>NC_092780.1:26133016-26441077 GCF_047496795.1 Chiloscyllium punctatum | reverse complement strand
CTTCTGTTATGGTTGGGAGACAAACAACTGCTTATGTGGACGCTGATGTATTTTGTTTCTTTCCTTGCCAATTTTACAATTCTAGATATTCCAAGAAATCCCTCTGCTTTAAAGAAACGATAATGTAGAAAGAATTATTTAAGGATTGTGATACAGCAAAGAATCAAGCTGAATGTAGATCGTAAGAGAACTATATGAGAAATAAAAGGGGCACAGTGAGTAGCAGAACAGAATAATGTTAATAATTAAAAGGGACTACAAAAGTATTTTATAAGTTAATAAATAGTCAATATGTGGTCAAAAGAAGCTTGGAATCAATAAGGGTATGCACTTGAGATGGCAGTGGTGCAAAATGAATACTATCATTGAAATCCTGTAGACCCCTGATGTGGGCTACAGTGGCATTATCGTGTGATAAATGTGACCTGTCTCCCAGACAGTGAGGCAAGATTGTGTTGTAAATTGAGGGGAATTATATGTTGATAAATGCTTTATGAATCGTACAACCCACCTCCAATATTCAGCTTACTATCTCACTGAATGAGCTATACCTCAAATTCTCGACATGGATGTCAGCGTGTACCTGGTGCCTTCAGCTCACCACAGGCTGTGAATGGTCTCCATGTTGCTCAGACCCTGATCCATGGCCATCAGCCACACATCCCCCATCCACAGACATTGGCATTGACACTTGCCAACATCTCACAATCCTCTTGATGCACTTGCAGGACACTTAAGCATGGACCTGGATTGCAGAGCACACCAGCAACTAGCACTGAAAAGGTGTAGCATGGGCACTGTGCAGAGGGTAGGCACCCAGTTCACAGATTGGACCAGGCTGCATATCTGGAGTGTATGATCTTTAACTGTTTGTTCCTTTAGAACCTACCTGTATGCTCACTGCATGTCTGCTGTGTTGTGCATGCCTGTAAACATGCTTTGACCAGAACCTAAAGGATATCAATGCTGCCAAATTGATGTGCTGTTTTATTCAGACATACAGGCTGCTTGGTCATGAGGGATGTCAGGTGGTTGAGGATTTCATCTTGAGTTTGTCAGTTTAGCATCTGCAACATGTGCCAACAGCCTGTGTAGTAAATATGCTGAATAACCATGTCAGAAAGTGGATAGGAACTGGCCCTCCGTCCTGTAAAAGGTCAGTCGGGTTCTGGTACCATCAGTCAAAGGGACTCGGCCATGGTCAGTCATCCACTTAGGCTAGACACAGTCAGAAGGTGTGGCCAAGTTCAGTCTGGGGAGTGGGCGATGATCAGTCCTTTTGAATCATCCCAGGCAGTCTGGGAAACTAATCATCAGTTGCTGAGCTGCAAAACACATGGCCTGGTCAGTCATATCTGAGGAGAAAGTGAGAACTGCAGATACTGGAGATCAGAGTTGAAAATTTGTTGCTGGAAAAGCGCAGCAGGTCAGGCAGCATCCAAGAAGCAGGCGAATCGACATTTCGTGCATGATTCCTGACGAAGGGCTCATGCCCGAAACGTCAATTCTCCTGCTCCTTGGATGCTGCCTGACCTGCTGCGCTTTTCCAGCAACACATTTTCAGTTCAGTCATATCTGAGGGCTATTTGTCAAAGTTGGTCAGATGTCTGGGGCAAATGCAGTCCTGGTTATCTGTATATTGATTGCTGAGGAGAATGCAAAGGGGTTCTTTCATGTTGGAGGGAAACTGGTTGGAAATGAACTTTCACAATAGTGTAAAGTGAAAGCATATGTTGAAGCTCTAGGGAGAGTACCTGGCTATCAGGCAGAGCTTGGTGCTTACGGTGTCCACCGCAAGATGTATTCCCAGCCATTATTTGCCACTCTGTAGTAGCATTTCACATCTAGAAAATGGCTGGTACAACATCCAAGGTGGGTGGAGTCAATATTAGTTTGGGTGAAAGCATGGGATCATGTCTGCTGGACTTTAGGTCACTGAAAGGGAAATATGAAGCATATCATTTGTAAACTGCAGCTTCACTTAGCAATCACTTCATTGTATGTTTTCAATGAATGCAGAGTAAACATATTTAAGCTTCAAATGCCAGTCAAAGGTCAATTGCACCATGCCATTGGTACTCCCAAATCTAACATTGGCATCTCAATAATGCAGAAGTTAGCAGCAATGACTTGAAAGGAGGTGAATACTGACCAAATAGTCCCACTACTTCTGAAATTCCAAGTGTGTTGTAGGGGGATGGATACATTGTTTCATTGTATGTTATGGAAGTGTAATGATGGGCTCCATTGAATAGAAGAGAAAGTTGAATGATTGATGTAGATCTTTCATGGGAAGGTGAAGCAAGCACTCCCTTTTTGATGAAATGTGTGGCACCTTCATCTAATTGGTGCATGTACCATGGTGAAGCAGACGATTGGGCTCCTAAAAATATGATTACACAATATGCAGTGGTCAGGAGGTCGACTGGGATGAAGGAATGTGGTGAAGAGTTGAGAGGCTGGGGTCACTCCATTTAGTGTGCTGCTTCATCCTGATGTGCTCTATACAATTGCAGAAGGCACAGGCAATGTGATAATTGCTGAGGAACTGGGAGAACAGGAGCGGTCTACTGAGGAAGAGGATGAGGACACTGGGGAAGAGGTCACTCTCCTTTGTGTGAGGTGCTACAAACCAGACAGGATCTGATTGACACCCAGTTCCAGTAAATGAAAGTTGGATGCTATAGACAATCAAGGACTGGACTAATCATAGGTCATGATCTAGCATTGGGTTGCGTTGTGGTGGAGGAGTGGAAACTGCAGCCTCTGTTTATTCTTTGGAGATGCTGGTGTTGGACTGTCATGTCCAAAGTTTAAAAATTACACAACACCAGGTTATAGTCTAAAGGAGCAGTGCTATGAAAGCTAATGTTTCCAAATAAACTTGTTGGACTATAACCTGGTGTTGTGTGATTTTTAACTCTGTTTATTCTGGTTGTGTTTGCTTTTAATTGCTATAAATAAAAGTTTGTTTGGTATTGTCCTATTGTTTATTTATATATCATGTTCCTCTAGTGCACAGTGATAGGCTACAGGTCCCCAATAAACACTGGGGACAGAGTAGTAGGTTTTAAAGGGTAACAGTGTGGTCTGATAATTAAACAACAATGAGTGTGAGAGAATGGAGTTGCATGTGTTTGGGGCATGTCAGCCAGTATGCCATTAGCTGTGTTACTTTGTTGCTGCTGTGCAGGATGTTGCTGGTAAGAGGCAAACCTGATCGCTAGTGTTTAGCTGCACAATGATGTTTTAAAGATTGTATGGACACAAGAGATGCCAGATCTTCAGCAGATAACTGTGATACCATAAATTGTTTTGGGAACAGCATGTGAAAAGATAGGGATGGAATCACCATAAGGGCAGAGTCGGCAATAATGAGAAAGTTTGATAAAATATGGTAAGAAGTCTCACCAGATCACCTGATGAAAATCCCACCAATGGTATGATGCAACTGGCACTTCGTCATAAAAGGTACAAGATTCAGCCTTTTGTGTTTTTGTCTTTGCTACAAAAGAACTTGCTGCCAATGGAGCAGTACAGAGGAGGGCATTAGAGACTGGATAGTTTTAGAGTAGGCAAGAAGGAGGAATACTGGATTAGTGGTGCTGGAAGAGCACAGCAGTTCAGGCAGCAAGTTTTGGCACACCTCAGTGGGAATTCTTTCAGTCTAGATAGGATTCATTTGAAGTTACTGAAGGAATTCCGGATGGAAATTGCAGCAGGCTTGACTACAATCTTTCAGTCAAAATTGTACCAAAGAATTAGGATTACAAACATTAATACCCCTGTTAAAAATCGGGGAAAGGTGAACACATGTTAGGTTACATGCCGGTATTCCTAACATTGTTAGTTGCAAAATGGTTAGCACAATAATCTGCGTGGGATCTAGGCATCACAGGCAAAGCCAACATTTGTATACCATCCCTAAATGACCTTGAACTTAGTGACTTGCTGAGCCATTGGGTTACACCCAAAACATTGACTTCTTCACCTCTTGATGCTGCCTAGCTTGCTGTGATCTTCCAGCCTCCTGTCTGGGCCATTGTCGAGGGCAGGGGAAAGTGAGGACTGCAGATGCTGGAGATCAGAGTCGAGAATGTGGTGCTGGAAAAGCACAGCAGGTCAGGCAGCATCCGAGGAGCAGGAGAATTGACATTTCGGGCATAAGCCCCTCATTCCTGATGAAGGGCTTATACCCGAAACATTGATTCTCCTGCTCTTTGGATGCTGCCTGACCTGCAATGTGCTTTTCTAGCACCACACTCTCATCATTGTAGAGGGCAGTTAAGAGTCAACCATATTTTATAACATATGGAGTGTGCACCGAATGTCAGCACAGAATTGTTACTTGATCAATAAAAAGATTTATGAGAGTAGTGTGGTAAAGGTTGTTAATATACATTTTCAAATTATATTTGCTACGGTTTACATGAAGCACATTTTAGCAAAACTAAAGCGAAGAGGAACAGTGTCAGCATAATCTAAAATTAACTAAGGGACACAGCATGGTAGCAGGCAATTTTTTTTAACACCAAAATAAAGTATGCATTGATGTTTCTCAAAGGTTGGTATTAGTACTGTATTTTTGTTTATATTAAAAACAACCTAGATTTGAACATACAGGGCAGACTTTCAACGTTCTGGAAATCAGAAATGTACAAGCAATGAAGAACAACAGACATCAGGAAGATACTGAAAGTGATGAACAGACACGTGCCAATTTTGATTCAACATTGTAAAGTAATATATTTTGGTAAGAAGAATGAGGAAAAACAATGAAAATTACTATTCCTAAGCTACAGTGCTCTAACTGCCTACAGTACTCCAGATGTCACCTGACCAAGCTTTTTATAGTTACGGAATGAATCCTAATGCCTTGTATGAAGGGGTTGGGGGGATGGGGTGGGTGGGTCTTGTGATATGATTGGTAGTATCCCTGCTTTTGAACCTCTGATTCTGAGTTTAAATCCACTCCGACTTGATGACCAAGGAAAATGATGGATGCACAACAATAACAAACTGGTTGAGAACCCACTGGCAAATCCTCGTAACATACATCAGTGGCAGGTGATAAGAGCAGGAGAGATTTTGGGTCAGCTATGTGCTCAAAAGAATTGGCGTCTATACTGTCTCTATCCCTAATTCCAGCAGTTCCTGTAAAAGTGTATGCTACTACAGAAAGCTCCAATACTTACAAGGCCAATTGATTCAGTTGGCTGGCATAAATCGGATTGGTGCCCTGCAGGGGGCTTAATTTCCATTCCTGCCGGGTGGCTTTGGGACCTGTCTCCATATCCCAGACATGATAGAGGTTGTGGCTGTGGGTCAGACCTACCTAAAGGCAGGGAAGAAAATATAAAGGCCAGCATTCTATTAGCCTTTGTGATTATCTTCCATGCCTGTTCATGTGAAATGTTCTAGGTACTTGGACCACCAACTCTCTTTTGGGCCTTCACTGTTTCTAGTATTTCACCTTTCAGGACATACCCTGCTCTACCTTTCTAACTCCAAAGTAGTTGACTGCATATCTGCATTAGTTGAAATCCATTTGGCATATGTTTGTCCTTCTAATAATGACAACTTTGTGATCAGCTCGCAGCCAATTCCCTTCAAATGAGAGAAGACCATCTGCAATATATTTTTGAAGACAAAAAATGCTTTACAACTACATAGTGTTGTATCCATATTTCTGAATCCACACTGGAATTAACTATATTTATAATGTCTAACTAAGAGAAGTCAATTGGAGGGACATATGGATGGGAAGCATCAACCTCTTAATTGGCGATCAGTTGCTCATACTGTTGGAGCAATTTCTTTCCTTAATAACCACAGATTTTACTGCATTTATTGAGAAGTTCTCAATATCGTGATTAAGACAATAGGTTGACTGAGTAGTTCTAAAGCAGCAGAGAGGCTAGAACAATTTAAATACCATGACAAAGAAAGATTTTCGTACAAATTGCTACTTTAATGATCTTGCACAATGCTCAACTCCATTCACATAATTTGCTTGGAGACTGCAGACTGCACAATAAATCTTTTTGTATCAGTTGTTTCTCATTTGTATGGATTTTGAAGTTTAAAACTTGGCATTACTTTACTGTTGCTGGTCTTCATCAACCTCAATAATTGTTGTAGAGAATTACCCTGCAACAGATTGCAATTTACATTAGAGTTTTCGAATAAAGTTTTATGATAAGGAGGAGCACATTCAGCCTTTTCATTGAAAGTGCTGTCTCACAGTCCACTTTGTTCCTATAGCCTACAATTCTTTAGTATACATCCAATGGTCTTTTTAAAAGCTTTTTTTGATTCCACCCTCATGTCAGATAGTGTCTTCCAGTTATCAATAACCCTCTATTTTCCCCATTTTTGTTTTCGTTCTTTTGCCAGTTATTTTGCATATATGTTCTGTGGTTACTGGTCCATGTACTAAATGAAATAATTTCTCTCAACCACATAAATCTAACTCATCTCATAATTTTGAATCCTTTTGTTGGATTTCTTCTTTAACTTTATCCATTCTAAGGGGAACAATACCAGCTTTACTAAACCCTCCAACTGACTGAACTCCGTATCCCAGATAACAATCTGATAAATCTCCTTTGCAGCCTCTCCAGGACCTTAACATCATTCTTAAAGTGTGTGGTTCAGAACTATACACATTACTGCAGCTGAAGTCAAATCAGTGATTTGTGTGTGTTTAGCGTGATTTCCTTGTTTTTCTATTCCATGCCCTCACTAATGAAGCTAAGGAACAACTACTTAATTTCCATCCCAACATGACATGTCTCTTTCAGAAATTTGTAATCTGCATGTGAATTCTGCAAATGTGAACTCTCCACAAGTATCTGTATAAAATTTCACCTGCCACATGCCCATTTCAGTATTCGTCTATGACCTTCTAATGTCTGTTGCTGTCATGCTCACTGCAAGGTAGCTTGTTAAGTTTTGTAACATTCAGAGATTTACTCATTGTTTTCTCTAAATGCAAGTCTGGAAAATGTATTACATATATTAAAAAAAAATCACTGAATTATGATAGCTGGGCCATCCCCTTGCATATTCCAAGCAGAAAAGGAACATCGTGCCAGAAGTAGGACATTTAACCTGTCAAATTTGTCCTGTCATTCAATATTCATCTAATGCTCTTACTAAGATGCTATCAAATAATCTTGCTAAAAATTGTGCTAATCTAGGACTCAACAAATGAGAATGAAATGAAACCCGTCCAGTATATCACTCAGAATAACTACTAGGATGAGGCAGGAAGAGCAATTGCTCTCAATATGATCAAAATGTCAGTACCTCTAAGAGAAATACGTGAAAAACTTGACAAGTGAGAGCCATGTTGAAGTAATAAAATGGTGAAACTGCAGTAAAACTATGAGCCAATGCAGGAACTAATTGAACTGTTCCGAAAACAAAGCTGCAGCCTGTTTTACTACTATGTGGGATTCTCCAGGCAGCTGTTAAGCTATTGCTTCAGGTGAAATTGAGTGAGTTGAAATTTGTGTCAGCTGTAGAGCTGAGATCAATATCCACAAAATCAATACAATGAAGTTAGCAAAGAAAGACACATGTTGAAGTATATTCAGAGGATCTGAATTTTGTGTGAAAGAAGAAATAATAGATAAGGAAATGGAAAGATGTTGATTGAAAAATCAACTAGATTAACTAGTGGAGATGGAACAAAAAGCATTTGGCCAGATAATGTAAATCTTTTAAAGATAGAGCCATATATACATAACATGAATATTATTAAGAAACCGGCACAGTTGTCACTGACTCAGTAGGACAGACATTTTAGTTTCAAAGCAATTTTGGGTTTCAATTTAAGATTCTGATCTATACCTTACTGATTTTTTACTGAACACTTGAAAGTAGCTCAGCATTTTTCTTTCTGTAGCGTGAAAGAACATTAGGCTATGAGTTGTCCAGTATTGCCTCTTCATTTTTACGAGCACATTACATAGCTGGGTCAGCAACCATCTTCTGCCTATACTGTAATATAGGAACTCTTGCAGTATACACCAAGAAAAGCCTTTGGGCATTAAAAAAATAGGTAAACAATTTACCCTCCCACTTCCTGGAAGCAATGACTTATACCAGGGGAGGGGAAGGGGAAGGAACGTTTAGTTCTAGAAATATTACTGTATCTTGGTTAAATTACCTTTATTAATGTGTGAGCTGACCTGTGAGTCTGAGCATGCCATTCAAGCATGGCATATTAAAGCAGAGCCCTATTCTGTCCAGACATGATAGTTACACATGCACATTTTCTATTTGAGCTCACTTGACAACTCTCAGGATTGGTAAATCCACCTGATTTTATCCATCTCTTCTCACTAACCCTTGGTAATTTACTGAGAACAGTTTCTAACCTTGAATGTTGTTCTTTAATATTGCCTAATTCACACACAGCTTCAATGTATGCATTTCTACCAATAGATGACTACACATTTGTTATATTCACCTGCTTCTTCCAGAATTGTACCTATTCCTATTTGGAAAACTATTTAGCACAGTTCATCTTGTCTTAGTGTTATCAATTTGAAATACTATAATTTAAAATGTTTAGTATCAGAGAACAACTGATGCTAGGTCTCAGAAGAGCTGTGAAAGAACCAGTTACAATAACTGCTTGTGGTCATTTAAGAGAGAAATATGGTCATTATTGGGACTTTACTTTGTAGCTTGAGTGAAAAGCTATGTAATGGCATTAACAATATAAATGTATAATTATATGATCACCTAAGTGGTAAATTAAACTTAAAGATGTATGCTTTATATTTTCATTTTTCAGGCAAATTTGCATTTTTTGTGCTCTACAATGAGGTCTGTCAGATGCAATCAACCAGTGTGAACAACACATTTTCAACTTATGTATTGAATGCCGATGATAGATGATCATTTTAATTAAATGAAATTTGCTATTACATAAACAAGCTACAGTAGTACATTCATGAGTATCTGCATTATTAACTCTAACCAGCTGAAAGGCGCCAGGCAAAAACTTCACCCATGGCCGTGTGATGGTGAGTTAAACAATTCAGCCAGACAGCTGCAATACAATGTGTCTTGCAGATTTGACCCAATTTTCTGTCCTGGTTTTCTAAGACACTCATCTGTAGTAATTATCTTTTATCAAGTATTTTCACAGAGCAATCCTATTTATACCCAGATAACAAGTCCATCATGTGAAATGCTCAAATTTGCTTCAATCAGGCAGCACAACTGAACAAAGTCTTGCAAAGCTGAGTAATTATTATCATGTCTATTTCATTTTCTTTTCTTTTTTGATGGGCTCTTTATGATTTTTTAAAAATCAAGACCATGAAAATTAAACTGGGTTGCAGTGCCCCAGATCTAATGGTCAATATATGTATTGACTGACACTATTTCTGTGTTCGATTTATACTTGTTGACTTCATTAGTATATGAAAGATAAATAGCAATGATCAAGAGAAATGAAATATGTTATATTTTATTCCTAAATGTATTGAATGTCCTTAATGCTTCATTTTCCAGTTCTATTGAATGAACATTTATGATAATTCTGGTCGCTGTGTCCATATCCACACTTATTACTAATCCATTTTCTGCTCTCTCATTCTGAGGTATTTTCTTTCCCCACAGGCATTTCCCCACAATAACTAGTACCATGGCAATTATGTATTTGTTACCTTTACAGTGATTTGCAACAGGCCATTTGATCACAGTCAAACTCAATACTATGCTCACCTCAATATTGCTACCCACCCAGCTGAGGTTCGTGCCCAGTGACCTGACCAATTGCTTTTTCCCTAAGGCTGTGGTATTAAGGAAAGTTTTTGTTTTAATCCCTACACTGGCTGAGAAGAGCTGAATCAGTTCAGGATTTGTTTTGTTACTTTTTCTAGTCCATATGGCTCAACCACTTGCTGAATATATTAACTTAGTTATGATGCATGGATATAGCTGTATCTTTAACAATATAACACAGGAATGTCAAACCCTGTTTCTGAATTACACTATGACTTTTCAGTTGTAACACTCTTCAAGTCTATTTTTTGTTCACAAAATTGTATTTGGGTTTTGTTTAAAAAGAGTACAATACAGACTGTTTACACTTTAAAGTTGCTTATTTGTTTATTGGTCTAATAGAACAGACACATAACTAATCATCATTTGAAATCAGATACAGAAAAAAAAACACTTTGTTAATAATGTAGAAGATTGCTTCCCTTGAAGTTTGAAAATAATCAGGAGGTAACATACCATAAAACTTGACATGAAAAATGAACCAATATATTTTTGCTTTATGTAAAAGCCAATTGAATGAAATAGTAAACTTTAGGTATTTGTATCTTGTAAATTATGTGATTGATGCATCATATACCTTTATTTGTTGTGTGTTTTTAAAAATGTATTATTTCAAAACTTATTTTACGTTTGTGCAATGAATTCTGAATTTTGAGACTCTTACTATCTGCAACCAACTCTGGATAACTGTACAAATATTGTCAAAGTGTTTTTAACCAAATTCCTATTTTAATAAGTTCAACCAAATGTAGTTAAACCAAACGAATGAAATTAACAGTACTGTTATACCTTTGAGCCCTGATTCATTGCCAGCACACAATTATAACTTTACAATATTTTTAAATGCAAGCAAATTTCAAAAATAAATTATCCAATTCTATTTTTACATGAATGTCATACCAGTGTAAGCTCTGAGGCATTAAAGATTATGGTATTGATAGTCACTTCGATTTAGCTTCTTAGATCATTGTAAATCTCAGTTGAAAGTTTCACATGAACAGCTTAAAATACTGAACAGCTTTGACAAACTATATAAGATTTGTCTGAAGTGGAGGTTTTGCATCAGTGTTTATGATTGGTAAACTAAGCACAAATTGAGTTACAGGTTATTTAGCCAAAAATCGCCTTCCTGATGGAACGGTGTAGAGAACATTCAGATGTTTTTCCACTTGCACCACCTATTTGCGCCTTTGACCATTGTACTGAATTCGTTCCCATTCTGGTAGTGTCTCTGGAAAAAAATCAATAAAGTTAATATATCAGCAGACTTCTTTGCATCTCATGCTTAATTAGATAAAACTGGAAGACTTTCCTCACGAATAAAAATATCTAAAACTGTCCTTTCTTTTGTTCTCCACATCTACCCCCTTGACGTCAGACCTTACACCAATGCCATTTTTCATCAACTAACAGAATGGGTCAAGGGTGTCTGTGGAGCAGTAGTAGTGCCCATCCCTCTGGATCAGAAGGCTTGGGTTCAAGTCCTACTTGTTCCAGAAGCCTATCATTTCATCTGAGAAGTTTGATACTTTATATAAAAAAGGTCAATAATATTTGCAGAGATTCTGAAGCTAACTTTACATATACCCATTGAAATTGAGATATCCATCAAGTGTGTTGGACTATCCATTGTTTTTCTGTACCATATAATCATTGCTGATAAATTGGAATTGGGACCATTCCCTGTCATCTCTGGTAATTGGCCTGAAGTCCAAACCATATAGATTCCCACTGTCTCAACCACTTGGACAATCTAGCTCCTAATCAGTAAAAGCCCATGTGACAATGATCAACAACGTAACACTGAGGTTGGGAAAGTGTGATGTTGCAAATAATATACCATTGGTGGAGAAGCAGGAGCTTCACAATTAGTATTTAATATAGGATGCTTTACTAACAACTGACTTTTTGGTATATGCAATTTTTAACATTTCCCGTTCGTGTTTTACATGACTGAAGTCAGTGCTTTCAAATATTGCCAGTAAAGGGGAGCACCCTCATTGAAACTTCCTTTCAGAATCAGATTGAACTAATACACCAGCAACCTTTTATTAATTCTCTTGAGTTTGACAGATCTGAAGTTTGCATGCAAATTTAGTTCGGATTGTTTTCACCTGGTTCATGATTGATGCTATCAACATAGCATAGTTACATTGTGGGGTATGGGTGGTAATCTCATTCCTTGAGACTGCACCAGTGTCTGGTGAAAGAAGCGTAAAGAGACAAGGGCTTGTACTGAGGGGAAGCTGAATTCTTCTCAAGTGAAGGCACTTGCAGGAACAGACTAAAGAGGACTATGCTATCCACCTCTCTTTCTTTACCTGAATTTGGGAGAATGGTCACTGCAAAAGGGGAAAACTTTCTCCCTTAAGTAGACCATCAAAGTCGACCAAAAACATTAAAATGCTGCAATGAGTAATAAAGGAGATCTTCTTCTTCTTGCATAGAAATTAGGCATGGCTGCAAGGCACTTGAACTCATGGCTGTCTTAATCATTTCCGAGGGCAATTCAGAATCAACCACATTCCTGTGGATTTTAAAAAATTAATTCATGGGAATGTGGGTGTCACACAGTAGATCATTATTTATTGTTCAGAGGGCAGTTAAGAGTCAACCACATTTATGTGGGTCTGGAGTCACATGTAGGCCAGTCCAGATAAGAAAAGCAGATTTCCTACCCTAAAAGACATTTCCTTCCCTAAAAGAACCAGATGGATTTTTAGACTGAAGAGTGGTTATATGGTCAACTATTAGGCCAACTTTTAACTCTAGATTTTATTGAATTCAAATTCCGCTATTTGCCATGGGGGATTCAAACCCAATTCCCCAGAAAATTAGCAGGGGTGCTTCTGGATCATGGGCCAATGACATTTCAAGTCTCTTTGCTCAAATTGGTTTGTTGACCAGTGTTGTGAGATGAAATATCTGCTGAAAGAAGTCATGTCTGAAAACGTCCATTTCATGCTGATTTGATTGACTGTAGCTGTGTGTACCAATACCATTAGAGAAGAGGAAGGAGAAACATGCTCTGGTCAGAAAGTGAATAACATACCAGCACTTGAAGACCGTCGTCCCATAAGGCCAATAAACATCTTTTCCTTTTGTCCTACATGAAAACAAATGTCAAGAAAGGTAATTGAAGGCATGTCTACATATTTACGCTTTGGTCCTTCAACTTGTTCAACTAGTTACAAATGAGCTATTATACATCACTTCCATTTGGGTCGAACAATTTTAGGATGTCAATTTGGGGATGTTTGTCCCATATTTGCAGTTCCCATATTCTCTGAATTCGCTGTGCCTTTAAAATAAAATCCTGTGGAATGTTCTTGGTAACCTCTGTCCTGTTCCACTCTGACATGACATTGCAGAAGATGTTTCACAACATCATTTCATTTTTGTTGTTGCTGGAACAACCACTGACCAATTTATATGCTGCAGTGAAACAATTAGAAAACTAATCCTGAAATCTATGTTGGACTTCATCCTTTCTCAAGGTGGTCAAACAGCCACTGGTATTTTGCTAATATTGTATTTAAAATAAATTTATAATTTACAGGACTATTATTGAGTGGACTACTTTATAATAAAAGGATTTCTGTTGTTTACAGGGAGTTTAGTCTCAAAAACCAAGCTAATAAATATTTAAATGCAAGAGGAAATGCACGTAGCCCTTTTGGGAAAGAGAAGGAACTAGCAATCAAATTATGCACATCATGCATTAGTTAGTAACAAGTGATTGATAACTACTTATTGCCTTTGGAGCATTTGCTTCAGATGAATTTTTAATTATGCCTGTATGCAATAAAACCTTGAGCAATTGGGGCATCAATATACACCATACTTATTTAAAAAAAGGGGGAGCGATAATGTTACTATTATCTAACTAGATAGCTCCAAGCAGAACATGTTTGGTTATGGGAGGTTGGCTCCAGTTGCTGTTAAGAGTTTATCATGCAAGAGGGAATGCCACAGCCTCTATAATAGCAAAATAACTCCAAATGTGATGCATGTTATGTCGCAGCCTTGGATATTTCTTGATACTGGGGAAACAGCTGTGATGGCTTTGGGAGAATTGCACACCTGACTAGCATGGGAAGCTAGGTACTCTACATTTATGTTGTTGCCCTACTACTGTTTATCCAAAGGTGTATAAGCAATAACAATTCTTTATCTGTATCTTAGTACCTCAGGAGGGAAATGCTACATGTACTCTTGTAAGACATCCTCACAGGCAGGATTGTTGGCAGCTGCAGTGGTACAACAAAAACTACATGCTATAAAAGGTATCCTCATACTGTTTCCTATTGTATTACATTTTATATATGTACACACATTGATACCTCAAACTTATACTCCCAGCATATTTTCATCTAGTTTGTGATATTTGAAACACAAGATTTATACCAATACATTTGATTAATTATTTGCTTAATAAACTATTATAATCCTGAAAATACTCTCCGATAATTTATATTTTTACTGAGAGATATTTGTGTTTGAATTAGCAATAGAAACTTGCTGCGTGCATAAATGCTGCCAATAACAGGACTGACCATAACAGCGCTCAGTGTCAGACTTCTAGTGCATCAATGCTAGGTCTGAGGACACATTCCCCCTTCAAGCATCAAGTGCTTCCAGGTCAAGTACATATGGATGAAAAGTACAGTTTGTAGTGCTGACCCCCCAATAGTCTGCATTTATATCAAACAACTTTGAGTGTTATTACCAATCAGTGCTGAATTGTTCGAAGTATGCCAAAAGATGTGAAAACAATCAAAATTATTTAATCACATTTCAATTGAGACCCTTAGTTCACAGCACAGGTCGGCTTTTGAATTCAGACTAGATTCAAACCTGGGTTGCACAGGTGAAAGAAAGGACAATCTTCCACCAGTGCTGTTTGTTATTTAAAATATAAACAGATTTGAGGCCAAACTGGAATCACTGATATTTCCTCTAATAAAAATCAGGCACTCAACAGACTAGAAAGCACAGATGTAACCTATGTGTTGTTATTCACATTGCATGTCATTATTATTCTACATGTTCTGCCACTCTACCACACAAAATACAATTGTTTTCAATAAATCTCTGCACATTTACAGTATTTGCTTAACTTGTCACAAAATGAAGTTCACGCTGTCATGCTCACCTCACCATGGACATTATTTAGTGACTTTTAATTATTTTTACAGTGAATGTCACAGTGCTTAAATCTATACCAAGTATGCATTTTACATTTATAATTAGGCAATCTATTTTTGTTCTTTGTTTTAAATTCATAGGTAACTCATTCATCGTCAGGATGCTTTTTCAAAGGTGTTGTGATGGGAAACCTTACTAAATCTGTCAGGTTTACTAAGGGCTGAACACTAACCGTATGGCACTTGCTGTTGAGAGTCACTGGCACCAATATCCACTGAAGTTATTTTCAAAATTAGCTTTAGTGTACAGTTAGTAAGCTGAAATAAAGTATGTAGATAAAACTGCAGATGTTGGATATTTTAAATAAAACCAGAAAGTACTGGAGAAATTGAGCTGCTAGACCTGTTAAATTTCTCCAGTGTTTATAAATGGAGTGTCTGTGGCTGAGGGTTGACATGGTTAAAAGTTAAATATATTAATATGGGCTGGTAATAATTACAATATAAATAATATTGTCTGGAATGTATAGGTAAGTGGATTAATTATGGGACTGTATTGTTAACAAGTACTTGAGCTGTTAATGGTTATTATATTATATACAGATCTTGAAAAGCTATGACAAATTGGTAAAATTTCTCTTTTAAGAAGAGTCATGGAATCCTAAGATTTATCGTTGGGGCACCCAGCACAAATCAAAGACAATATTGAAAATTGTACAAATCATTGGCAAGTCTGCAGTTTGATTATTCAGTTTGGTTTTGCAGATGTTACTTTAGGATGGATGCAAAAGGTCATGGAGAGGTTACGCAGAGAAGATTACTGAGATGATATGGAAGAATCTTTAGTTACGAGAGAATACTAAAACCTGGGCTCTTTTCATTACAGCAGGGAAGGGGCTATAAGGGTTTTGATTAAATTAGTAAGGAAAGCTTTTTGCAGGTTAGTGCTTCATAACTAGCTGGCAGAATTTAATATCAAAAGAAATCTTGATAGGGATTTCAGAGATCTCTTATTGCCAGCAGTGGGTAAGACATGGAATATCTGGCTTGTAAAAGAAAGAATCTAAAAAGAAAGGTGTCTTGGGTAATACAAAACAACATGGAATTGAACTAAATGGATAATTCTTAACATGCAGTCCTGCTGGATTTAATGACCTTATTCTGAGCTGTTTAATTCTGAGACTCCATTTGTTCCCTTTACCTCAGATCTACTCCATTGCTTTTCTTCTGTTAGTCAAAAGCAGCAGAAGATATTGTTGCCTAATAATTGCTTCATGTTTTAGGTTAACGAAGTGTTTGTAGTGATAATGGTGAACATTAGCTTTCAATATTAGATTTGGATACCACTTGTACATCAGTTTGGTCTAAACCTAGTCTAGATAAAAAAAAATCCTCTTTCTTTTGAAGAAATGTTCATAGTTTCCAGAAAAATGAGATTGGGGTCCTTCAACTCAAGTTACATTACATGTCAGCAATCAAAGCTAAATCAAAATGTGGCTTAGTTCAGCAGTCTTGCTCATGGAATCTGCATTGATACAAAGTGTGAAAGTGAATAAGCTCCACTGGTACAGTGGGGATATTCTAAAGGCATTTTTATAACCACACTGAAGTTGGTTTTCCTACTTTGTATCTTACTCAAACTAGGGACAAAAGGGAAAACTGTTAATTTTGTCAATATTAGGCATAGAATGCTATTTAGTTCAATTCAGAAGAATTGAATGAAAAAGTAATAATAGTATTAAAGTGTGTAAATTTTTTGAGAGCTTTCTTAATATTTAACTAGTGAATAGTTCCTTCTCAAGTAAAATCTGCTGTACTTTCAAAACTATAATTATCCCTCCCATGCTCAAAATAAACATTTTTGCAAACCACTCCTCAATCTTACTTTGCCTTTTAAAAGCCAACTTTAAAAGCCATGCCTGTCACAGTTTGAATCTCTCAATCAGGTTTCTACCCCAATCACAGCAGAAATTGCTCTAACAAAAGTAGTGGATATTTCATTACTGTAACTTTGGTTCATTATTAAACTTATGCTCTTGAACCTCTGAAACATTTGATGTGATGGACCAAGTCCAAGTCCTTCTCCATTAATACCTCTCTTCATTGTGGGCAGCATGGTGGCACAGTGGTTAGTTAGCACTGCTGCCTCACAGTGCCTGAGACCCGGGTTCAATTCTCGTCTCAGGCGACTGACTGTGTGGAGTTTGCACATTCTCCCCGTGTCTGCGTGGGTTTCCTCCGGATGCTCCGGTTTCCTCCCACAGTCCAAAAATGTAGTGCCCGTAGTGCACTTTAATGCCTGAAGCGTTAGGTGAAGGGGTAAATGTAGGAGAATGGGTCTGGGTGGGTTGCGCTTCGGTGGGTCGGTGTGGACTTGTTGGGCCGAAGGGCCTGTTTCCACACTGTAACTCATCTAATCTAAATGAGTGAAGCTGCCTTCACTTGGTCGTTTCAATGTGTTTGTAGCAATAATATTTTTGGCATTGGCTTAACTGTCTGTTCCCTCCCTAATAGCTCTAGAATTCTTCAAGGATCAATCCTTTGTTTGTTTTTCCTTTCTTACCTATTTGCTATCCCTTGGTGAATTCAGATGCACATCAGCTATTGATGCTTCTTTTGATCCCTTCACTACCTCTTGATAACAATCCTAACATCTAGCCTTGAAATGAGCCAGAATTTCCTATTTAAACTGAAATTTTGTCTCCCAATCCATAAGATCTCCATCACAAACTTTGCCTCTAAGAACCTCATTCTTCACTTGTTTCCTTGCAGATGGACAATTTTAAACTTCCAATCTTTAGCCTTCTGTGAACTTTATTCCTCTGATCCTATCCTATACCAAGTTACACTTACCCATCAAACCTGGCTTCAATGATATACTTTGGGATTTTGGAGTCAATGCCTGATTTAAGTGTTTGATTATCATGATTAATTCCCTACATTTCCCCTTTCTATATCCTGCAAACCTACAAAACCTCGACTGAACTATGCTTTTCAAAAATGCTATAAATAAATAAATAGTCAATTGAATTCACAGGAGCAGAAATCAATATTTTTTACAAAAGATATTGTTGAGTAATAAGCTGGTGCCCGTAGATCTCAAAAGCAGAAATGGCACAAGTACAAATGACTTACAGAACACAGATGTTGTTCCTGTATCCAAATTTAAATGAGGTTAGTTAAATTTGTGTCAAGTTTCTCTGGTTTTTAAAATCTAACCAGTTCACCAGCTCAATTCTGAAAAAGAATAATAGTCAACTCAATGTGTTCTGTTCCTCTCTCTATAGATACTGGAAATGATTGATAATTAACTATCCAATTTGTCTAGCTAGAGATTTGTAATGCTAATATGGTACTTAGCAATTCCTACTGACAGATTTTTAATGATCGAACATAAGTACTTGATAGACTTACTTTTACGGCTTGTGTTACCTGCTTGTGTTGGACCTGTAAAGTAAGAATGAATTGTCAACAGAAAGAAACCAAAGGAGAAACACATTTAGTTGTTTATCGTTCTTTATATCTCCTCTGTTAAACTTCTTTATGACGGGGTGTTTAATAGGTTCTGGTCACTCATCCATGTGTTCATTCATCAGATACAAGTTTCAACAGTGTTAGTGGACTGTTCAGCAATGGAAATAATCAAATCAAAGACTCAAACAAACACTCACCCACATATACATTTTATATTGACGTCTCTCAAAAAAAAACTTTAGAATCTTGCATGTGGAATTGCACGCAGGACCTTCCTGGACCAAATAAGTCAACTACACAAAGTTCATTCATAGCAGATGTGCTACCTTATATTTTTTCCAATCCTCTTACTATTAATCTTGTTAGGCTTGTAATTAAGAATCAATCCATACTTATCACTAAAACCCATTACTTTCTAAGTAAGAATACATCAGGAAGCGAGATTAAATCTCCATGAGACATAATGGAAGCAACTTGAGAAAGAAAGTAAATTAATTGCTATCAGTGTAGGACATTTTAACTGTATGTGAATCAGGGAGAATCATTGAAAATAGTTTTGATATCAAGTTAGGTTTGGTAGATACAATATTACAATCTAAATATTAATGAATTTAGGCATGATCTTTGGTGATGATTATGCAGGGTCAAAACCATGATCTGACCACAGCTTTCAGCCCAAATGATTTTTATTGATCCAAAATGCACAAGCTCCAAGAGAAATCAACCAAATTTTAAAAGAATATATTCATGATGTGATTGATTTAATCTCACCAGCAAATCTTAAGAAAGCTATACTATGTAGCAAGACTGACATGGCATAATTTGTCAGTCAAATGTTGTAATAAAATCTAATAAGCAAGAACAACATGAATACAAGAGCAGTTGAATGGATATTATTAAAATGTTCGGAGGCTTCAGGTACTGGTGTCTAAGCTATAGAGACTTCTCAATTTTTATTCTAACAGCTGGACTATATTGAACAGATATGGTAAAGCTTCCATGCATTTTGAAAAGCAGGTTCCATTGTCTCTTACTCCGAGACAAAATTCAAGGTACAATCTCAAATAAAATGGAAACAATATTCCAAGGTGCATTTCTCATTTCAGTGGGTTATATCTACAATTTTTGTTACAGTCATAAGGCCTTATGGAACAACATGCACTTACATGACGACAGACACAGTCACTTAACGAACAGGGACAGACAGCATCTATGGTGAATAAAGTCCCTTCAAAAAAAAACCGAGCCACACTCAGTCAGGCAGATATGATCTCTTACCGGGAGCACGTTTCCCCATTAAACCGTAGAATTTATCAAATTTTGCTCTTTTGACCAGGCGAGCAAACTGTTGCATGATTTTGTTGTCTTCTGGCAAATCATCCTAAAGACAGAGAAAAAAAGATGGTAAATACTATTCTTCACACCTCCCCCCCCCCTCACCCCCACCAATATTTTAAATAGAGACCTTTCTTGTCACGTCTCATTTGCATGAACACTGGAGTACGTTTGAGGAGATGATTTAGTGGAAGCAAACAACAGTCTGATGGATTGACAATTGAATAGCTAATGAATCAGGTATGTGTGTGAGAAAAAAATAAATAGATTATATTTGTGAAATGAAACATTTTCATTGTCTTGTATCATTTCGATAGAGGATCAATGATTAAAATGCTGTTTTAATCTATTTAGTAGGTGAAGCGGTCAGTCCCTGCTAATGCAAAGAAAGGGAGCTAATTGAAGTTATCGAAGAAGAACAGCAGGAAGGAAAATGGGCTGGAGAGAGAGGGATAGGAGCCCTGAATGAATCCAGTCTGGCCTCACATGGGTGGGTAACGATGCCGACATTAGGTATTAGATATGTGACCAAACCCTGGGTGACACAGACTGTTTAACTTGGTGCCCTGCTCCAATCAACTCTCTACTTCTCTTCTATCTTCCGAAGTATTTGATGACAGATGCCTTTCTATCGAAACTATATGGGTTTGTCACTGAACTCATTAAAACTACGAAGTGAAACCGCTGACTTGCTGCTGTTTGTCCGAGAGTTTTAAAACGGGATGGGAAGTGACTGAAAAATCGGGAATAAAGGCGATGCTGGATTTGATTTAGAAAGCCTCTAGCCACATTGATTGCAACATGCCCAGACTGGTTAATGTGTCTGTGTGTGAGAGTGAGGGACTGTGTGTGTGTGTGTGTGTGTGAGAGAGAGAGAGAGAGTGAGGGAGAGTCTGTGTGTATGTGTGTGTGTGAGAGGAGGGAGAGTGTGAGGGAGAGTCTGTGTGTATGTGTGTGTGAGAGAGGAGGGAGAGTGTGTGCGTCTCTCTGTGTGTAAGAGTGAGGGAGAAAGTGTGTGTCTGTGTGAGAATATGTGTCTCTGTGAGTGTATGTGTGACAGTGAGGGAGTGTGTGTCTGTGTGAGAGAGAGAGCATGTGTGTGTGAGAGAGTGAGGGGTAGAGTGTGTCTCTCTGTGTGTGTGTGAGCTTGTGTTGGTGGAGCGATGATGTCCATCCTCCAAGTTCGGACAGTTATTGAGCGGCCTTTCAGACAGTCCGGCTGTGCACATTTGTGACAGACAATATTTCACACGCAAACAGGGATAGAATAACACAAAGAACTGCGGAGTCTGGAGACCTGAAATACTGAGCAGAAACTGCTTGAGAAAGGCAGCAGGTCTGGCAATAAGTGTGGATAGAGACAGCTTCAGTTCCGAAGCTGCTGCTGTCCCCCCGCCGCTGCCAGACCCGCCGAGCCTCTCAAACAGGGAAAGGAAGCTCTCGGAGGATACTTCGAGTGAACTGGTTGGTCAAGTTTGGAGTGTGACTGGCTGGAGCCCACTGCGATTTGGGATTCCCATTTCCAAGTGGGAGGGCCAGAATGGGAGAGCTGGAGATTGGGATGGTGCGCGGACACCTGCAATTCACACCGCTCGCTGCAAAAACAAACCTGGGCTGGGTCTTCCACCTGTTCCCCATCCCGGGTTCTCCGGTGTCCAACCGAGCCCTCAGTCCCAGTCAGCCAGACTAAAACAGGCTGATCCGGCCGGGGTACCTCCCCCCTTTGCTCTAATTCTTCAGTCCCTGGCAAGTTTCAGTCGGTGCTGCCTGCACTGTGGGAGCACGGCGCTACCTGAAGTCAGAAAACTCCACCAACAGCCAGAAGAAAGACACGCTGTTAACAGTATGTTAAAAAAGGGGCCGAATTACCTGCCAGTTCTCGCTGTCAATGTTCCACGAGTCCTTTTCTAGTGTCGGTGATGGGTCTTCATCGCAGTAAATATGGGCGAAGACCACGCTCAGCAGGAGGAACACTTTAAGGCTGTCCATGGTCCAGGTTTGGAGCGGACACTCTCTCGGATTCCCTGGTTGTACTGGAAGGGAAACTGACTTCTATAGCATCAATGTGTCTTTAAAACGAGCAGAAAAGCTAGAATCTAGGCAAAAAACAAAGCAGAGAGAGAGAAAGAGAGAGGTGAGTCTGCAGCTGAGCAGATTCCTTCCTATTGTCACCGAGAACAAAACTCAAAGTTACTTTCACAACCTTTGGTGAGTTTCTCTCAGCTCTTTTGGCTGTCTTTGCACAGAGCAAAGATTCCTTTATAGCTGAGCTCAGCGTGAGGCTAAAGCCCTCCTCCCGTCATTTAATGCGAATGAATCAACCGCCTGTCGTCTTCAAATCCCAGTTATTTCGGGAGGTGGTGGTGGGGGCACACCTTTCCGGGGGAAGTGTTTATTCAGGAAAGGATCCTCTCCCCCGTCCCCTCCCCTGGGCATAGTCCCCACACCGTCCCTCCCCCAAGCTCCCCCCCCCCCCCCCCACCCCTTCTCTCCACACCCTCAAACACTTCACCTGGACAGCACTGACAGAGCCCTGATCACAACAGGAGCTCAACAGGAAAGGATCAGAGCTGCAGTTTCTAAATCCCACTACACAAGCTACAACACTCCCCCACTCCAACAACATACTCTGCCCCCACACAGCCCACCACCCCAACAACCCCGACACACTCCACTCCCACACACTCCACAGCCACTCCAACAACACCCCCCATCCCACAACATCCCCCCCACTCCAACAAAGCCCCCTTCCCCACACACTCCACCTCCACACACTCTAGCCCCACAACACACCCACTTCAAAAACACACCTGCACCTCAACATCCATCATCCCCACAACAGCTCCACCCCAACACACCCTACCCCATCAACACACCTCTCCGTCCCAACACCCCTACCCTAACCCCAACACTCCCCACTCACATTCACCTCCCCACTCCAACGCCCCCACTGCAACAAACACCATCCCCACAACATCCCCACTCCAAACACCCCCCAACCAACACACCTCCACTCCAATGCTCCCCCATCCCCACAACACCCTCCCAGTCCAACACCCCCATCCCCACAACACCCCAATCCCAATATCCCTCACTTCAACATCCCCCTCCCCAATAACACACCTCCACACCAACAATCCCCCATCCCCACAAAACTCCCAACACCCTACATCCCCACAACAAACCCCCACTCCAACACCCCTACCCCAACACATGTCCAGTCCAACACTCCCCCATCCCCACAACACCTCCACCACCCCAATACCCCCATCCTCACAACACCCGCACCCCAACACACTCCGACCCCAACACCTTCCCTCTCCAACACTCCCCTATTTCCTCAACAACACCCATCCCCAGAATATCTCCCCCACCCAACACCCCCATCCCCACAACACTCCCACCCCAACAACACACATCTATGCCAATAGCCCCCACCCCAACATACCTCCACTCCAACACTCTCCCATCCCCACAACAACCCACATCCCAACATTCCCTCTCCCACAACAAATCCCCACCTCAACTAACTTCCAAGTCAACACCCCCATCCTCACAACACCTTCCACACCAACACCTCCCCTAGTCCAGCAACCCCCACCCGCACAACACCACTCCCACTCCAGCTGCCCCCCACCACAATAACAACAAAAGATTAGATTAGTGAATGTCAAGCCATGTGACTGGAATATCTGTGGATGTTTTGACTCAGATACAACTCACTGATTAACTTGCCTTTGACCCATTCATCAATTTCAAAAATGAGTAGAACTTCATTGTCCATTTATTGCAGGAACGATGTCTCCTCATTTTAGCCACATACTCATACAATCCTGCTTAATATCATACTTACTTTATTCTGGGGTCATTATACAGGTGACGATTGAATATGGGGTATAACTATGGTTGAACCAGGATATTGGGAAGAGTTAGTCCCAGTTATTTGTGGTAGGGCCTATCCATCAGACTAGCCACTTACATAATCTTACTGGAGTAGAAAGACAGAAAGTAGGAGAAGGTGTAGGGCATTCAGTCTATTGAATTCACTCTCCCACTCAATATGACCATGATTTATCCTATAGTGCAACACCATAATCCTGCTCTCTCGGCCAATGCACCTTCCACCTCTAGAAGTATATTTCTTTCCTAAAGTTATTCAATAGATTGGTTTGCACAGTTTTCTGTTGTCCATCTAACTGTGATATATGAGACTCTAAAGGAGATTGATAAAGGACACATAGAAATGATGTTTCCTTATGGGGTAATCTAGAACAAGAAGTCATTGTTTTAGGGTAAGGAGCAGCAGTTTAAAAACAGTGCTGATGAGAAATTAAAGTAAAGAACTGTGGATACTGGAGATCTGAATCAAAAACAAATTGCTGGACAAACTCATCAACTCTGGTAGCATCTGTGGAGAGAAAGCAGCGTTAATGTTTTGAGTCCAGCGCTCCTTCTTCAGTACTGATTGTAGCTAGGAAAAGGTGGTATACATGCTGAGTAAAAGGGGGGGGAGGGGAAAAAGGGGTGAGTGGATAGGTGGAGACGGAACCCAGAGAGGGGAAGAAAATTGGGCAGAAAAAGGAATGGTTGATGGTAAACCAGAGAAAAAAGAAATCTGGTAATGGGGACAACAGGTAGGTGAAAAGGGGTAGGCCATGCTGAAAGCAGCTCATATCATGACAAGGCCTATGTGGGTTGGGTAGAGGACATTGAAGGAGGTGATCAGGTTCTACAGTTATTGGACTCAATATTGAGATCTGCAGGCTGCAGGGTCCCCAAGCAGAAAATGAGATGCTGTTCTTCCAGCTTGCCCTGAGCTTCATTGGAGCACTGCAGCAGGCCTGAGACAGAGATATTGGCCAGGCAACACAGTGGTTTATTGAAATGACAGGTTGGGGTCATTTTCTCATGAGGAGAAATTACTTCTGTCAAAGGGTCATGAATCTTCATTACCCTAGAGTGTGGCAGATGCTGGGACATTTACAAAAATTATGGAGGATACAGACAGACATTTTATTAGTTACAGGATGAAGGACTGTGGAGAGCAGGCAGGAAAGTGGAGTTCAGGCCAAGATGAAATCAGCCATGATCATATTAAACAGTGGAGCAGACTTCAGGGGCTGAATTGCCTACTCCATCTCTTAGATCTTATAGTCTTATGGTCTTATGTTAGAATTCGAGAGGTCACCATTCTCTTGGTGAAGAACTTTTTGCCCTTTCTCCATCTGACATTGTCTCTATGTATACTGAGACTATTGTCCCTTATTCTGAACACCCTCCCCTCTTCCTGGTTAGGGGAAACATCATCCTTGCATCCAGACTGTCCAACTCTGTCTGATCCTCTCTTATTATTCTAAACTCCAGTGAATACCGGTC
This sequence comes from Chiloscyllium punctatum, assembly GCF_047496795.1. NCBI lineage: Eukaryota > Metazoa > Chordata > Chondrichthyes > Orectolobiformes > Hemiscylliidae > Chiloscyllium > Chiloscyllium punctatum. The sequence goes on along the minus strand of NC_092780.1, from coordinate 26,415,938 downwards.
TGGTTCACACATTTCCCTTGAAGGCTGGAGCTGCCATCCCTGAAACCAGGCTGGGAAACCTTTGCTGCACTCTCTCTAGAGAAGGGCTTGCCCAAGTGGGGCTTGAGACCCCCAAGTGGGATTTGAGCTGAAGTTTTGAGGGTGTGAGCTCTGAGGTAGCTTTGGCTGTCAAGGAGCTCCACACCCCTCCCTCCAACTTCCCTTCTCTTCCTCTCTCCTCCATCCCCTGCTCTCCTAGGCCTTGGATTACCTTCCCCCATCCTACCTCGCACTGTTTTCTCTGCTGAGTTGTGACAATTTCCAAGGCTGAAATATGACACCCTACCAGAAGCAGTTTGGAAAGCACTGCTTTATGGAAGGCATACATTTTAAAATTCGTTTGGATTCAGACATCTTCTGATCAAGTGACATCACAAATACTACATGTATTGAAATCTAATGCATGTGCTGAGGACAGTGGATGAGTTGACAGAGCTCCAGACTTGGTTTGGTATAGGAGTCAGTATCCTAATTTGGATAAAGTGGTGAGATAAAGGAACCATGGTCCTGATTTGGACAACATGTAGAATCAGTACAGTGCAGGAAGTTATTCAGCCCCTGGTATCTACACTTGCTCTCCCTTAGTGCCATTTTCCCAGTAACCCTGTACATTCTTGCTTTCCAGCATTCTATTGAACCTACTTCATCACATTCTCAGTCAGTGCATCCCATACCTTAATCCCTCATTGTGTGAAATATAGAAGGGGATCAAGGACTGATTTGGAGTGCATTTTTAAAGTTAGCCATAAAGTGCAGGGAATTTGAAAACTTTTAATTCTCAAAGAGATATCATTAATGAATTAACTGGAAGTCCAGGAAGTAATGGTCAACGTTTCAGAAAAGTGTACAAGTAACTTGTAATGATAGATAATTAAAGTGAAAACAGAAGGACTGTCTAATAAAACATTTATAACAGTTCCAGTCGTATCTCTAAAACAAAATGCTTTCCAATTGCTACTGAATGCCGCTACTGTCTCTCCTACATTGTATGTTGAATAGGCGACTGAAGCCAATAAAGATGTACATTATTTAAATCTAAAGGTTTTCTCCCTCCGTCAAGGATACCTTGTTAATGCTATGGGTCAGTTGATGGGAAATAAGATTAATGTAGTCAGATCTTTGTTGACCTGAATCAAAATGGGCCAACTGACCTCCTTCAGTGCTGTAAGTCTATGAGTTTCCAACAACAATCCTATTTCATTGGCAGATGCTAGTTTAGGTATTCCCAGTACTGCTACAAGGTGCCAAGTAACAGGCGCCAGTGCGTATGCATCAATCTATTAATTAGGCTTATAGTTGTCCAAATTTACTTCAAAAGCCATTAGTGGCGCTCCATAAAAAGATATTAAAGACAGCGACAAGCACCGCCCTTTTGGCGCTGAGCACGAAACCCGGACCTTAAAGAATAACACTGCTTTGGAAATAGAAGTCACTGAGTTTTATTTCCTGTCAGTCTTCTGTGTAGGGCAAAGACATGGGGCAACAGAACGGTTGCTTCAAGTTAGCCGCTGGGAGTTGGCCTTTATCACCCACAATCATAATCTGTCCCTTATTTATCTGGATGATGTAAAACGTGAACGTTATCATAATTCATACAAAGCGATGAATGCGGCTGATATCATGAACAATTGTATCAGCATCATTACCGAACCGCTTCACTTCTGAGCAGGAAACAAATATCACTAACGGACTCAATTCAAATTAAAATGTTATTACTTTCCGTCTTTTTATCTCTGGATTCGTACAGAGGCCAGGAGGTGCCACGACTCTCGGTTTTTATTTCCACATCTATTACAAAAGATTATCGTTTGCCAGTATTTTGGGGTTTAAACCCCCCCCCCCCAAAGAAAACCATTCTTTTTTCAATCATTTACAACACACCTTTAGCTGTCAATTCTATATTAGTTATTAAGTAAACGTGCATATTGTTCAAGTACTTATCGCTTTTATAAATGTTCGCTTGGATGTATTCATTGATCTGGTGTTCTTGTACAGCTTTAAACGATTATTCATTCTATGCCAGCCCAGTACAAAAGCTGCTTATTGAAAATTAAATCTATTTTTCAGGATAATGGACTCATTTTGAGACTCACCTCACCCTCTAGCTCTTTGTAGGAAGACCAAATTTGCGTGTTCTGCACACATTAGGCTTTACATTTGTGTATAGTTGTAAATGGGAAAATGAAAATTTGCTTAGATTCATAATTTTATATCCCTCTTAACTTGATCTAACAAAAAATAGTCATCAGATTCTTAAATCCCCATTGTACCCACATTTTTGGGGCAAATAATTCTAGATCTCTATACATCCAAGAACCTCATGCAGGCACTTAACATGAACAGACACATCTTCTCAACAATTGTGCAGCAATATCTCATATCTCAGACAAAGTAGCAGTACTGGGAATACCTAATCTAGCATGTGCCAATGAAATAGGATTGTTGTTGGAAACACATAGACTTACAGCCCTGAAGGAGGTCAGTTGGCCCATTTTGATTCAGGTCAACAAAGATCTGACTACATTAATCTTATTTCCCATCAACTGACCCATAGCCCTTGGAGGCTATGTCAATGCAAGTGAATATCTAGATGCTGCTTAAGTGTTAAGGGAGTTTCTGACTCATCACCTTTTCAGGTTGCAAGTTCCATCTATCCTTTACCTCAAGGCATCACCATTATGTTATGAATAACACCAGTGTCAGAACCGTACAACATGTTTCTTACCCTTAATGAAATGGTTTCGAAGTATGGAATATAGGCAGAGGTTCAGATTCAGTAAAATACAGTCAAGAGCATAAATCATAGAAAAACTGATAAATGAAAGAGAGGAAATTCTCATTTGATCAGATGAGGCCTTCTGGAGCCCTAGCATAACTGGAATTGATGGGAATTGGGGAAAACCTATCACAGCTTAGAGCCATATCTGATACCAATATCTGGTTGTTGGAGATCAATCATCTCAGCATCAGGACATCTTTGCAGTTAATGCTCAGGTTAGTATCCTCAGCACAAATATTAAAGACCATTCCTCCACTATAAGGTCAGAAAAGGGTGGTATGATTGCATAATGTTTAACACCATTTACATCTCCTCAGATACTGAAATTACATTTACCTAAATGTAGCAAGACCTCGACTAATAAGTCTTGGGCTAACAAGTGACAAGTAACATTTGGACCAAACAAGTGCCAGGCAATGACCATTTCCAACAAGAGAGAATCCAATCACCATCCCTTGACTTTCAATTGCGTTACCATCTCTAAATCCACCACCATCAATTTCCTGGTGTACATTGACCAGAAACTGAACTGGTCAGCCAAAAACAAAATATTCTGGTTACAAGAGCATATACTGGATTAGTGGTGCTGGAAGAGCACAGCAATTCAGGCAGCATCCAACGAGCAGCGAAATCGACGTTTCGGGCAAAAGCCCTTCATTCCTGATGAAGGGCTTTTGCCCGAAACGTCGATTTCGCTGCTCGTTGGATGCTGCCTAAACTGCTGTGCTCTTCCAGCACCACTAATCCAGTATTTGCTTTCCAGCATCTGCAGTCATTGTTTTTACCTACCTGGTTACAAGAGCAGTCAGAGGCTAAGTATACTGCAGAGCATATCTTATTTCCTGATTCCCTGAAGCCTGTCCACCAAATGCAAATCATTACCGCCACTCCAACTACAATCTCATCACCACTTGTGAACTTCACATATCTCATTGTTGAAAGAGGGACAATCAACCAGCAGTATAACATACAAGCAGAATAGTCTTCCTGTTTCATCATGAACAAAAGAGACACCAGAATTCAATTTGTGTTCGGAAAAAGTGAAACAAATCCAATTGGCCTAATATTATGTCAGAAGTCACACGACACCAGGTATAGTCCAGCTGGTTCAATTGAAATCCCAACCTTTCGGAGCGCTGTTCCTTCATCGGGTGAACCTCACATAACAAAGGAGCAGCGTTTTGAAACTTTGTGATTTCAAATCAACCTGTTGGACTATAACCTGGTGTCCTGAGACTTCTAATTTGTCCACCCCAGTCCAAAACCAGCATGGTACCTCCATATCAATACATTGTATTATGATTGATCCCAATCCAAACACAAAGACATTGGTTCAGAAGTTTGCAAAAGTACAACACAGCATGTTTATCAACCTGGCAAAAGTGGGTACTGCAAATGCTGGAGATTAGAGTCAAGATTAGAGTGGTGCTGGAAAAGCACACAGAATGTTTATCAACCTATTAAAAGACTTTATTGAGCATCCCAGCTGATTTCCAAAAGGACTCTGTATACGCAACAAGATCATGAGTGAGATAGACATGCTTGTTGTCTGCATTTATAGCAGCACGAGACAGCTCTGCAGCACTTCTGAAAGACCATCAGAAATGAAACAGCTTCAGTAAACTAAGCAGCCAAGCTAATAAATGACAGTACTTTGAAAGTTGGAGAAAAATACTCTCTAACCTCTCCCAACTTCAGGTGCATTTGAAAACCAAACTCCTAGCAATTCAACGAGCCAGAAACTACTGAGGATCCTTTATTTTTCAAAACCTTCACTTAAGCCAAAACATCAAATGATTTAAGAAACTGTAGGCCTGCTATAAAAGTGAGGTACCATGCTGGTTTTGGACTGGGGTGGACAAATTAGAAGTCTCAGGACACCAGGTTATAGTCCAACAGGTTTATTTGAAATCACAAAGTTTCAAAACGCTGCTCCTTTGTTATGTGAGGTTCACCCGATGAAGGAACAACGCTCCGAAAGGTTGTGATTTCAATTGAACCAGCTGGACTATACCTGGTGTCACGTGACCTTTGACCTAGTATTAGGTCAATTGGATTTGTTTAATAATGATGTTGTAATTTGCATTTTTGTATTGTATAGTTTTTCTTCATTCATATCCCTTCATTTTGTGTGTAATACGGCTTGTTTTATGCTTGTGAGACATTCTTAAACATATAGGGCAAGTAAGTTATAATAAATAATCATCTCATTTTAAAATTCACAAAAGCTTTCTGCTAGGGTTAACTAAACTGAGACAAATCACTTTGAGGGTTAGAGAACACACACAGGTCACATAAAAACACATTGATCACAGGCAGTAAGAAAAAAAAACTGTCTGTGACAGTAAGAATAGACTTGAGATCACGTATATAATCCCAGCAGGATGCTGCACATAGTCATTGTCCCCATATTTCAACTATGTGCCATTATTTCACCTTATTGGATAATGTTTCCTCAAAAATGATCATAAATGTTGGGTGCTTCTATATAGGTTTGGACAACTGAAGTCTATTAACCCAATTGAGTATTGATTCCTAGTAATGCTTTTCTTCTGGTCAGTCACTTTAACACCCTAAACCTCCATCACCACCAACACATTAAAATAGCAGTTAATGAGCTTGAAAGACCTTATATAGACAACAAGAAAAACTAATGTCATTTACAACATACCTTGCAAGAACTGCAAAAAATATTACATTGGACAAACAGTCAGAAAACTAGTCACCAGAATACATGAACATCAACTATCCACAAAAAGACATGACCAACTCTCACTAGTATCCTTACATACAGATAAGGAAGGACACCATTCGACTGGAAAACACATCCATCCTAGGACAAGCCAAACAGAGACATGCATAAGAATTCCTAAAAGCATGGTATTCCAACCAGAACTCTATCAACAAACATATTGACTTGGGTCCCATTTACCACCGACTGAGAAAAAGAACAGGAAATGACATCACCATAGGGAATGACATAAGGAAACCTAAACAAATAAATAGAAAGCAGGCCCTGCTACCATTGTTTCATCCAGAAACTCACTGATGATGTTACCTAGAATGGTAACAAAACATCTGAAAACGAACCTCCCAGCTCAGTGAGCAAATCTACATCCAGAACCTCAACCTGTGCTACAAATCTTCTCAAAACTTGCTAATTTGGAAATATGTAGCTGTTCCTTCTGTGAGACTGGGTCAAAAACTTGGAACCCTGCACTCAGCCGCACACCATTGTGGGGCTACCTGTGCCAAATGGCTCAAGATGGCAACTCACCACCATCTTCTCAATGGCCATTAGGGATGGATAATAAATTGTGGCCCAGCCAACAATATCCATATCTGGGAATGGGATAAACAAAGAAAGATAAAAGAAAACCCAGAACATGAAAAAAATACAAGAGAAATTTGCATTGAAAATTCTGATGAAATTACTTTCTCGTGCACGGTACAGTTTTTATATTGTTTAGATCAAGCTCATAGAAATCCAAAAACTGGCATATGTTAATTAAATAGTGAATAATAGATAATGCCAGAGGAACCTAATTGTACTGTGGGATTTTAAACTGATTTGTGTTGTCATCAATATTTAGCCCTATATCATTCATTATTGTCAATTCAACATATGTCAAGGTCCTCAGCCCATTTTGAGTGTAATTGCAACCATGGTTCTGGGACGTTTCCTCTTAATTGCAATTATCATCCAATGCAGTGAATGCTAATGAACTACCTGGTCTACACAATATTCTGTAATCCCAATTTTAGAGAACATGCCCAAGTGTACTCAGTTCAAACTCTAATAACCTGAAGCCAGTGTGATGAGCATTTTATTACTAATACAAATCGCATTGAAAGTAGTCCAGCTATGCAAAAGTGAAGACTGCAGATGTTGGAGATCAAAGTCTAGATTAGAATGATACTGGAAAAGCACAGCAGGCCAGGCAGCATCCGAGGAGCAGGAAAATCGACGTTTCAGGCAAAAGCCCTTCATCAGGAATAGAGGCAGGAAGCCCCCAGGATGCACAGATAAATGGGGGTGGGGGGGGTGGGTGGGTCTGGGGAGAAGGTAGCAAAGAGTACAAGTAGTCCAGCTATGAGTACTATGAGTTGGGTTGAGTGTACTCCCATTTATTTCAGGTAGGAACTTTGGAGAAAACTAAAGATTTTAATGCCTTCAACTAACAATCAGTTTTTAGCAATGAAAGGATAAACTTGGCTTTTTTAAAAATAATATTCATCAATGATTTCCTGTCAATGACCATAGAGAAACAACATCTGCTCTTCCCCATTTTATAAATTAAGACTATAAGACCATAAGACACAGGAGCAGAAATTGAGTCTGCTTTGCCATTCAATTATGGCTGGTAAATTTCTCAAGGAGAAAGTGAAGACTGCAGATGCTGGCGATCAGGATCGAAAAGTGTAACACTGGAAAAGCACAGCAGGTCAGGCAGCATCCGAGGAGCAGGAGAGTTGACATTTTGGGCATAAGCCCTTCATCAGGAATATGGGGGGTAGGCGGGGAAAGGGGGCGAGGGGAAGGTAGCTGTTAAGGTGATAGATAGATGGGGGTGGGGGATGTGGTGATGGTGATCGTTTGGAGAGGAGGGTGGAGCAGATAGGTGGGAAGGAAGATGGCAGTGCCGAGTTGAAGGGTTGGATCTGGGATGAGGTGGGGGGACCCTATTCTCCCGCTTTCTCCCCATAACCATTGATCACCTTTACAGTCATGAAACTATCCATCTTTGTCTTAAGTATACTCAATGACCTGGCATCCACAGCCTCCTGTGGCAGTGAATTCCATAGATTCACCACTCTCTGGCTAAAGAAGTTAAGCCTCACTTTTGTGTATATTTGATATCCAATAGACCTGCATTATTTGAAAGTAACTGATATTAGGTACTAGGGCTCAATGATGTTCATGTCTGTATAATCTGGTACAACAATGTCAAATTTGGTAAATTGCCACAAAAACGTTTCATGGCATTTTTGTGGGGTGGGGTGTGATGGGACATGGATGCTGTGGAAAGGGTTGTTTAATACCAAAATGTATTTATCAGGGAGTCAAATTAGACATGCAATTCTATCAGAAGTATTTTTCTCTTCATTGTCCTGGTTATATTAATATTAATATTAATTTATTAGCTATTATTAATTAGTTACAGTGTCCCTTTTTAAAATCAGAAAATAAGGCAGTGACAGATTGCTATCCAGATAATTTGGACAATGGTGCTCTCTTGGAGCCTATGTATTGGCAGGGATATTGAAGGATCTTATAGAGATTCCCCTTTTGGCACAGTGGTAGTGTCCCTACTCCTGAACCAGGAGGCACGGGTGTGTAATAATGTGTGTGAACAGGTTGATTAGAAAAGTAGATTAAATTTTTTAAAAATTAAGTATCACATAGGGGCCCTCTTATAGCACAGTGGTAGCCACCCTAGATCATGTGGCCCAGGTTCAAGTTCCACCTGCTCCATAGATGTGTAAGAACAACTCTGAGCAGGTTCATTAGAACAATAAGTTAATTTAAAAAATTGAAGGATCTTATATTACAACATCTATTAGAGCCAACAGCATGTTGCTGGTTCCCTGCAAGGGAATTATTCATACTGTATGCAAGTTTGGATTCTAGATAACATAAACCTAGTCAAGTTTTACATTAGAAATATTGAACCCCTCTGAAAGGACAAACAAGTAAATGGTAAAAATCTCATGAGTTGGGATGAGAAAGCAGAATTTCCATAGAGCTGAATTGTAGAAATTTGTCTGAAAGTGGCCTAGTTTTTACATCAGAAATTAGTTGTAATTTCATTGCCAAATTATGCAACAAAGCTGTAGATGGCATGCATCAAGACAGTTCATGGCAATGGCACATAAACCAAAACTCAAGCAATCCTGTCCTTTGGGAGTAGGATTTGAACCTAGAACTCTGCACAATCAATATTATATAGAACATTATATTTGTAAGCAGGCATTGAGAAATATCCTGCAATGATTTAAACTCAGAGAGATTCAACTGTCTTTTACTGATATTTCAATTTGGTTTGTGTTAATAATTTCAGAATTAGGGAACGAAATGAGTATTTGCTGTTTTTACTTGATATTACACCCGGGCAAAATGATGATTAAAATGATCAAGATTATGCTGTTAGGATAGGTAAAATTTATTGCCAAGGATACAATTGATTGCAATTGGTATGAATCACTGCGAAACACCTTCATTTTCACTATTTCCTGCCATATCCAAGTGAAGTGTCAAAATTGGACATTAGCATGATATAGTATTCAGGAACATGGAGTTCTCCAAAAAGTTTAAGGTTTAAAATAATCCTTTGTGATCAATGACATCTTTTAATGCTTATAAATAATAGAGAAAATGAACCTGACTGAATAATACTGAAGATGACCTTATTTTCAGCTTTGCTTTATTTCCATCTCTCAAAATTCTTGCAATTTGGAGGAATTGGTCAGAAGCCTATATGTTAAGCAAAACATTACAATTATGTCAATGACCAGAGTGATCTATTTGTGTTGCAATAGCTTTTTGCATGTATATTGTTTGTTCTGGACAAATCAGGAATAGTTATGTAAGAGACAGGAATGTAAATATTACTCCTATTGATACATTACAACTAAAGTTGCAGCAGATTGACTAAAATTTTCTTGAATATTTATTTCTGAGCCTGGATATGATTCTGATTGTAGACTATTTATCTAAAATAATGTTAATACTTCAGCATAGTCACAAAAGAATGAGGAAACCTAACAATGTAATTTTAAGCTATACTGTCTTTGTCGCATTTCAATGTAAATGTCATGATAAGTGTGGGGTGGGGATCTTAGCCATAGAGCATACATGGAATTTCTTTTTTTGGCAGATTGTGTTGGTACCTCATTAGAACTGGTTTTGAAATTGACTAGAAATCCATTTTAAGTAATGCTGGTGTGCTTATTTAAATTGCAAAATAGATTGAAGTTCAACACTCTTCTGGAGACAACTTGACAAATAAATGGGAAGGCTTGGATATTACATATATTATTTAGATTTATGCAGTATATATAGATATAGCTTTTGTGTTCTTGCAATAAACATGGCAGATGGGGTTGTAAAGAGAAAAAGAATACTGTGGATATGCCCGATCTACCTACCCCTCCTGACTGTACCTGGCATTTCAATGGCATACCTCACTCACATAGCTCATTCTACCAGCCTACTAATTCACTCATTCACCTACTTACCCATTAACTAATATTCACATTAAATATTTAACTTATGCCATAGTAACTATTGTTGGAAAAGAGTGAGTTGACTAGTCTTCCCATGGTGTTACAATGTTTTAGTAGAGCTTTCTGAGGATACTGTGCTCAGAATTTTGGAAAAGCCAGTCTCAGAAAACCCAGGAAGAAATGCAGAGCTGTGTTCTTGCATTGAAAAGTTTGAGTTGAGTGGCAATCTGCCTATTGCCCAGATCTCGCACAATTCTCTTTATCCTTACTCTGTGTCTCCAACTAATATGCACAGCAAATACTGAAACAAAAGTTCCCTTTTCTTTTATGTCATTTGTTTTTGAAGCACTGGGTTCACAATTGCTGAAGACAGGTCCATTTTGAGAATAAGGGGATAATATTATGTTTAAAGAGAAGTTGAGCCTTAAGGATAACTTTCTGGCTGTAAATGAGCAGTTGTCCTGTCTGCAAAGCAAAGGACCCAGGAAAGGAGTAAAGATAATGCAAAAAAAACCCAGGAAACATAACTGCGCCCCACCTCACCAAGCTCACACAGTGGGCAGGAATTTTCATTGTTGAAGAATCTGAAATGGAAGCATTTTCCTCCAGTCATCATCTTCTCCCACTTTAAAATCTCAATTCAAGCCAGAGTTGACCGTAGTCAGATCATTTGTAATTTTATGGAATGGCAAAGCAGACATAAGGGATTGAATGGTCTCATTCTGTTCTTATTATGTGTGTTTGCATGTTCATTGAAACATAATACCCAAAATTAAGAGAATGGTTCTTACCATTTGCACACAATAAATAGCAATCTGCTTTGACTTTGATCTGTAAGAAGGTGCTACTGAATTTTATATTTAAAATAATAAAATATTAAACCTAAATATACAAGGTCAGAGCACAGAGGTGAAGGCATAGGAGCAACTGAAAAGAATTACAATCATTAGGGAAAGGCTGCTAAGAAATATTTGACAACTAACGGTTGACAATTTACCAGGACCTGATAGATTTTACCTTAGACTCCAAAAAGAAGCAGGTGAAAGTGGGTATTGCAGATGTTAGAGATCAGTCAAGATTAAAGTAATGCTGGAAAAGCACAGCAGGTCAGGCAGCATCTGAGGAGCAGGAAAATCGACGTTTTGGGCAAAAGCCCTCCATCAGGAATGAGGGCCTCATTCCTGATGAAGGGCTCCTGCCCGAAACGTCAAATTTCCTGCTTCTCGGATGCTGCCTGACCTGCTGTGCTTTTCCAGCATCACTCTAATCTTGACTCCAAAAAGAAGCAGCTGTGACAATAGTAGATGCATTTGTTTTAGATGTCTCAAACTCTTTTGATTTTGGAAGGGTCCCATCAGTTTGGAAAGTTGTGTGGTTTTGGTGCTATTATGTAGACCACATAGATAGACCACATCTACAGTACAGTATACTGTTTTGGTGTCCTTACTTCAGATAGGATATAATAACATTGGAAGCTGTTCAGCGAAGGTTCACTTGATTAATTCCTGGTATGTGAAGATGGGGGAAGGGCTGGATAAGCTAGGCCAAATATAAACAATGGCATCTAAATTTTGAAAGCTTGTTCTTTTATTCTACATTGTTGTCTTTGAATTAGTTATCTGACTAAGATAAAATCTTCCCTTAAAGATACTATTAATGTAGTAAATGGTAAAGTTGCCAGAGTCCCACTCCCTCATTAGAGAGAGAGAGAGAGGGAAAATATGACTGGCAGTGAGGTGCAATGTTGAGAAGGTAGACTGAAATGATAACTTCAGCCAGTAGAGGAATTGAAACTACACTGCTGGTGTTACTCTATATCACAAATCAGTCATTCAGCCAATTGAGCTATGAGGTAGATGCACATCATTGCTCATTGTTATTATATTTTACATTTGCTACTTAAACCTTCGCCCCTCTACATGGCTTATAGATAGATGATTGATGATTCGGATTAATACAAACCCTCCTCATTTTATACTCAAATTATTGCCTTGTGCTATGGTGAGCTTCCATGGGTGCTGAGCAACTCTTCATTACTTAAGACAGATGCTCATGTTTCAAACCTGTGTTTAGTCATTGAATGTCAGCACATGGTAGTGAAATGTTAAAAACAATTAAGTACAGGAAATATAATGGATCTTTAATGCTCCTATTCTTGAAGTAGTGGGACCAATTGTATTCCTGCTGTCAACCTAACTGAAATTAATTCATCTGGTATGATGAGAGTGTTGAAAACTTATGGCTGGTACTGTCTCGTCCTAAGTCAGACTGGGCCTTGATCAGGTAGAAACCCTCTGTCCACTCACATTATAGTTTTCATTATTTAGACATCATATTCATCAAAATGAAATTTGTTTCATTTGAAAATTAAAACTATCTGAAACAGAAATATGTCTGCCTGTTGAAATGAAAGGATGGTTAGTTAGATTTTGTAGCATTTTCTTTAATAACAGATACCTTGGAAATAAATACTGCATTACTTTACATTTTTAAAGGACTTACAGAGTTGTCAAAGAATGATGTGCTTGAGTACAATGAAGTAATGTATAATTTGACTGTAACAGTTTTTGAGCAGTGAGCTTTTGGGTATAAGTTAATTTCTTTAGATGGACTGCCCTTCACAGCATTGAACCTAAGAATTAGGACCATGAGCCTCTAGAGATTCTAATGAGGTCAACCAGGTGGATGTCATAGAGTATGAGTGCCCTGATTGGGGCTGTTAATCTGGTCTAATCCAGGAGCTCTGGCTGACAGATATAAACTCTGAGAACTGGCTCTGAGGAAGCTGGACTGATGTCAAATACTATGCATGTCGAAATAAAGGGTTACTTGATAATGGGATACTGGCCTCTGTGGAATTATTTCACTGCTGACAAGAGAAAAATTACACTCATGAAGAAATTCTTTTGAAACAATCAACTTTGAGTTGGGGTACGCATCTCTGGCATCAAGTTGTCATTTGGGAAACTTGATTCATTCGATCCTGCCATTGAAGTTGAGGGCTCAGTATGTGGAAAGAATTTGTTATTTTTTCCAGGCAAATGATATTGGGGCAAATGTAAAGCAAAGAGTAATTCTCCGATAGCTTGTGGACCCCCAGCTTCTTCAGTTCTTAGGAGCCTAACCTTTCTTGAGGCACCAGATACTAAAACATTTCAAGAGTTGACAGATTTAGTTAAGGGATATTATGAACCCAACCTCTTCTAATTCTGAGACACTTTCAGTTTTACTTGGCAGTTCAAGAACCAGGGGAATCTGTGTCGGGATTTTTGATGAGGTTAATATGACTGGCACGTGACTTTGGTTTAAATCTTAATGAGATGCTGAGAGACCATTTGGTATGTGGGATTAATGATGTAACCATGCAAAAGCGCCTACTAGCTGAAGCCCAACTGGACTTCATACAGGCCCTATAATTGACTTTGTCATTAGAGAATGCGGCTGGTGGAGCTTATGAGTTTTAGGGTATTCTGATGGAAGTGAACACCCTCACCAGTCAGACTGAGCTTGGGGAACACCACGGTGAGTGAAGGCACTTGCATCGCCTCACTCTGGACATCTCCCGAACAGAGGGACCCTCGGTCAGCCCACAGCAAAACCACAAAACAAAGCCAAGCCTTGGCCAAATGGCTAACATTTCTTCAGGATCTGGGCTGACAAACCATTGTAGTTGCTGCCGGAATGTGGAATCGGGACAGCGAAGGAGTCCCATTAGGCCTGAATTGAGTAAGAGAACCCATAGGCCGGTATCCAGGAGGGTGCACACCCTGGAAATCCCACCTACATCTGGCTGGAACAGTTAAATTGCTTAGAAAAAACTAAATCAGAATCAAAATCAACGTCTGATTAAATGGTTACCCAGTTCTAATGGAGGTCAATACTAGCAAAGCTGTAGCAGTGATTGCAGAAGCCATCTTTAACAAAATTTGCTCTGGACTCAACCCTTAAGTTCGCGTACGACCTTGGTTGGACTGAGAATCTGTACCCCAGGATAACTTTACAGATTAAGGGTACAGATTATGAGAAACAGCTGGTTCAGTTACTACTGATTATGTAAAAGATTCACCTTGATTGGCAGAGGAAGTTTACCAGGATGTTGCCTGGTATGGTAGGAAGATCCTATGAGGAAAGGCTGAGGCACTTGGGGTTGTTTTCATTGGAGAAAAGAAGGTTTAGGGGTGACTTGATAGAGGTGTACAAGATGATTAGGGGGTTAGATAGGGTTGACAGTGAGAACCTTTTTCCACGTATGGAGTCAGCTATTACAAGGGGGCATAGCTTTAAATTAAGGGGGGGTAGATATAGGACTGATGTTAGGGGTAGGTTCTTCACTCAGCGAGTCATAAGTTCATGGAATGCCCTGCCAGTAGCAGTGGTGGACTCTCCCTCTTTATGGGTATTTAAGCGGGCATTGGATAGGTATATGGAGGATAGTGGGCTAGTGTAGGTTAGGTGGGCTTTGATCGGCGCAACATCGAGGGCCGAAGGGCCTGTACTGCGCTGTATTCTTCTATGTTCTATGTTCTATGGTCTCAGCGAGACTAGATCATTGCAGAAGACGGCATTTTATTATGGGGAGCAAGAGTTGTTATCCTGAGTAAAGATTGCTGCCCAACAGGGATAGCTCCAGAAGAGTTGGTAATGTGGAGAAGTCTCCGCACCAGGTTAAATCTGATCTTCCCAAACTAGACACCCAGATGGACACCTGGCGACCATGGCAAGGACTGAATGACATCACAGTTTCTAAAAAGAGTCAGTGCAAGATAGCGGACAATGACACATCCCTCCCAGATCATCTCAACGCCTTCTATGCTGACTTTAAGCAGACTTTCGGAGGAGAGGTAACACCTATTCAGATAAGTCCTGATGAACCTATTCCAACAATCACTGCATCAGAGGTCAGATCAGTCTTCTTTAGTGTGAATCCAAGGAAAGCGATGGAACCAGACAAAGTACCAAGGCCTTGCACTCAGAGCACACGCAGATCAACTGACAGAGGTCTTCTCAGACATCTTCAATCTCTCCCTACAGCGGGCCACGTCCCTGCCTGTTTCAAGAAGGCTCATGCAGCATGTCTCAGTGACTACTGCCAGTGGCCCTAACTTTGGTGGTAATGAAGTGCTTTGAAAGGCTGGTCATGGCATTAATCAACTCCAGCCTCCCCACTACTCTTGACCCACTCCAATTTGCCTATTGGATCAACAGATCCACATCAGATGCCATATCACTTGCCTTTCACTACTCCCTAGAACATCTTGACACCAAGAACAGCTCGTAAGAATCCTACTCATTGACTACAGTTCAGCCCTCAACACTATTATCTCCTCAAGACTGGTTACTAAACTTAGTGATCTCGGACTAAGCCCCACTCTCTGAAACTGAATCCTCAGTTTCCTGACCCACAGGTCACAAACAGTGAAGTCTGGGGACAATATTTTATCCTCACTAATACTCAACACTGGAGCCCCTCAGGGGTGCGTACTCAGTCCCGTACTGTACTCATTGTATACCTGTGACTGCTATCACCAAATACCAGACTATTGCAATTTGCAAGTTCGCTGATGACAGCACCATAGTCGGTCAAATCTCAGATGGCGATGAAACAGACTACAGACGGGAGGTGGAAGACCAGGAAAAATAGTGCATTGAGAACAACCGAGCTCTCAATGCCGGCAAAACCAAGGAACTCATTATTGACTTTTGGCGGGATGTTACTCATGACCCCCCCCCCCCCAACACATTAACAGCACAGAGATGGAATGAGTGGAGAGTTTCAAGCTCCTGGGAGTAGTCATCCACAACAAGCTTTCTTGGACTCTTCAGGTAGACGCATTTGTTACAAATGCCTTAAAACATCTCTTCTTTCTCAGGCAGCTGAGGAAATTTGGCATGATGGAAAATATCCTTGCCAACTTTTATAGGTGCGCCATTGAGAGCATTCTGTCTGGATGTATCACTACCCAGTATGGCAACTGTACCATTCAAGATCTGAGACAGTTACAGAGAGTGGTGAACTCAGCCCGGAAAATCACAAAGGCCAACTTCCCATCTATAGAATCTATCTACCAGGTCCGCTGTCAAGGAAAGGCCGTCAGCATTCTCAAAGATCCATCCCACCCTGGCAATGTTTTTCTACAACCTCTACCATCAGGGAGAAGGTATAGAAGCTTAAACACACACACCACTGATTTTGAAACAGTTTCGACCTTACTGTTCTTAGAATACTGAATGGACTCACAAACTTAACATTCGCCTGTACCTGTGTTTTTGTTTTTGCCGCTGTTTACCTATTATTTACTTATCTATGCTACTTAACTCTGTGATCTGCCTGTAATGCTCACAAGGCAAAGCTTTTCGCTGTGCCTTGGTACACATGACAATAAATTCAATTCAATTCAATTCAATTCAACTGGGAGGAGGATAAAATGGCATCAGGAACACCAATTCTGTATACAAGACTTCTCTGAGCGAGAGAGACAGTTTACTTCAGGGGATGAGTTTTTGTGCTGAAATCATGGAGATGGTCCTGCATGGGTAAGAGACATGGTTTTTACAATGTCAGGTCCCATGACATACAAAGTTTGTTAATGGTGGGGCGGTCCTGATCAAACAAACACACAAAAGGAGCAGGAGGAAAACTGAGCTGGCCCCTCAGAACAACAGAAGGGTTGTTGGAAACCATGGGTTCTCCCCCTTTGCCCAGTGTTGATGAAACCACAGAGTCTGAGATGGACTGCTTCCCTATTCTAAATATGTCGCAGTCTTGATGCCTTTCCTGCCTGAAGAGGATGAGTTTCTTCCGAGACGCTCTGGGTGCAAGAGGCAGGCTACGATCTGGTACACACTGCCCGTATCAGATGCTGAGTTGGAGGAAAATTGCAAAAACACAGTCTGAGATGCTAAAAGACAAAGAATAAACCTGCATCCCTCGACTTAGAGAGGGAGACATGTAGTGATGGTAATGAGGTCAACCAGGTAGAGCTCATAGCGTATGAGTTCCCTGATTGAGGCTGTTAATCTGGTCTAATCATAGACCCCTGGCTGATAGATATAAATAGAAATGTCAGTGGTTCTGTTCACTCTGAGAAGCTGGCTCTGAGAAAGCCAGACCCATGTCAAGTACTGAGCATGTATAAATAAGAGGGTGACTTGGTGAGGGGATACCAGCTCTGTGGAGTTATTTCAGTGTAACCATGGCTGATATATGTCATCAAGGCCAATTTTCCACTTGCTTCCCATATCTCTTGATTCTGTGATAGACCAATATCCTGTCTTTTTAAGTCTTAAATTTATTCAATCATAGCACACCTACAACCTTCTGAGGCAGAAAATTCCAAAGATTCACAACTATTTTGACTAAATAAATTTCTCATCTCAGCCTCAATGGTCACATGGACACTGTACAGCCAGTGAATTTCTCATTCAACTTCCTTTTAATCTGTATATCCAAGATGAAGAGATTGACAAGTACAGTCCCAGGGAAGAAGAACTTCAATGATGTGGAGAAAGATGAAGTTTGGATTATTTTCTTTAGAATAGGGGAAGTGAGATATCACAGTGATGTTCACAATTACAAGTCATTTTGGTAAGATGAAATAGAAAGAAACAGTTTTTGCTGCCAATAATTCAGGTAACCAGAAGACAAGGATTTAAAATAATTGTCAAAGGAACCATGGGAGATGAGATTTGTTTATACACATTAAGTTATCATCTTGTATACTCTGCCTACAGGGGTAAAGGCAGCAGATTCAATAGGAACTTTCAAAGGATAAATGGATATGTACTTGCAAAAGAAATAATTTACAGAGCTTTGGGGAAGGCAGCAGTGAAGTCAGGCTAATTCGATAGCTCCTTCAAATAACCAGCACAAAGGAATTGGGCCGAATAGTATCTTTCTATACTGAAAGATGCTATAGGGATCCTACCTTTCTCAATTAACTGCTGGGTGAGGGAAACTGTTTGATAGTTGAGTGGGTCCAGATCTCAGTGATGCTCAAATGCAGAAATACAGGCAGGTAAATTTAAATGAAAGCAAAATATTGCTAATGTTTTTAGAAATCTGAAATAAAAACAAAAAACTCTGGGGAACTCAGCAGGTCTGGCTGTATCTGTGAAAAGAGATACAGAGTTAATGTGTCGAGTCCAGTATGAGTTCTTCAGAACCAAGTTCTCCTGAAGAAGACCATGATCAGATGGGCCGATGGGCCAGGGAGTGGCAGACAGAGTTCAGTTTAAATAAATGTGAGGTGCTGTATTTTGGAAAGGCAAATCAGGCCAGGACTTATACACTTCATGATAGAGTCCAGGGGAGTGTTGCTCAACAAATAGACCTTGGGGTGTAGTTTCACAGTTCCATGAAGGTGGAGTCGCAGGTGTACAGGATAGTGAAGAGGAGAAAGTGAGGACTGCAGAGGCTGGAGATCATAGCTTAAAAATGTGTTGCTGGAATCCTGAAGAAGGGCTTATGCCCGAAACATCGATTCTCCTGTTCCTTTAATGCTGCTTGACCTGCTGCGCTTTTCCAGCAACATATTTTTAAGATAGTGAAGAGGATATTTGATATACATGCCACTATTGGTAGTATATTGAGTATAGGAGTTGGGATGGCATGTTGCGGCCATTTTGGTGGCCACATTCAATTCTGTTCTTCCTGTTATAGGAAAGATGTTGTTAAACTTGAAAGGATGCAGAAAAGATTTACAAGGGTGTTGCTGAGGTTGGAGGGTTTGAGCTATAGAGAGAGGCTGAATAGACTGGGGCTGTTTTCCTTGGAGCATCAGAGTTGAGGGATGACCTTATAAAGGTTTATAAAATTATAAGGGGCATAGATAAGGTGAATAGTGAAAGTCTTTTTCCTTGGGTAAGAGAGCCCAAAACTAGAGGACTTAGCTTTAAGGTGAGAGGGGAAAGATTTAAAAGAGACCTAAGGGTCAACTTTTTATGCAGTGGGTGGTACATGTATGAAATGAGCTGCCAGAGGAAATGGTGGAGACTGGTACAATTACAACATTCAATGAATGGATACATGAACAGGAAAGTTGAGAGGGGTATGGGGCAAATGCTGACAAATGGGAGTAGGAGTTAGGATACGATTTATGTTTTAGGATACCTGGTTGGCATGGATGAGATGGACCGAAGGATCTGTTTCCTTGCTGTACAATTCTATGACTCAATAATTCTAAGGACTTGAAACATTAACTCTGTTTCTCTTTCCAAAGATGCTGCCAGATCTGATGAATTTCTCCAGCACTTTTTGATTTTAATGCAAGTAAATTTAATCTCTTTTTAACCAGCAGTAAGGAATGTATTAAAGGTTGATTAATGTCAGGCAGCAAGAGATTGATGCTCCCATTAGCACAAATGAAGCAGCACCTTATATATGCCTTTATCTTGCAAAGATTCTTGTTGAACATTGTGAAAGGATGATAATTGAAGTTCCATTATACATAGATGAAGACACCAGCCAAGACTTAATAGTTGATTGTAGGACAGAATGGAATAAATAACCTAAACACTTCTACACCTCTGGGAATAGTTTTAGATACTGGTTTTTATGTTTCATTAGAGTTTTAAAAGGAGCAATGATGAGAGAAGCAATCCCTTGCACACATGTGTTTTACTATTCTTTTGGAGATGAAAAGCAACATTAACCAAATTTATTTGTTAGATATATTTGTCCTTCATTTTCTGCTACAAGTGCTCAAGATTAAAAGCAGGCATATGAATGTAGGAAAATAATTACACATGATATATAAAAGGTCATTACTTAATTAACATGAGATATGTTAGGTTTCACAATAATTCATGAAACCTAATTATATTTCAATACCTGATCTAATCTGTCTCTTAATAGCATACATAAAAAATGGTTGTGTTAAAAAGACAGTTCACTTAGTAAATGCTTGTTTGATGTTAAATTGATACTCAGAGAAAGTGATTAATAGTAAATCAAAGCAGCTATTTCGGCTTTTCACGTAAATTTGAACTCCCACTTCAGAGACACGAGCATATAATCCACACTGAGACATCTGTACAGTGCAGAAAATGTGCTACATTGTTGGAGATACTGTCATTCAATTGATAAATTTAATCGAGAAACTCTCTATTCTCAGGTGGAAAAATAGATATTGCATTATTCGAAGGAAACCCTGATATTCTGTCCAATTTTATCACTCAATCAGCATTATCGTTCAACTGATTATTATTACCTTTCTGATACTTAAGACTTTCTTTATATTATTTATCTATTGTCCCTCCAATATTATAGCAGTGACAACATATTCAAAATACCTCTTTAGCTGTAATGTGCTTTGGTTGTTCTAAGTGATATATTAATGCAAGCTGCTTCTTCCTTATAGGACTTCACCCTTCAACATCTCTTAATTTCTTATTAATTTAAGCTGTTTTTACTGAGATGAAAAGAAAACTATATTTATTTCATGGTGTTTATTTATTATTTATGTGGTGTTTGTTATGGACAAGGCCAGACCATTCAAAGCAATCTTGAGCAGGCAACCCAGACCATACCTTTTCTATTTGTTTCAGTAAGTGTTCAGTGAAAATTACCTGGAGCAAGATAGCTAGGTTGACTACCAGGTTTTAAAACAGACAAAATGTTATTCACAAAATTACACAATGAAACACAAAGAACTGAATAAAGAACTTCTACAGAACCCAGTCTATCCAAACTAGGTTTAATTATACTGTTCTAAATATACACAACAGTCCTAGTAAGCACAGTTAAAAAGAATGGAACAGATGTTTACAGGTTGAAGTAGGAAGGGCAGAAAGAGGGACAGCCAGTTCACACAGCCCACTGCTGAACTCCCAACCAGTTCTGGATTGAACTGCTCAGGTAGAGAGCTGACCATTCCCCTTCCATTATACTAGTCACTTCTAAAACATGACCACTTTGGCCTGAAGTCTCATCTGCTTATATATAAACAAAAGGCCTCTCAAAATCATTTTCATCTCTATATCAAACTAGTCTAATCAGAGTCCAGCCCGTTTACGACCCCTCTGAAAAAGGTCAAGATCACAGTATCCTCGAGAAAAGGAACAGCTTTTAGAGAAAAGGGATCAGCTTTGTGATATGTCTTTCTGTTCTTATTTCTTCTTTTTCTCACTCTTTTCTTTCATCGTCCCCTCCACTTAAAAAAAAACAATTGTTTCCTTTGAACCTGTTCAAGAAGAGTACTTGATAGACAGGAATTCTATAGAAGTACCATATTAAAATAGTTTTGCAGTAAACAGTAGTCTCCCAGGACCTACTGCAAAAGCCCAAAACAGCAGATAGGAACGAACACATTCAATTAAATGAGAAATGTGCCTTCCCGTAGTCTCTTGGTCTGTGGTTTCGGAGTGTTCTCTATAATATGTTCCGGCCGGGGTAAACCAGGGGTAACTGAAACTGTGGAAAACGATTCCGTGGATATGGGGTTCGCCCTGTATAGTTGAGAAAGATGATGCACATCACAAGTAATCTTTAAGTATTTATGCTGCTTATTGAAATTACTGGGATCAAGGCAAAGCAGATAATTTCAACAAATGCACACTACTGGGAGTTCCTCATGTTTCACACTATAAAGTCTCTCTATTCAGCAACATTGGTTAGTAAACGATGAAAGGACATCAAAACAGTGCTGGACTGCCTTCAGATTTCGTAGTTGGAAAGATACTTTTTAAAATTCACTTTTGAGTGTCCCTGTGTGGGCCAGCATTTATTGCCTGTCCCTAGGTTCCCTTCAGAAGGTGTCGGTGAGTTGTTTACTTGAACCACTACAGTCTATGCCCTGTAGGTAGACCCACAATGCCATTAGGGAGAATATGACAGGATTTTGACCCAGTGACAGAGAAGGAATGGCAATTAATTTCCAAGTCAGGATGTAAAGCGGCTTGGAGGGGAACTTGCAGTTGGTGATGTTCCCATTGTATTTACTGGTCTTGTCCTTGTAGACAGGAATGGTTGGGGGTTTGGAATGTGCTTTCGAAGGACCTTTGATGAATTTTAAAATAAAGGATCCACCTATATTCTAGTGATACCAAGGAATGTTTATCTGTTCATTGCTGAAGTTATCCTGAACATCTAAACATAAAACACTGTGGCTTTTATTTACCTGTATACTTACACAAAAGAGCTTCTGTTCTATGACGTTATCTGAAAATAGTCTTACTCTCAAAGCACTTTCTCCTAATAATTTTTTTATGTAGGCAATGATGAGAATGATGAAAAATGCTCACTCGGTAGTTTGATGGAGGGTGTGGTTGGAAAGAGAGATGGTGAGGAGAGAAATAGAGAAAATTTATCCTCCCACATTACGTAGCAATGCTGGACAGACTGGGCTCTCTGCATTGATTTTACAATTGCAACTGATTACTTTGACATTAATGTTTGCCACAAGCCTTTGTAAAGACACGTAAAGTGGTTCAAAACCCTTCTCCTTGTGATGTTAGAATGCAACTCTCGGTCAGCAACTCTCACCCTCAAGACTTTGTGTGAAGAATTGCATGACAGGAGAATTCAATAGAAAAATAAAGGACAAAGAAGCCTGGAATGCTATCAGTTTTATTTCTCACTGATATAATCTGATACATCAAATTACCACTCAGTGGGCTGCTCACTTTGCTAAACCATGTGTTTCATCAGTGCAAATTGGCTATAGTCATAGTGTCATAGTGCCAACCAGATATCCCAACCAATCTAGTCCCGCCTGCCAGCATCTGGCACATATCCCTCCAAACCCTTCCTGTTCATATACCCATCCAATTGTTTTTTAAATGCTGCAATTATACTAGCCTCCATTACTTTCTCTGGCAGCTCATTCCATACACGTGCCACCCTCTGTGTGAAAACGTTGCCCCTTAGGTCTCTTTTTTATCTTTCCCCTCTCACCCTAAACCTATGCCCTCTAGTTCTGGACTTTCCCACCCCAGTTAAGAGACTTTGTCTATTTGTCCTATCCATGCCTCTCATGAGTTTATAAACCTCTAAAAGGCCACCCCTCAGCCTCCGACGCTCCAGGGAAAACAGCCCCAGACCATTCAACCTCTCCCTAAAGCTCAAATCCACCAACCCTGGCACCATCATGGTAAATCTTTTCTGAACCCTTTCAAGTTTCACAACATCCTTCCGATAGGAAGGAGACCAGAATTACACACAATATTCCAATAGTGGCCTAAGCAACGTCCTATACAGTCGCAACATGACCTCCCAACTCCTGTACTCAATACTCTGACCAATAAAGGAAAGCATACCAAACGCCTTCTTCACTATCCTATCAACCTGCGACTCCACTTTCAAGGAGCTATGAACCTGCACTCCAAGGTCTCTTTGTTCAGCAACACTCCCTGGAACTTATCATTAAGCGTATAAGTCCTGCTAAGATTTGCTTTCACAAAATGCAGCACCTCGCATTTATCTGAATTAAACTCCATCTGCCACTTAAACCAATTGATGAATTGTGGATGTTGTTGGGATACTGCAAACGTTCTACCAAACAGGTTTTTAGCACCAGTGCAATTTCCCATGGCGTGAGGTCGTAGAGAGACACAACTATTGCATTATAGCAGAACAGCCTGTGTTAGAATACCAAACGAGGACCTTCAAATCAGAAAGGAAACATACAGCCCATGGGAGGGACTGGAGATTGAAAGAAATACCATGAAGGTTCATTCTTTTTCTAATTTTAATTTTAAAAAGTTGCTTCTAGTCTAATTCTCAATGCAACTGTTGTGATTTGTATATGAAGTCATTGAGAGATACAACACAGAAACAGACCCTTTGGTCCAACTCGACCATGCCAATCAGATATCCTAGATTAATCGAGTCCCATTTTCCAGCATTATGCTCATATCCCTCTAAACCCTTCCTATTCATGTACCTATCCAGATGTCTCCACCACTTCCCCGGTAGCTCACTTCATACACACGCCACTGTCTGCGTTAAGAAGTTGCCCCTTAGGTCCCTTTTAAATCCTTCCGCTCCCATGTCATGTGATCTCACTATGTCCTCTAGCTTTGGACTCCCCCAACCCAGGGAAAAAAAACTTTGGTTATTCACCCTATCCATTGCTCTCATGATTTTATAAACCTCTATAAGGTCCCCCCTCAGCCTCCAACGTTCCAGGGAAAACAGCCTCAGCTTATTCAACCTCTCCCTATAGCTCAAATCTTCCAACCCTGGCAACATCCTTGCAAATCTTTTCTGAACCCTTTCAAGTTTCACAACATCCTTCCTGTAGCAGGGAGACCAGAATTGCACACAATATTCAAAAAGTGGTCTAACCAATGTCCTGTACGGCTATAACATGACCTCCCAACGCCTATATTCAATGCATTGACCAATAAAGGAAAGCATACCAAACGCCTCTTTCACTATCCTGTCTACCAGTGATTCCACTTTCAAGGAGCTATGAAGCTGCACTCCAAAGTCTCTTTGTTCAGCAATACTTCCCAGGACCTTATCATTAAATGTTTAAATTCTGCTCTGATTTACCTGATTTTGCAGCATGTCACATTTATTCCAATTAAACTCCATCTGCCACTCCTTGACTCATTGCTCATCTGATCAAATACTCGAGGTCCATGTCAACTGCAAATGTCCTAACCATAGCTCTGATGTTCACATCCAAATTTATATAAATGATGAAAAGCAGCATCGATCCTTTTGGCACAGAACTAGTCACAGGCCTCCAGTCTTAAAAACAACCCTCTACCCTCAGTCTCCTACCTTTTGAGGCAGTTCTGTATCCAAATGGCTAGTTCTCCCTGTTATTCCATGTGATCTAACCTTGCTAACCAGTCTACCATGAGGAACCTTGTCGAACACCTTACTGAGTCCATATAGATCACGTCCATCACTCTGCCCTCATCATTCCTCTTTGTCACTTCTTCAAAAGAACTCAATCAAGTTAGAAAATAGAACATAGAATGCTTCAGTTCATACAGGCCTTTCAGCCCTCGATGTTGCACCGACCTGTGAAATTAATCTGATGCCCATCTAATCTACACTGTTCCATTATTATCCATATGTATGTCAAATGCCCATTTAGCTGCCCTTAATGATGGTGAGTCTGCTACTGTTGCACGCAGGCCATTCCACAGCCCTACTATTATCTGAGTAAAGAAACTACCCCTGATAGCTGTCCTAAATATTTCATCCCTCAGTTTAAAGCTAAGTCCCCTCATGTTAGCCTTTACTACCTCAGGAAAAAGGCTATGTCCACCCTATACAACTCTGATTATCTTATATGTCTCGAATAAGTCACCTCTCACTCTTCTTCTCTCCAATGAAACAGCCTCAGTTCCCTCAGCCTTTCCTCATAAAACCTTCCTTGTATACCAAGCAACGTCCTAGTAAATCTCCTCTGGAGCCTTTCCAAAGCTTCCACATCCTTCCTATAATGCGGTGACCAGAACTGTATGCAATACTCCAGGTGCGGCCTTGCCAGTGTCTTGTACAGCTGAAGCATGACCTCATGGCTCCAAAACTCAATCCCCAACAAATAAACGCCAACATGCCATATGCCTTCTTAACAACCCTATCAACTTGGGTGGCAACTTTCAGGGATTTATGCAACAGAACACAGAGATCTCTCTCTGTTCATCTACACTGCCAAGAATTTTACTATTAGCCCAGTACTCTGCATTCCTGTTACTTCTTCTGGATGGAACTACCTTCCACTTATCCGCATTAAACTTCATTTGCCACCTCTCAGCCCAGCTCTGCACCTTATCTATGCCCCTCTGTCACCCATAATATTCTTTGGCACTATTCACAATTCTGCCTAATTTAATGTCATCTGCAAATTTACTAACCCATCCTTCTATGCCCACATCCAGATCATTTATAAAAATGAGAAAACAGCTATGGGCCAAAACAGATCCTTGTGGCACACCACTGGTAAGTGAGCTCCAGGATGAACATTTCCCATCAACCACCACCCTCTGTCTTCTTTCAGCGAGCCAATTTCTGATCCAAAATGCTAAATCACCTTCACTCCCAAAACTCCATGTTTTGTGCAATAGCTTACAGTGTGGAACCTTATCAAATGTCTAACTGAAGTCTATATCCACCACATCAACTGCTTGACCTTCATCCACCTGTTTTGTCACCTTCTCAAAGAACTCAATAAGGTTAGTGAGGCACAAACTACCCTTCACAAAACCATGTAGACTATCCCCAATAAAATTACTCCTTTCCAGATGATCATAAATCCTATCTCTTATAACCTTTTCCAACACCTAACTGAGAGCCGAAGTAAGGCTCACTGGCCTATAATTACCAGGGCTGTCCCGACTCCCCTTCTTAAACAAGGGAACAACATTTGTTATCCTTCAGTCTTCTGGTGCTACTCCTGTCGACAATTATGACATGAAGAGTGAGCCATGATTTCCCACATACAAAACCATGTTGAGCATCCCAAATCAGTCCTTGCTTTTCCAAATACATGTAAATCCTGTCCCTCAGTATTGCTTCCAACATCTTTCCCACTACTGAAATTTTTAAGTTAAAATCCCTACCCATAACCACCCTATTATTCTTACAGATAATTGAGATCTCCTTAAAAATTTGTTTCTTAATTTTCCACTGACTATTGGGGTTTCTATAGAACAATCCCAATAAGGTGATCTTCCCTTTCTTATTTCTCAAATAAGAAATTACTTCCCTGGATGTATTCACAGGAAGTACATCTGTAATGTTATCCCTAATCAAAAACAGCACTCCCCCCTCTTCTGTTGTCCTCCTTTCTATCTTTCCTATTGCATCTATATCCTGGAAAATTAAGCTGCCAGTCCTCTCCATTCCTGAGACACATCTCTGTAATCGCTATGGTATCCCAGTCCCATCTTCCCGACCATGCCCTGAATTCATCTGCTTTACCTGTTAGGCTCTTGCATGGCAATAAATGCGGTTTAATTTATCAGTCATACCTTGTTCTCTGCTTTTTTCCTGCCTTCCCTGACTGTTCGACTTGCTCCTTTTTCTAGCTGCACCAGTCTCAGACTGATCTCTTTTCTCACTGTCTCCCTAAGTGCACCCCCCTACTTCTTAGTTTAAATCCTGAGCAGCTCTTGCAAATCTCCTCACCAGTATATTAGGCCCCTTCCAACTCAGGTGCAATCTGTCCTTCTCGTACAGGACACTTCTACTCCAGAAGAGATTCCAACAATCTAAAAATGTGAATCCTTCTACCCTGTACCAGCTCCTCAGCCACATATTCATCTGCTCTATCCTCCTAGGCTGACCCTCATTAACTTGTGGCATCGGGAGTAATCAAGGTATTACTATCCTTGAGGACCAACTTTTTAAATTCATGCCTAACTTTCCATATTGTCTCCTCAGAATCTCGTCCTTTTCTCTTTGTAGGTCATTAGTTCCAATGTGTACAATGACGTCTGGCTGCACCTTCTCCGAGAAATCCTTGATCCTGTCACCCAGGGAGGCAACACACCATTCTGATGGCTTGCTGTTGGCAGCAGAAGTGTCATTCTATACCTCTGACTAGAGTCCCTGATCACAATTGGTTGCTTGGAACCTGGTTAACCCATTGTTACATTAGAGCCAGTCTCAGTACCAGAACCCCCTACATTTTCCAAAACAGCATACTTGTTTGAGATGGGAATGGCCACAGGATACTCCAGCACTACCTGCCTAACCCTGCTACCTTTCCTGGAGTTAAGCCATTTACTTGACTCTTTCTGTAGTTTTTCTCCTTCCTGCCACTGCATCCATCACACCCCCTTAGCTCCTGTAATTTTCTCATTGCCTTGAACTACCACTCCAACCAAGCCATGTGATCCAATAGAATTCGCAACCAAACACACTTCCTGCAGACATAATCATCAGTAACATGGAAACTTTCCTTAAACTCTCACATCTGACAGGAAGAGCACAGCACTCTACGAAAGACCATCTTAGCATCTTAACAATCTACAGACCCAGAAAGAAGCCTAGTCTTACGGCTTTAAAAACGGTGCTCTAAACTTCATACCTAAGTTTTATGTTTTAAAAGTTTATTGAAGAGACAGATATCAATTAAAAGCATATAAATAAAAAAAGAACCCACTCTATTCACTAATATAGATTTACAAAAAAAAAGTAAGGTTACACTTTAAAAAGTAGCCACTTAGTTGTTCCCCTGCTTTGAGCTCCACAGCCCCAACTCCCCCCCCACCCCCCCGCCACTGCCCCCCCCCCCGCAACATGTTTCTGAAGGTCAGCTGTGAATTTCACTGTTTGTTTATTTTTCTTAGATGAACTATGACATCCAGAGATAATTGAAACCAAACAGCAGAGGTAGTTGGCTGTGCAGGTTCACTGCTGGGACAGACAGCTGTGCCGGTTTATTTCTCCACTTCATTTGCTTCCCACTTGGTCTCTGCTTTGTCTTTCTTCCTTTTTAAATTGCCGTTGTTTTGCTCTCTTTTTTCTCCGAAGTTCCAAAACAAGGCAACACCTTAAAACATTAGTTACTGCTGCTAGAATTCGAGGAAATCAGCTCCAACACTGAAATAACTCGAATAACTTGTTGCAAGTGAACATTATGAAACTGCTCAGGCAGCTTTTATAAACTGGCAGGTGGCACCTGATTCCAGTATTCCCTCCCTAATTCCCAATGCTGGGAATTCACACTGGTGTGAGATAAGGGTCCTGTTAGTGATCTTGCACTCCTAGTTTGTCTTGTGTACTAGGCCACCCATAAATTTTGTAGAGTTGGACCAACTTTTGAGGACTCGTGTTTCATGGCGTTTTTCAGTCATAGGTTGAATCTGGCAACCTTTTGTAAGGTAGATTTTAAAAATATTTTCCATGATCTTTTCATCACTTCCCTGCATTTTCAATGCTCACTCATCCAAGATGGACCATCAAAATAATGAGTTTAATAATAATATGGCAAGTCACAAAATCTCCTATAATGAGGCCATCTGGAGAAATAGATGTCTGGGCATCTGTTTCTGTTGATATACTTCTCAAATTACCACATCATGAATAATTAGCTAAGCCTCACAATTCACTCAGCAGTTGCCTGATGACACAAGTGGATGGACAGAAATGATAGACATCATTGAGGCAATGATAAGTTATCTTACTTTTGTTTACTTTTTCAATATGTATTTATGTGGGCAAGTTTGGGGTGGCACAGTGGCTCAGTGGCTAGCCCTGCTGCCTCACAACATCAGGGTCCCAGGTTCCGTTCCAGCCTCGGGCTAATGTCTGGATACAGTTTGTATGTTCTCCCCATTTTTTTTTAGATTACTTACAGTGTGGAAACAGGCCCTTCGGCCCAACAAGTCCACACCACCCCGCCGAAGCGCAACCCACCCATACCCCTACATTTACCCCTTAACTAACACTACGGGCAATTTAGCATGGCCAATTCACCTGACCTGCACATCTTTGGACTGTGGGAGGAAACCGGAGCACCCGGAGGAAACTCACGCAGACACGGGGAGAACATGCAAACTCCACACAGTTAGTCGCCTGAGGCGGGAATTGAACCCAGATCTCTGGCGCTGTGAGGCAGCAGTGCTAATCACTGTGCCACCGTGCTGCCCACGGTTTCCTCCCACAGTCCAAAGATGTGCAGGTCAGGTGAATTGGCCATGCTAAATTGTTCATAGTGTTAGGTGCATTAGTCAGAGGGAAATGGGTCTGGGTGGGTTGTTCTTTGGAGGGTTGGGCTGAAGGGCCTGTTTCCACACTGTAGGGAATCTAATCTTTAAGAGGTATGAAGTGAGGTTAAACTGTTATTAAAACCATGATAGCTGTCCATACAACTTTCTGCCTTCTATAGTTGTCAGCTCTTTTACAAGGAGGCTTTAAAATGTCTTTTTTCCAAAGGCAATTTTTGAATGGGTTCTTTTTCTTGCACTTCAAGGCTTGTCCCATTGTTATTATATGGCTCATATGTTTGAATGAGACTATAGCGTGAATGAGATTGAGGAGGTGGCGAGCATACGGAAAGCAAAGGGACATAAAAGTGCCAACAAAAAACAAAGGGACACAGAGGTATTCCTTTATGAATGAGTGGTGAATGAAGGAATGTGGTCCTAACAGCCTTTGACATAACTGCGACAGTGTCCCAGTCAATAGCCTAACAAGGCTGTCTTGGCACTCATTCACCTACATAGCTATATCTGAATTGTTTCTGAGATTGGTGTTCACAATTCACCCCTACTCTCACCCCATTGATGTAGAAATAATGAGTACAGGGCCCATTTCTTTGGGTCTGGTGAGTTTGGAAATTTCTTAACTTGAGCTTCCTGCCTCACAGATGAAAATCCAGCCTGATGTCTTTTGCATTTTAAAAAAAAAATTGACTCATTTTTGGGATGTGGGTGTCACTGGCTGGTCAGCATTTATTGCCCATCCCTAGATGACCTTGAGAAAGTGGTGGTGAGCTGCTCTCTTGAATTGCTGCAGTCCACCTGCTGTGGGTTGACCCACAATGCCATTTGGGAGGGAATTCCAGGATTTTGACCCAATGACAGGGAAAGAACGGCGATATATTTTCAAGTCAGAATGTGGCTGGCTTGGAGGGGAGCTTGCAGTTGGTGGGGTTTCTATATATCTGTGGCCCTTGTCCATCTAGATGGAAGTGGTTATGGGTTTGGAAGGTGCTGTGTGAGGATCTTTGGTGAATTTCTGCAGTGCATGTTGTAGATAACATCAGCTGTGGCAGGAGTGGATATAATGCCAATCAAGTGGGCTGCTTTGTCCTGGATGCTGTCAAGCTTCTTGAGTGTTGCTGAAGTTGCACTCATCCACGCAAATGAGGAGTATTCCATTCCACTTCTGGCTTATACCTTGTTGATGGTGGACATGCTTTGGGGAGTTAGGAGGTATGTATATCTTAGTATTCAAATTTTCCTTTTATTTGCTCAAGTTTTTCACTCCATAAATGATAAATTGTTTTGTTCTGGTTTCAGACGAACTGCTGATTCTGCATTCAGTCATATTTCCTTTATTTGAAAACATTAAGTATAAAGTGAATGCATCCTAAGTTCAGAAGAAGAGTTTGATCTACTTATCGCTTTAAGCTGCAGTCATATATCAATGACTAAAGGACACTTTTCATCCTATATGCTTCGGTACAAGTGTCAGATAATTTCAGTCTGTCTTGCCTGCATTATTGGTTTGCTGATCTTTCTGATCTACTTTTCATCTTTCAAGTTTGTTTGATTTTGCAAAATCTTCTGGGATTGTAGTCATGCATTCTGATATCCATTGACCCTTGCTTGGTGATATGTTACAGCTCAGAAATCTCCTCATCTCCCCAAAGATATTCTTAGATATAGTGTTCTTTCATTTCATTGAGAACTTAAGATGGAAAAGTTTAATTTCAATTGAGATAGGAGAGCTTGTTTTAAAAATGCACATAGTAAGTCTAGCTGGGGGAAAAAAAATCACAAAATAGTATTTCCAGGATCAGCACAATGATCATGGAAATTGGGACAACTAATGAGGTTATTCTATCATGCTTGTTTTAAGCATATCTTGTGTCAGCATAATAGCTGGGTTGTGTACATTCCACTGTACATTATCAGAATCATAATAACTTATTGTGGGTCTAGATTTACATACCAAATAAAACTCAGAGTGCCTATCATTGTCTGGTTTGGGTGCTTAATGCTTGGAAGATAATTATTGAAATGCAATTTGCACAGTTATCACTAATGTCATTATTTAGAGTTTATATGTCAGGACTGTATCTCAATCCCATCGTTAATCATTCCTTAATTGTTGAACAGTGTGCATTTCCTGACGTGCTTCCATTTACATTAAGGATACACCTTTGTTGTTAAATGTTGCCCATCTTACCAACTTAGATAATTTAAAAATAATTGTTTCTAATGAGCGATTTTGTTCTCTTGACGTCAGTTCCTTGGATAGATCAGCCATCGGTTGCCAGATTTGAAACTCTATTTACCAATACGTGAGAACATTTCAGCTGGTTAATTAGTAGTTTTATCACTTTGAGGTCCAGTTCAATTCTGTGTCTTGCTTCCAACTGACGTGTCTGACTCTGACATAGTTAATTTTTTTGCCAGGATTGAATCTCTTGTATAAAGATAGAGTCAAAGATTGGGAGGCAGTGTGGCTCAGTGGTTAGCAGTGCTGCCTCACAGCGCTAGTGACCCAGGTTCAATTCCAGCCCCTGTCGACTGTTTGAGTGTAGTTTGCACATTCTCCTCATGTCTACGTGGGTTCCCTCTGGGTGCTCTGGTTTCCTCCCCCAGTTCAAAGACGTGCAGCCAAGTGAATTGGCCATGCTAAATTGCCCATAGTGTGAGGTGCATTAGTCAGAGGGAAATGGGTCTGGGTGGGTTACTCATCGGAGGGTTGGTGTGAACTTGTTGGGCCAAATGGCCTGTTCCCACACTGTAGGTAATCTAATCTGAAGATGCTATTTTCCTGGTATTCCAGCCCATTTCCCTGATCTTTGTCCAGCTGATGCAGCTGAGTGGGCAAGTGGAAAATATGCTCATAGTTTGCTTCTGTACCTAGCAAATTGACGATCGACAGAACAAAGTTAGATATAGTCCATTAAGCTGTTTGCTGAAGCTGTTTGACTTTCTTCTGCAGTTATGTCCATACCTGGTGGTCCCAGAGAAGGAGCACATGGTATCTGCCAGTATACTTGATGCCATTCCCCAGCTATTGGCTCTGAGTGATTTGTAGACACCAGGAATAGCATTATTTTAGTTCAATTTTCATTTCCTTTTTATTAACTATTGATCTATTTTTGTGGTGTCTTTTTAAATAAGGGATTTTGATTAGTGATAAGGGCAACTTCACTGACCAATTTGATGAATATGAGGTGATAATCAAGGCCATTATCCTATTGAAATTAATATGCCTCTGGTCATTCCATCCATAAAACCATAAGACCATAAGACATAGAAGGAGGAATGAGGCCATTTGAACCATCGAGTCTGCTCTGCCATTCTATCATGGCTGATAAGGTTCTCAACCCTATTCTCCTGCCTTCTCCCCATAACCTTTGATCTCCTTAACAATCAAGAACCTACCTAACTCTGTCATAAATATACTCAATGACCTGGGCTCCACAGCCTCCTGTGGCAGTGAATTCCACAGATTCACCACTCTCTACCTGAAGAAGTTTCTCCTCACCCCCCTTGAAAGGGTCTTCTCTTAACTCTAAAGCTGTGCCCACAGGTCCTAGTCTCTCCTGCTAATGGAAACATCATCCCAATGCGAACTGTATCCAGGCCTTTTAGTATTCTGTAAGTTTAAATTAGATTCCCCCTCATCCTTCTAAACTTTATCAAGTATAGACCCAGAATCCTCAAACATTCCTCATATGTTAAACATTTCATTCCTGGGATCACTCTTGTGAACCTTCTCTGGACCAGCTCCAGGACATCCTTCCTGAGATATGGAGTTCAAAATTGCTCACAATACTCTGAATGTGGTCAGAATTTCTAAGATTATATGGCTTTTCCTTCACAATTTATCTATTATTAAACAAATGAAAAGCACCTGGGATTGCTTCATTGTAGTTAGCATTGGACCAAGCATGGACGTAATTAAGTTTTAAATGTCATGTATGCTTTCAAATCTAAGGTATCATCCAGTTGAAACCATTCCATACAATATTACATCTTGGACCACTTTGCTATGTAGATTCACAATGGTATTCTTTATGCTTCAGTGGTAACTCTCTTGCTTCTGGTAACTCTCTTGCTTCTCACCTTCGGAGTCAGAAGGTTGTGGACGTAAGCTGCAGGTAAGAGATTTAAGTACATAATCCAACCTAGAAATTTTGGTGTAATGTTGAGGGAGTGCTGCATTCCAGAAGTGTCATCTATAGAAAAGGCATTAAAATGAAACTCCATGTACCTTCTTTGAAGGACACAAAAAAACTATGGAATGAATTGGACTGAATAGGTTGGAGTAAACTAGAAACTAGAAACTAGAAATTAAGTTTACTTAATAGGAAGTTGACCAATGCGGGAAAAAAATTATGTCTGATAGTTTAAATGAATTCAGGGGTAAAGGATATACAATGAAGATTGGAAAAGGTTATAAAAAGTTCATGTCAGCAGCAGAGAAAGCACAGCATAGGCTATGGCATTAGATAAGAGTAGTTGTTGAAAGTAAGTTAGGAAAGAGTATGACTGGGCAATAGTGAATTTCGAAGTGAAAATGGAAATTGAATATAATTAATCAGTACTTCAGTGTTTATCATAAAGATGGATGTGGAAGTAAGTCTTAGATTGGTTAACGTCAAGATGGAAGATATAATACAAAAGAAAATTATTAAGTAATTACGTGTCCACACCTCACATGATACTGAGTGTAGTGAGAGAAGCAAAGGCTCCCAAAGTTACACTTCAAGTTTCCTATGAGAGTGGATGTGTGCCAGGACAATCCAATATCCTCAAGATTACATTAGATTACTTACAGTGTGGAAACAGGCCCTTCGGCCCAACAAGTCCACACCGACCCGACGAAGCGTAACCCACCCAGACCCATTCTCCTACATTTACCCCTTCACCCAACACTACGGGTAATTTAACATGGCCAATTCACCTAACCTGCACATTTTTGGATTAATGGAGGAAACTGGAGCACGCGGAGGAAACCCACGCAGACACGGGGAGAATGTGCAAACTCCACACAGAGAGTCACCTGAGGCGGGAATTGAACCCGGGTCTCTGGCGCTGCGAGACAGTAGTGCTAATCACTGAGCCACCGTGCCACCCCTTCATCTTCAGAATTTTTCAGATGTAGATATGCAAGTTAACTGGATAATTATAGTTCATAAGTTTGGTTAAAAAAGAGATGAAATTGCAGCAGATCTAAATGAAGGGAAATTTATTAGAAGGGACAATAAGAGATTCCAAGAGGAAGATGGTGCTTGACAAACCTGATTGAATTTTCTTGAGAAAGTGACAGATTTAATAAACATGGCCACAGGTGGATTTTTATAATGCCTTCAGCAAAAGATTAAATAAGGAACGATGGAAAAGATTCAAGGATTATGGAATAAGGTTGGAGTGTACTCAACTCTTTTGGGAATAATGATAAAGCATTAGTTGAAGATGATTCCTCTGTGAATGGAAGGGTTGGATGTAGGTTTGCTCGCTGAGCTTGAAGGTTCATTTCCAGATGTTTCGTCACCCTACTAGGTAACATCTTCAGTGGGCCTCAGGCAAAGCTCTGCTGAAAATTCCTGCTTTCTATTTATATGTTTGGGTTTCTTTGGATTGGTGATGTCATTTCCTGTGGTGATGTTATTTCCTGTGGTGAAGTCACTTCCTGTTCCTTTCCTCAGGGGGTGGTAGATGGGGATGGTAGATTGAAGTGTGTAGCAGTGAGTCATTGAACCTCCTTTGAGAATGCTTCAGTTCACTATATCAACAATGATCTAGATATATGGCTAGGGAGAGTGGTGTCAACTTTGCTTGGGACATTAAAAGAGGCACATTTTAAAATCTAATACAGCTTCAAGGGATATGGTTAAGTTGAAATTCATTGTCAATAAACAAGGTTTTGTTCTGCTTTTTAAAAACAAAACAAAATAATACTTTGTGAAGGATAAGATGGATTCACGGGTTCCAATTCATCCATGTAGGAGGTTGAGAGGTGACCTTACAGAATTTTATAAAATCATAAGGGGCATAGATAGGGTTAATGGTCAGTGTCTTTTCCCACCAACCATTAAGCCTATCTATGCCCCTCATGATTTTATAAAATTCTGTAAGGTCACCTCTCAACCTCCTACATGGATGATTCAGAAGCCGTGAATCCATCTCATCCTTTACAAAGGATTATTTTGTTTTGTTTTTAAAAAGCAGAACAAAACCTCAATTATTGACATTGAATTTCATCTTAACTATATCCCTTGAAGCTTTGTTAGACCTTAAAATGTGCCTCTTTTTATGTCCCAAGCAATGTTGACGCCACTCTCTCTAGATTTCATGACTGGTGTATACATTGTTAAGGTGATAGGAGAGAGCTTTAAAAAAAGACATGAGGGTGAAATGTTTTACACAGAGGGTGTTTTGCATGTGGAATGATCTTCCTGAGGAAATGGTGGACATGGGCACAATTACAATGTTTATAAAGCATTAGGATAAGTACATGAATAGGAAAGGTTTACAGGGGTTTGGGCCAGAAGTAGGCAGGTGAGCTAGCTTAGTTTGAGACTATGTTCAACATGGATTAGTTGGACTAAAGGGTCTGTTTTCGTGCTGTATACCTCTATGACTCAATGTCAAAAACAGATCCAAGTAGATTTAATAAAGGAAAACTAATAGAATGATGGTTTAATGGCTGAAAGTATAGAATACAAAAGTCACAAATAGTGAACCCACATAAAGCCTTAGTACAATGATAGTTGAAGCATTTTATACAGTTTTAGTGTACTGTAGGCTTTTTTTTTACTTTATTAATTCACTGAAAATGGGTGTTGCTGCCAAGCCTGGCACTTATTAATCACCTCTCACTGCCCTTTGAGGAAGTGGTGAGCTGTATTAGTTTTTTGCTAATTATTTCTCAGGGCAGTTAAGACTCAATCAAACTAAGGTGGGTCTGGAGTTATGCAAAAGCCATATTTCTTTCCTCAAAAGGCATTTAATGAACTAGTTTTAAATGCAATTTGATTGCTTCACAGTCACCATTACTGATATTAGTTTGCTTGTCTAAAGTTAATTTACTGAATTCAATTCATAAACTTCATTCATTCACCTCTGAATTACTGGTCCAGTAATATAACCACTGTACAAGAATAATCTACATATTGAATCGATAAGGAGGGTATAGCACAGATTCATTGCAATACTGCCTCTTCGGCAATTTTGACTGAGTGGGGACATTTAGAAATGTTTATAGTGTAGTTTTAAAGGAATGACTAAAATTATGAAGGTTTAGATTCAAATGAACTTCAGTAATTGAGGAGTCCAATTAATATATTAACTATCAATATAAGTTTAAATGTAGGCAAGGTAGGACAGAGAGATACAGATCTTTTTTTTTTATGTACAAGTTTTTAGTACTGTGAAATAGATTGCTAATATTAATGGTTGAAGTAGCAATCATGTCATTCACTCAGCACCAACTTGGTAGGTGACTGAAGGTAAGGGAATAAAGAATGAGCGAAAATTTTCTCCTCCCTGGTGTGGTGAGAGTAATGATGAGAAAGGTGACAAAATAATGCATGAATGGAAAAGTTGGTATCCCAATATTGAACAAAGCACATATGATTTTTGTCTCGATCCTTAAATGGTGACTTCAGAGTCCATGCATTTGCAGCTCATTAAAGTCCCAACTCCCCTATTTGCACATCATTTCTAATCCTCCTCTCCTCCTCCCACAAACTAGGCAGCGTTAAATCCCAGCAGGTAAAATCGGGAGAGGACCTGGCAGCTGCAGATGGACAAATGCCTGTCATGCAATTGCTTATTCTGAACGTTGTTGCTGCTTGCTGCATGGCCATCATCTTTCTCAACCCTTCATCCACGTAACTCAACATTAAGGTATCACTAATGTCATTAGATCATCATGCCCTCTCTTAGTCCAACACACTTCAGTCTTTCAATGCTTTATTTTGGAGCTTATGGACAGCAGTGACTTGAATGTTTCTGCTGTGTGTACAGGGACAGCCATGCATCTCATGAATCTATCTGGGATGATTATTGGGCAGTCGTGGACGCATACATTTTCTAGCTCTTAGCTTGCTTTCTGAGCTTTAGCATTTATTTGAAAGCTTCCAGCCACTGTCCGGATAACATTGCTTTTTTAGAACATGCTGACTTTAGCACTGAGTTACAGGCTGTGATTCAGTTTGTTTCATAATACGGCAGGATGGAAGGGGACACTGAATAGTCAATCCATCCATTAAACAAACACAAACTTGTCATGGTATGGCACTATGTTACATCAATGTCAAATCTGCAGCATAGGCCAGCAGCGTTATGCTTCAAGCAAATTGCATGTGCTTCAAGCAAACGACAATGAAAGAAAGCCAAAGGGACAAAGTTCATTATTGGGTGAAGCGGTTCGATAGGCAGTCAGGGTTATGCCACAATCAACCAAGGGGCTTGTCTTTTTCCATCTGAAAGGCTGTCCATGGTCAAGCCTGCAGCTTAAGTGCAAACAGCCCTGTAGATTCAAAGTAGGTAAGTCAGAATGTTGTGGAGGCATCATTCTGGAGAGTGGGCTAGTTCATCCTGTAATAAGATAAAGTAGGGAGTTGAATATGACGGAAGTGGGTACAACAGTAGTTTTGAGTCATGCATGAGAGGAGGAGATAGGTGGTGTGTTGTGCCCAGTGAGTGAGTAGGAAATACAGACAGTAGGAAGGGTTAATAGTTCAGGAGGATGCAGTAGGGGAGATCCTTTGAGTGGACATTATGCATGCAATCCTGAGATATGGATAGCATCTGCTTTGTTAAAATATATTTGCAATGGAGGAGTAAGAAAGAGCACTGGCACTGGGGTAACAGAAAGAAATTATCAGGTTTAAATGGGAACCCCTTCATTGTAGGTTTTCCTATGAGGAAGCATCCTCTCCACATCCTCTTTGTCTAAACCCATGAGGCTCTGACAGTTTTCATTCATGTCATCATCTACTCTTGTAAACTCTAACACATGCAAACATGCCTGCCCAACCTTTACTCACAAGACATGCACATTACAAATATTAATGTATTAGGTAGTTTTTTTTTGTAAATGGCTATATTTTTAAACTTTGTTCCATAACTTGAGTTCATGATAGAATATTCTTTAATTGCTGGCAAAATTCTTTGTTTCTTAAGTACAGTCTTAGGATTTAGGAATCTTTGGTTGATAAAAGCCCCACTTGCCTGTCGAAGTGGTTGACATCACAATTCATTAGGAGTAATCGTACAATTCCTGGCATCATAACCGGAGATATCTTCCAGGAAGTGAACATAGGTTCAGGTTAATGGAAGAAACCACAGACCCTTTAACTGAGAGTAGTGTTTGAACATTGGTTTAATATTTCTTTTCTGAAAGGTTGTTTTCTTCCCACACATTCCATGATTCTATTATTTTCCAAATGTTTGTTTTCCCCCCTTTTTCACCCTTTCTGTTACCAGTTTTATGAGACAGCTACACCTCTTTTGTCTGATCCCACCCCACTATCTTAGTTACATTCAGTTGTCATTATGGTGAGCCTGGGCACTGGACCTTGGCTGTGAAGGACTATGTCAGGTGAGACTACTTCTATTCACATGGTATGGGTCTTTGTTGGAACACCCCAAATACTTTGAGCTGTGAGCCATTGCTTGCCAGCCTAGGGTCATTTGCACTTGAATCTGCTATATGTCTGTATTGCTGGATTGACAAAAATGGGATAAAGAGAAAGTGAGGACTGCAGAGGCTGGAGATCAGAATTGAAACGTGTGGCACTGGAAAAGCACAGAAGGTCAGGCAGCATCCGAGGAGCAGGACTGTTGATGTTTTGGGCATAAGCCCTTCATCAGGAATGAGATACATTTGGGATAAGTGGAAAAAGTGAACTTCCGAGCTTCCTAGTGTTGCCATATTGCAGGATCTACTGGAGCAGCCTCAGCAAGTTAATCTTCAAGTCAATCAGTTCAGTTGAAACGTCATTGCTGATATAGTAACAGAAGACAAATACTCACGAGTTTGGTTTCCATG
The DNA here is from genome assembly GCF_047496795.1 of Chiloscyllium punctatum. Classification (NCBI taxonomy): domain Eukaryota; kingdom Metazoa; phylum Chordata; class Chondrichthyes; order Orectolobiformes; family Hemiscylliidae; genus Chiloscyllium; species Chiloscyllium punctatum. The sequence continues at coordinate 26,376,237 of NC_092780.1, read as the reverse complement.
GAGAGAAAAATTGAATAGTGTTCGAAGTTGAATTTAACTTTTCTTCTGAACTAAAGGAAGGTGCAAATTTAATGAGTTTTATGCCATTGAAAGGGTGAGTGGAGGAGAAAGAGCAAATGTGGGACATGTCTACTTCACATCATGCCATTTGGAAGGATTCTGTTTCATTCTCCCAACATCCCTGTTGCATTTCTTCTGATGGTGCAACCCTTTACAATGATGCTTTAAAAAAGTCCTTTTTCCTCAACTGAGAGTTCTGTCTCCCACTCTGGACTACAGGGTCCTACACTGAGTCTGACTCATTTCTTGTACATCTCCTCACACCCTTTTCCTTCCTCATAAAACTGTAAAAGGTTCCATTGTCCTCACCTTCCATCCCATTGGCTTTCACATTCAAAAGATCATTCTCTGTCATTTCTGCAAGATCCAGTGTGTTTCTATCACAATTTTCTCCCACCCTCACCCCCATCAGTATTCCAAAGGGATTATTTGTCCTGATCAATTCCTCTAACACTCCAAACTTCTCTCCCACATACGGGATATTTCCATACAAATGTAGGAGATGTAAACCCTGACCTTTTACCTCCTTCCTGTCATTGTTCAAGGACCCTACTACTGTACAGAAGAATTACAAAATTGGTAATGTGCAAATCAAATTAATTAAGTAAAATCTGGTAGTCATTTCATAGACTACTAAATGAATAACTAAATTTAGGAGGCTACAGGACATTTTGGAAAGATAAGAATCTAGTAAAATGAAAAAAAGTTGTCTCTGTTAGTTAGTGATGGTATTTGTATAATTGAGAAGGAGGACAAGTTCAAGAAACTAGGATGTGTAAGTGGCTTGCATAGAGGATGAGAAATGATAAAGACAAAAGGTAAAGTCTCTTGTGGAAGCGATGTACCAGTCTCCAAACACTTGGTAGGATGGAAAATAATCAGAAATAATAATAGCTTGTCTGAAAGAAACAGCAATACTAATGTGATCAAGTTATTGAATGGAAAAGTAGATAAGCTACCATGGTCTAGATGAAGAGTTCATGGAATCAGGATAGTTCCATAGTATAGCATGTTCTGGAGTCAACCAGTCTATACTAAACATGGTATTGTGCAATGACATCAGATAAATTAATGATTTCATAGTGAAGTTGTCCCTCGGTAGCAGGAACCTTAATATGCTTGAACTTTACTTTCAGTTTGATTGAGACAGGAGTGGGTCCAAGACTATTTCTTTAAATTTAAAATGGACAATAACGAGGGCATGAAAGCAGAGCTAGTTGACGTAAATTGACAAACTCGATTAGAGGATAATTTGCCACAGTTGCGATGGCAGATATTTAAGGGATTTGAGAGTACACAGAATAGATACATTTCAATGTTTAAGAAGACTGTCACCATCTGTAACTACCTTGAAAGGTTAAAGATAGTATCAAACTTAAAGGAGAGGCATTGTAAATGTGCAAAAAGGTGACAGGTCAGAAGGTTAGACAGAATATAAAAATTAGCAAAGAATTTTAAAAAGAGTGAAAAATTTGAATAAGAGGGAAAGCTAATCAATAATATAAAAATGGTTTTAAAAAATGTCATAGCTACTTAAAAATGGAAGGAGTTAAAAAGGTAAACATTGATGCTATAGGAAATGAGTCTGGATAACTGATAACAGAAAATAAAGTGATTGCAGATGAATTAAATAAATATTTTACAACAATCTCCCATATAGAGGATACAAATAACATCCCAGAAGTAGGTACAGATTAGGAAATGGAAGGGAGGGAGGAGCTCAGGAAAATTACATTCAGCCAAGAATGTAAGAAGGGGATTGTTAGAGTTATGGATTGCCAAGTGCTGGGTCCTGGTGAATTTTGAGAAGAGTAGACATAGAAGTCAGAGCACTTACCTAATGACTTCAGCTCACAGCTTGCTCTGAAGACCTGCTTGCTAGACACTGGGCACCAACATGTCAGCGCAAGCTACATGGATACCAGGCACACGCATCCCAAATTCAGAGAGATTGGCATCCAACATGTACTACTGTCTAAAACCCTCATGACAAGACGCACCTACAGGATGCTTCTACAATTCAATGCAGCACCTCTGGCTACACCAGGAACTAACATTGTAATGGTATTGTAAGGATATTGTGAGTTTAGGTACACACACCCAGCCCATGGACTGGACCAGGCTGCATCTCCAGCTGTTCACTTTGCTCACAGCCCTCACTCACTCTGAACTTACTTGGAAGCCCACAGCATCCCTGCTTTGCATTATCTTGTTTTGCCATTTTGCACTTTGCCCCTCAGCCGGAGATACCAGGGTCACAATGATGCAGTATTGCTATGCTGTTTAGCTCAGACAAAATCCAGGAATCTTGTCATGGTTGTCAGCAATCCTCAGTCAATGCAAGAGATATAGCTGTTGGTCAAGGTGTCCTAGTACAGAAGCTCAAGGGCAGCTTCTGATACTAACTCCAGAGGTTTGGATAACATTAGTCAGTCATTCAGGACGGCCGGAATCAGGATGCTTTTCATGTAAAGTGTTGAGGAGCTGAATGTTGGATAGCCCACCACCTATCTTGACCACCTGCTCCATTGTGGGCTGTTTCCATATGGGCAGGTATTAAAGGCGATATAAATGTGTGATACATCCATTAATGTTGGTACTGGTTAGGAAAATATCCCAAATGAGTGAGTAGGCATTTCAGAAGGAATGCAATTGTATTCATGGTATTGGGGGTTGGGATGGGGTGATAGTGAGGGAGAGAAGGTGTTGCAGGCATTAATGAAAGTAATAGAGCATGAATATTGGTGAGGCATGGATACAATAGCAGAGCATGAGGTTTTGGAGAAAAAAATGGTGACTGGTGGCCTGTTGATCTTCTTCCTACAATGCTGTGCATTGATCCAGATGGCTAAGGTTACAGTGACTGGGAGCAGGCTGATATGGTCTGGTGTCATGGCCTCTGCTGTTGGTCTTGGGGGAAGAGGACAATCTGCCTGTGCACTAGCCCATCCAAGCAGGACCTCTAAGTATTTGTCTGCACGTCAAATCTCCCCTGTCTGCCATGTCTACGGCAAATGTCGATGACTGTGCATACCAGTTCCAAGCTGACGGTGCTTGCTGGGTGTGAAAAGGCCCTTTAAACCTGACGTCAGTACTGGGATTGCCAGTTTCCCAGGAAATCCTGGCAGTGGCAAATTGTTCTGGGAATAGCAAATGATAATATGGTGCTAGAATTGCATGAGAGGGACTTCACTGGAGCAGAGTAAATAAATAATAAGGAGCATTTGGTAACATTTAGCAAGAAAACACGCTTGCCCCAGCATTATATATCCCTCTGGCAAACTCGGCACAACTAGCACTGAGCCAATAAAGTGCAAAATTCGGCCTTTTAGGTCCTGATGATCTTGACAGGTTAGAAGTGGAGAGGATGCTGCCTCTATTAGGAGAATTTAGAACCAGTGGTCATTATTTAACAATAAGGCTTCACACTTATAAAAAAGACAAGATGAGGCAAGTTTTTTTTCTTACAGAATGTCTTTGGAACTCATCCTGAAAAAGAGACTTTGAATATTGTTATCAGAGAGGTGGATGAATTCTTGGTAAGAAAAGGGCTGAAAGGTTAACTGGGTTGGTTGGAATGGCGAGTTGAGGCTGCAATCAGATCAGCAAAGACCTTATTAAATGACTAAGCAGACTCAAGAGACTGAATGGCTGACTCCTCATCCTTGTTTATATGTTTGTAAATTAAGACCCCATCTTCTCTTTCAGATGGATGTAACAGATGTTACTACCTCATTTTAAATGTATTTATCCCTCAATCACATCATAAAAACATACTCCTGTTTGTGGGACCTTTCAGGTTGCCATATGTCCTACATTGTAACAGTGACTACAGCTCAAAAGTATTTAACTTGCTGTAAATGCACTGGGACATATCAGGATTGGGAAAGGTGCTTCGTGAATATGGGCCTTCCTTTTATTTAAGCTAAAATGAACTCCTGCTAATATTCACTGTTCGCGATAGTTGCATTGGGTCAGACCTATGGTTTTTCACATTCTCAGATAAATGCATATTAGGCTTCAGAGACTGTAGTGCTCTTAAATGAAGTGCATTTAATTTGGAGTTTGAAAAATTCCTCCTTTCAAAAAATTTTTAAAATTTTAGAGATTGATTTTCATAGTATATAACATCTGGAAAGAAATAGTTGTGTTTGGGACTGGGCCAATGAAAAGATGAATGTGCTGTTAATTGAATATTGAAATTATACTACAATTTAATGGAGCAAATAATTTAATATCTTTCCTATTTCCCAGCGATCTAACTTCATGAAGCACAAATATCATTTGTCTTCAGTTGTCAATTGATTTGTCTCAGTCAAATACAGTATATAACTTTCCAGCAATATTTATATACTAGCATTGAGGAATGGTTTGATTGCACTCATGTACTTGTTGTAATATTTGTAATAGATCACATTGCAAAAGCAAAAATGATTTCCTGCTTAATGAAGATGTTTTTCAGATATTCCTTTAGTGGACCTACCTAACCTTTATTAATTTGCACCTCAAAATAATTAGTTGACAATGAACGTGTTGGGAAAGGAAGAATAAATACCTTGCTCAATGGTCACACAGTTGGGGTCAAACGGTTCCTGAGCCCACACATATTGGAAGCCAACCACCAACAGATGCTGGAGAAGCTCAACAGATCTGGCAGCATCTGTGAGAGAGAAGTGAAATAAATATTTCGTGTCTGGTGATCCTTTGTCGGGACAGGAAGCAAACTTGTGCAGCAATACTCTCTCATGTCTCCTAATTGACCACCTTCATGAAACTGCAGGCATGTTGCCGATGCTGTTGATCTAATGTAAGGTCTGGCAGCTCTGGACCCTCAGCGGTTCCACTGGGAGACATGTGTTCTTCTAAGGCAGATAGGAGACCTCATGGGTGCCTTTGGCAGCATAAGCAAAAGTATCGAAAGGCCTGAGCAGTCAGGCACCTTGGAGTGGAGGGGTATTTCCTCCACTTACAGTGATTCATCTGTGGGTAATGTTGCCAGTAGCCCCTCTCAAATGAATGAAACTCCCAGATCCGATGGCCTGTTTTTCCCTGTCCTACCACAGTGGGGAGTGGTGTGCTTCTAGTGAGGTGGTAACCTGCCCAAAGCCCCTCTTCATTGGGGTCTCGATTTTCCAAGCTGCTTGCCCATGTGCACTTAGCAGAAAGTTAATGCACATTTTAGGGAAAGTATCAGTGGCCTGTCCTGGAAAAACTATGACCAATTTCCCTCTGAACTGCTTAGTGCTGAAGAAGATGAAGTGGGATTTGGTGAGAAAACATTTCCATAGAATTAGATGGAGCAGTGCATCTATTGGCATTCCCCATTATCCAGAGACCATCAATTTTAACCACCAGGCAATTTGAAGTGATCTGTAATTGATAAAAATAGTTATACTTCTTCACTCATTCTTCAATTTAGTTATTTTTGCCCTGGAAATTTGAAGTACAAGTGACATGACGACAATGACAGGAGTGTTGTGAACACCATGACCAACAGTGTGGTTCCTTAGCCAAAGAGATTTGAGTAACAGACAGATGACAGTGCAGGGAGGGTGAAAAAGTGTGAATGAATGAAGTCAAAATCATGTACAGAATAAGCAAAATGAGGGGAGAGAAAATGAAACAAGAAAAGCAAGAGAAAGAAAAACAGATTTTAAGTTTTTAAAAACTATCAGCTGTAAGAATGCAACTCCTAGTTTATATTTTCTTTCCAGGCTAGAGAGGTTGATTGGCATTGTAGGAATGTCATTCTTCTCAGTAAAAAAGCTTATTTGCATTGTTAACTAATTAACTTTAATTCTCAGTGGTGTATTAAGGTAATTGTTGTGCCCATGAGACAATTTCAAATGCAGCCATAAAATGTGTAGCGCTTGTGTGATGCAGTGATTGTGTTCCTAACTCTGAGTGAGTAGGCATGTTGTTCAAGTTCGCCTGCTCCACAGTTGAGCAATAACACCTCTGAGTAGGTTGATTAAAAACTAACTGCAATAATTAATGACTGGGAGGTTGAGGCTAATGGGGAGCAATGTAAATTATCCAGCAATTTGCAGTTCATGGGGTAGATTTTCTTTGCCCGAAGTTGTTGTCTAATTTATACGCTGATAATTACAAGCACAATGGAACTCACTATTATCTTAGCTGCAAACTCTGAATTCTGGGTCATTGGGGTTGGAAGTATTTAAAATTTTGCTGAAAACTAGAGCTGATGATGTTCTCACATTTCTCGATAAACCAAGACTTCTGAATCAGTTAACTCTCAGAAAGTGGAGATCTATTTATGTGCAACAAATCTCCACAGCTCAAGTAATGGAATTCATCCTTTCATTTAACCCTGGAGTGCTGATTAAAATGTGCAGAGCATAGACTGTCACTGACCAATGTTACATTTTGAAGTCTTACTTTCTTGGATGACCCAATTTTCTGATTTTATTAATCTACCTTCCGAGAAAAGATAATTCCAGCAGTTCCTTTGGAAATTGATTGTTTAAAACTGGTGTAAGTGCAAAGTTTCTTTAAGCATTTTATTAATAGACTTCTTTAAGCATTTTATTAATATCCTTTCGATATTTCCATGTTCTGTCCTTAAAAATTGGAAGCGCAGAGTACTATCAGAAGTGTGGGAGGATGATACTCTTGAGAGTTTTATATGTACTAATCAAAAATGTTTCTTTCTATACTGCATTTTAATTATAAGGAAGAAGTGGAAGTAATAAAAGGAAATGAATTCTCCTGTGCATGCATTTATCTGTGTGCTGACACTAAAGATCAGAGCAAAGCAGAAGTCTAATACTTGGGCAATATGTTAATATGATGTTGCTGCACCAATTTGTGGACAGAGAGATGAACAAAGATGAGGCAACCTTGTTTACAGGATTTTTAAGAGCTATCTGGTCTGGAGGACATGCAAGATGGAAAGTCCTCATATCATTTTTTAAGAAATGTTTGTTCTGATGGCATTGGAACTTTATTATTGTGAATATTAACCCAAGAATTCATGTCATGCTTTTTGTATTCTTATATTTGGAAGCTTACTGCATTACTTCTGTTTGAAGATATTGATGAGGTCAAAGAAAAATGACTTGTTCGAACATGACATGATCCATTTGCTGTGAGGAACAAAGAGAGAGGTTAGCTTCTGTCAGCACCCCTGGTCTTGCCGTCCTTTCAAGATTGCATTTCAATTCATACTGTAGAAATTCAATTCTGAAGACTTCCTCAATGTAGGCCATCCTATCAAGACAAGCAGATTGTTACTAATGTGTGCAATGGCAGTCCGGTGATTGGAGGAAAAAGCTAAAACAAACACTATCTCTGAAGATGGATTTTGTAAAGATGTTAGCGCAGTTGGCTGGATGGTTCATCTGTGATGCATTGATACTAAAGTGTGGATTTAATTCCTGCACCAGCTGAGGTCACCATGCAGGTCCCATCTTCTTGCCCTTCCCTGCTTCCCCACCCCCCACCCATACCTGAGATGCTGTGACCCCCAGGTTAAACCATGATCAATTGCCTCTCTCTGATGAGACAGCAGCTCTCCTATCCTGTCCGGCTATGGTGACTTCCTTTTAACATTCAGATGAAATCAAAGACTGACTGTCTGTGAACTGGGTTTAATGAGGGTTGCAAGGCATGTTAGCAGGAACAAAATGTTCAATTGTGCTTTATATTCTGCAAATGAGTAAGTTAATTAGGAGAAGCTTATTACAATTCTACTTCTGGAATTGAAACTAGTGTGGAATATTGCACTTCCCTAGCAGTATGGGCAATGATGGCAAAATATGCTGAAAATAAGAAAAACAAAAATTTGCAACAGGTTAAATAGTTTCCAACTTTCCATTTATGGTTTAAATGGCAAGATCAGAAACTCACTAATGAGCGATGCCTACCTTATTTCCATACATTTGCATTTCATTTCTGAGCAGCTTCCAATTCTCTTATCTGTCCCCGAAAACCAGGCAGCACCAAATTTTGACATGACAGTCAGAGAGCTTACCTGGTAGCATCAGCTCACCACTTGTTTCTTCAGGCCTTCATCAGTTCTGTCTTCCACATCATACCTCTGCATGTTCTCTGGCCAAAGTTCTCCTCATCGTTCAGCCACACCAGCTGACAGGGCCAAATTTTCAGCCTCACCACATCATCATGCCTGTTCTTGGACTAACTCTCAAAGACCACTTCAGACCTTCACTTTGAGGTTCTGGGACACTTAGGATTTTCATGCTTCTGCCGGGTTTTTTGTGCACACATGTCCCTCATGCATCTAAACAGGATGCATCAACTGGTTCTGCATTTGACTTGTTACCATTATATTTAGTTAGAGGTGGACAGCCTCTGTGGCTTGCACTGTTTGTCAGTGTGTTAGGAGAGGCAATAGCTTGTCACTGTTAAGCGCACTGAACAGATAAGGGTGGATATGTTGTTACACGGCCACATGCTATGTCAGTTCCTCGCCTACAACATGTTCCAGCAATGGGCGCAGAAATAGCACTGCATGTTCTTCAAACAAACAGCCATGTGAGCGTCTAAGGCGACCAATCTTTAGTGTGGCCAAGGGGAATGTGGTTAGCTGGGGGGGTTGCTTCAACCATTACTCAAGTTGCTTGTTTGATTCCAGTCCAGGGAGTTGGCCACAGTTAGCTCTGCAGGTTAGGTGTACTCAGCCTGGAGATTACAGGGAGGTCAGTCAGGATGCTGTGGAGACTTCAATCTGCAGAATGAGTCAATGAGATAAAGGGATGGACTGAGTATGATGACTGTGGATGGAAGAACAGTTGGTGTGACGCATGAGCAACAGAGGTGATAAGGTGTCACCAGTCGGTAAGTAGGAAGTTGAAAGGATAGAAATGGAGTATAAGATGGTGAGAGCCACTGAGTGACTCTCATTCAAGGAATAGTGAGAGTTATAGTCTATGGGGAGGCTGCCTTGATGAGATCCATGTGCGGTTGCAGAGGTGGAGTGAGCGTGGCCTTGTGAGTCAGCAGAGAGAAGATGGTGGGACTTACACTGGTGGAATGCACAAGTTCATTAAAATCTTTTCCCTGCAAGGCTGTACACTGTGTTTCACCTGAGACACTGCACTGACCTGGGCTGCGATTCCTATCTAGACTGACTGCATCTGGTGACCAACGCTCCTTTACTGGTCAGCAGGAAAGAACACTGCTTTTCTCTGCACTACCATGTCCACCAGCATGTCTAGGTGCCCGTTGCTGAACTGAGGAACTGTTTTCCCTTTTTTTGGCTTTTTCTTTGGGGATAATGGTGCAGGATCGCAGTGTGAAGGGTAGTTCCTGGCTTGCGCTGTCAGTCTAGCTGTCAGTGAAGTGAGCAGTGTAAAGTCCTGATAGTGGTAAGCACTTCCACCTCTTCTACCCCTGGATTACATGAGGTTAGTTGCATAATTAATGAGATGAAGATTGGAAGATGGCATGAACCAATTCACCATGGATCATGGAGAATTGGGTACCACGAGTCTTACATGAATAAACACTTGGGCAAAAAAAAGGGACTATTCAACCCTACCAATGGTAGCCATGGACCATTGCTATTGATCATGTTTGATCAATAGCAACCATGATCCTATTGAGTGGCTAGAGGGGTTCCTTATGCTCCTAATTTGTATGCTCCAATGTCCTGTTGGAGTAAAGTGAACCCATGAGCCACATTTAATTTGAGATGTTGTCTAAACCAAAATAAGGGACTACGTTTTACCAAAAGTTGGCTAAATGTCAATTTCAGGAGTTCCATGGAAGCTTCCTTTCTGCGAGCTCTAGCAGATTATCTCATATGCGGGTGGCTCAGTGGTTAATACTGCTACCTCACAGTGCCAGGGACCCAGGTTCAATTCTAGTATTGGGCGACTGTCTGTGTAGAGCTTGCACGTTCTCCCTGTGAATGCGTGGTTTCCTCTGGGTGCTCCAGTTTCCTCCCACAGTCCAAAGATGTGCAGGTCAGGTGGATTGGCCATTCTAAACATAATGTTAGCTGCATTAGTCAGAAGGAAATGGGCCTGGGTATGTTACTCTTTGGAGGGTTGGTGTGGACTTATTGGGCCAAAAGGCCTGCTTCCACACTGTAGGGATTCTAATCTAAATTCTCCACTGCTCACCTCATTGTGCAGGCACCACAGCTGTAGAGTGCTCTCTTTGATGCTATGTCTTCCAAATTCTGAGGCAGCTTCAATTACAATTTTTTTATTTGAAAGCTGATTAGCAGTCACCCCTGGTAGTTGGCACTTTTATTTCTCTACACCTTTGTTATACTATGACCACAGCAACATTAACACCTGATGTGCCTGGACCCATTGGTGATGGTTCCAATGAGCCGATGTGGAGAATATCAGAAACAAACCTGCTCCATAGTAATGTGATCAGTCAGCAGTTGCATCACAAACAAATGAAAGTTTATTATATTCCTTGATAAAGTGGGACATGAAATTTTTGACAAAGTGTGCATAGGTTGTCTATACCCAGATTTTTGACATAGTGGATTTTATTCCAAAGAATGTAAGGCAAGCCACATCCCACAAATCTTGTAGGAGATTGTATATGTGCTATGATTACTGAAGCTTTGTCTGTCCACCCCCGAAGCCCACATCACATAGGAAAGGCAGCACTGTATGTAAGAGCATGTTGTCAAATACTTAAAGCCCAACGTGAGAGGAAGTCAGCTCATTATCCTTGTGTGGTCCAGTACGATTTTTGGTTTTGTGAATTTTGACCCACAGGGTGCCACGTTTTAAACCGTAGTCAATATCTAATGACCAATGAGATGGTCAAGATTGCTAGTGACCAGAACAGTTGGTCACTGATTGTAGTTCACATGCAGGATTCTGTGGTTACTGATGTCTTTAACTTGTACTGTGAAAGTGGCTGATTAGGGCAGTTCTCCCTTGAAGAGGCTCATATTGCTCACAAGTAGAGTCTGTTCCCTCAGACAGTCAAAACCACTTATAGTGCTCACTCTGGGTGTGGTGGCAGCCATTTTTCATTTGCGTTGTATATTTACAATCTGGAAGAAGTTGGAAAGCAACACCGGCAGTCATTCAGAGTGAGTTACAGGTTATGCCTGGTAATCGAGGTGACCTCGCAAACCATTATACTTCTTTCTTCCTTGTAGCTCCTATTGATCCCATCTGATTTGAGTTTCCACACATTCCTAACAAACTCTCAAATTTAAGACTTTTACTCATTGAGCTCCAGGCCTACAAATGAGTTATTCCATCCTTTGGAATGCACCTTTTCCTCCATCAAAAACATGGTGATGGTGACTGTCAATGATTCCCTCATCCCCCTCTGTCATTGCCCATCTTTACGGATTGAGTTGCCCTTCTCACAATAATTGTTTATTCCACATCCCAATATTATGCTGGCATCCAGCACCAGCCTGCCACCTCCCCCTCCCCCCCCCCACCCCAAAACTGCCTTCCCCACCTTGCCTACCACAGCAGTGGCCCCTCATAGATTTCCTTGACTCTCAGTGAACAGATCCCCTCACCGCCCAGCCCCCTGTCCAACTTGGAACATGACTGTGTTTGACGAGTGTCCAGTTTCCTGACTGATCTCTGTGCAGCTCGCCAATATCTCCTTGGACTTGACTGAGGACTACTCCTCTCAGACTTCTCAGACATGGTCATTTAGTTGAAGCAGATTCAATGTGTTTACCTTGTGACACCACATGCTGCAGGTGTGACATTCTCATAGCTCGTACAGCAACATATCCAACCCGCGACTGACCATTGCTGGCAAAATGACAAGTGGCCTGGCATCATACTTGTGCTAAAAGGTAAGGCACAACAAAAGTACAGTGAGCCTTTCAGTTCTGAATGATACAGCAATCTGCTAAAAAACAGGGCAAGGCAGTGATGCATTTGAACATCCAAGTAAGCTCAAAGTGAGTGACTGCTAAGGAAACAGGCGAAGAGCCTTGAAACAGTGAAGAAACAATAATGAGAGGCCATGGATTAAATATGATGCAGAAGTGAAGCAAGGATCATGTGAGAAGAAACTTTTTCACACTACAATTAGTTGGGGTATGAAATGTGATGGAGGAGGATTCGTTTGAGACATTCAAGGGGGCATTGGGTTTATTTTGGATAGTAATAGTGTGCAGGGATATGAGACTGGCATTAATCAATAAAGTCAGACTGGATATTAGAGCCAGTGGGCCAAATGGCCTCCTCTTGCACTGTATTAATTCTATGATTCTGAGATATGCCCTGATCTTTTGTATGAGTTGGGTGACTGTCTCTGGACATGAAGCAATCTGACAGCAGCATTGCAATGAAAGGTGTTGGTGAACACCAAAGTACAGTACTGAAGTGGTGAACTCCATGAAAAGTGATTCAGAGATGATCATGTGGTGAGGCTGGTCTGTGTTCCATGCCAATTTCCATGGAGGCATGAAACCAGCAGTCACTGTGCATGGAGCATATCCTGAAATATTGGGGAGCACTGTCCAAAATCGAGGCCTGGATGAGTAAACAGTGACATAGAACAGCCAGATCTCACTCAGACTTTCATTTCAGGTGCCGCCATAACATCCAGTTTCTCTCAGTTACCTCAGTGGGTGGCACGGTGACACAGTGGTAAGCACTGCTGCCTCACAGCGCCAGAGACCTGGGTTCAATTCCCGACTCAGGCAACTGACTGTGTGGAGTTTGCACATTCTCCCTGTGTCTGCGTTGGTTTCCTCTGGGTGCTCCGGTTTCCTCCCACAGTCTAAAGATGTGCACGTCAGGTGAATTGGCCATGCTAAATTGCCCGTAGTGTTAGGTAAAGGGGTAAATGTACGGGAATGGGTGGGTTGTGGGTCAGTGTGGACTTGTTGGGCTGAAGGGCCTGTTTCCACACTGTAAGTAATCTAATCTAATCAAAGCTATAAATGAGGTCATGATCCCCGGAATAATTAGAAGTCAATGCATGTAAATAGGTCCCTTGATACTCAATAGCAAGATTTTAATTTTACCATTAAAATCTTGGTTGGAAAATAGTACTTTTTTTGGTATTGGGAGTCTGACTTTTCTGATCTCATCATATTTTTCTAATTGAATCATCATTGCTCACTTTGTTCAAGGGCTGGGAAAGTTCCACTCAAATATTTGGGCAATATTTACTCTGGTGGAAATACGTTTTAACTATAAGCAGAAGAGCATTGTGGACTACCTCCAGAGCATTACTAGATAGTGAAATAGTCCAACACTGCAGAGTCTTTGCACACTAGATTCCAACACAGCACGTGAGCAGCTGGTTCAAAATTAATTCCACATTTTGGTGTGTGCTGATGGTAAAATCAATATAAGAATTTTGTGATCGATGGGTGACCTATGACGATAATTGAATACTTCTTGGTGAAAATAATTGGATGAAAGTAATCAAATCAAGAAAACAGAGAAAGGAAACCAATTGTACATATATAAAGCATTTGCTGAAATGGGTGGACCATCTTTGATTGAAATTCCGAGCCAGCATCATTTGAAATAAGTATCTGCATTAACTTTGACCTTGTTTTCATAGAATCCCCACAGTGTGGAAACAGGCTATTTGGCCCAACAAATCCACACTGACCCTCCAAAGAGTATCCCACCCAGAACAATTCCCCTACCTTATTACTTTACATTTACCTCCGACTAATGCACCTAACCTACACATCCTTGAATATTATGGGTAATTTAGCATGGCCCATAACCTGCACATCTATGGACTGTGGGAGGAAACCCACACAGGCATGGGGAGAATGTGCAAACTCCAAACAGACAGTCCCCCAAGGCTGGAATCGAACCCAGGTCCCTGGTGCTGTGAGACAGTAGTGCTAACCACTGAGCCAATGTGCTGCCCATTTTGGGTTGCAGCTTGCTTTTTCTTTCGTATTATGACCAAAATATTTTGAAATCCTTCCAAATTTTATATATTTAATATACAGTAACAATCAGATTAATTCTACTCCTGATAAATTAACATATTAAACTGTTGTATGTTGAATGAACTGTAAACCATATTTCAGCTCCAGAGGAACATTAAACAATAGCTCTTACTGTAGAGTTAGTGATCTGAGAAATGCAATATCACAACTATAATAATTATTAGCAATTATCTATATAAAATATGTAAAGCAACAGGCTTCTGAAATTATTTAAACCTACTTCTATTTGCAACATTCCTTTCAATCATGCTATGACACACCTCTGGAGCAGGTGGGATTTGAACCAGAGCCTTTTTGTCCAGAGTTAGGAGGAATAGCCTGCTGTCACTATCACAGGGAGCAAACTGCGCAATGTAACTGCCTGGCAGTTTTTCAATAATGGGTAATAATTGGCAATCTGTGGTGAATCAAAGAAAATGCAACACAGGGAGGGAGGAACTAATATGGTGCATCTAGAAAGAATGTTTTCTATGGTGCACCTTTAAAAATTGTTAAGAGTCCTTCTGGACATGCCAAATTTCCTTTAACCTCCTGAGGAAGTAGAGATGTTGTTGTATTTTCTTGATCATTGTGTTGACATGTGTGGACCAGGGCAGATCATCACTCCTAGGAACATGATGCGCCCGACCATCTCCACCTTGGCACCATTGATGCAGACAGGGGCGCAGTCTCAACTCCACTTCCTGAAGTCAATGAACAGCTCCTTCATTTTGCTGATATTAACAATGAGATTGTTGTTTTTACATTGCACCGTTAAGCACTCAATCTCTTTCCTGTATTCTGTGAAACCTTTGTGTATGTTGAAAGTAGACGTTGATAGATTTCTGATTACCAATGGCATAAACGATTATGGGGAAAATGTGGTTAATCAATATTGCAGTGTTTGATCAGCCTCAGCTGTATTAGATGGCAGAGTGGGCTCAATATGGTGAAAGGTTTTTCCTATGTTTCTATATACAATATCTGGAACCTGTGCTGTAATCCACAAATACTGTGAAGTTTGTTCCTAAATTCTGTTTAATGTCAGTATAAAAAAACTGACGTAAAATGATTGACCAGAATGCCAGACCTATATTCTGCATGTCACCCATACATTCTGCACAATGTCCATCACATGAAAGGTCAGTGCAAATTGCAGCTTACTTATTTTAAGTAACTCTTTCTTTTAACAGATGTAAACTTATTGTCCTCCCAGTTATGTGTTAAATTCAAAATAGATTTATAAGGATTTAGAACCAATCCATTTGATCCAATCCTGCCACCCTGCAAACATTCTGATCGAATATTGGGACAAGCAAGGTTACTGTCTTCAATTTGCATTCCTGGCAACAATCTCGGGTGGAACCAGACTGTTTGCAATCTTGGTGGTGGACTTGATCTTGAGATGAACATCTGATGAGCTTCACACCATCATTAAAACTGCCTTGTTCCACATCTGCAACTTTGCCTATCCCTCCACCAGACCCGATCCATTTTCTGCTGAAATCCTCATCCATGCCTTTTTCAGCTCTCGTCATTGACATTTCCAATGCCCTGCTGATTTGCCACCCACATTCTAGCCTCCAAAACCTGGATCAAAAACTGTTCCCCTTTTCTTTACTCAGACTGAGATCCCATTCACCAGCCTTCATCCCTATGCTTATTAGCCTGCATTGTCTCCTGGTTATGCTATGATTTAAAAATATCTCATCCATGTTTTCAAATCATACTGTCAGTTTTTATCACTGTAATCTCTTTCTAATACTGAGCTCTTGAGCAATTTTAGCTGCTCCATCATTAGAACCCAATGCCCTCAGCTGGTAAAGTCATAAACAGTTCACAGGAACTGTGTTTTAATGATGCACTTAATAATCATGTTGCGTTTTAAATATAACAAGGCATTTTGCAGAACTTCCTCTGCTTGCTATTTTCCAGGGTGTCTATGCTATCAGTTGTCTGGGCCCTACTTCTGGAATTTCCACATTACTCCTCATCCTTCTCCTTTACAAGTCATCTTCATTGACCATAATATCTTGCTAAGTGACTTGGTGTCTAATTTCACTTGACAATAAAACTGCTTGGGATGTTTTGTTACTACAGTAAATATTTTTGGTGTTTCTGTTGCAATTCCTGAGTGCCAAATGTGATGGAGTGGAACAAATATCAGCGGTGAGTGACTGACCTGGATAGTTGTGATTTACAATAACCATTATGATTTCAATTTAGCATTGTTTAACATCATTACCTTTATTGTTGCTTATCACTGGTTTTATAAGATTCTCAAGATAAAGCATTGAATTGGTATTGCTTTTACCATTATAATGCAAATTTTTACTGTGTGACCTCTCTGCTACATATCACGGAAATTCAGTTCCATTTTAGACAGCAAAAAGGCAGCATCGTGACTTATTTCAGAAATAAATTCAAAAATGCTGCAAAAATGGAAAAATTGATATCCATGCACCTTGTCTAGTTTAAGTATGCTTAAATTAACTGACACATCAGAAGCTCCACATTATCTGTCGATACACCATTTCTTTGATGGTTTTCGATTCTGGGTGTGCTGAATAACAAACTTGTTATTGGCTTGTCCTGTTATATTTTAAAATTTATTGCTAAACCCAATGAATAAGCATGAGGCTGTCCTCAAATTAGATTGCTAAAAGCTTTCATGTTGATTTAAAACTAGCTATGGAAAGTAAATGGCCTTAATGTTGAAGTAATTGTGTAAATGACTCATTTCACTGTTATTATCATGATTATCACCTTTTAAAATTCAGCAGTTCTCAATTTACGATAATGTAACGCAACAGCCTGTTATCCTGTACCTGTGTAATGCTTGCACATAAATTTTAGGACCATTCATCCTTAAATCTCAACTTTCGTTTTAAACAGAACACTAACTATTGGTGGTAAAACACTTGAATACACCTGACAAAATGAGTGCAATGCTTCTTTTTGTCCTGGAGTCACTTTGATTGTTATAGAATACTTCAAGATTCGAAGTGTACTTTGAAGTTGAAAGAAAGTGCACACTGACTGGAATGAAACAAGCTGTGAGATGGAAGCAAACTGAAAAGATTAGGATATTTTTGAAACTAATGATTAGGCAGCAAGGTCTTATGGAGGGAATTTAATGAGGAGCCATATAGTTGCTGATTGGTCACTGAAAATGTCATTCATGAATGTTGCATGATGTTACCTCAAACTGCTTTGGAGACCTAATGCAATGTAATTTTCTATCGAGCTGAATGAGCTAGATGTAAATAGTCATAGATAGAGGATTTACTTCAGCATTGAAGCTCCATCAGGCTGTAGTATGTTCCAAATGTTAACAAAATTATTTCAGCTGTCATTATTTCAATTTCATTTTTTATGGAACCCTTTAATCTAGTGGTAGTGTGGGCCTAAACTAGGCTAACTCTTCATTACATTTGGTCTTTCATTGTTACTAATGCAGTATTTCAGATGAACCATTTAGGGAGATATGATCTTGATTTATTCATGTGTATAAAATATTCTAAGACATTGTTAAAAGAAGAGCACAAAATTCTTCAATGTCTTGATCACTTATCCTTCAAGCAACACCCACAGAAACTGATTATCTGGGCACTTACTTTGTTTGCTGTTTGCGAGATTTTGTTTTATGAAAATTGGATTTCAATCTATCTACATAAGAGTTACAACACTTCAAAAGTAATTACTTGATGGTGGAGGGCTTTGGGTGACCAGAGGACAGAAAGGTGTGACATAAGTGCAAATTTATTCCTTAGTTGGTTTCCAATTTCAACCGTTCTTTTTCATAATCTCATTGAAATTGTTCAGGCCACTTGTCATTCCCCCAGTGGTCTGTCACATTTTTGACTCCATTTTTCATTCCTTTATCAAGATTGTCATGCATGAAATAGATGATAATATGGACTCATGTTGCAAGGGGAGGGGGTGACATTGTAATAATATCACTAGTAATCCAAAACACTAAGCTAACGCTCTTGGCACATGGATCAGAAATTTGAATTCAATAATAAAGAAAGTACCAGAAGTAAAAACTAGCCAATAGTGACCATGTCAATTATATTCCATGAACTGGAAAGGGTTTGACAAACCCAAGAGCATAGTAATGCATGTGAATTTCATGATTATATATTTGTGATGCTTACTTGTGTTACTCTGCACTTAACACTAAGTTTGTGTAGCACTGATTGCATGTTACTACCTGTGTTACCCCTGAAGTGTGATTACCCTCCCTTTTTCTAGTGTCCCCTTGGGCTGGTTGCTAACACTGGATTCAGACTGCGTTTACATCTTTAATGTATTAGAGCAAATTAGAGTTGCTGTGAACTGATGCTGCGGTTGTTGTGAGATTGTAACCTTTGAAATATTCACTCCTTGCAATGTGAAAGCATCACAATGATGAGAATGAAAATGAACAATTGGACTAGCTTCTAAATATCAGCTTTTAATCCAAGAGCTGCTATAAAATCCCATTTAATTTGTTTTTATGAAAAAGATATTCAGTGAGAAAGTATAGTTCACTGCAATGTATACCGAAGATACATAGAATATGTTGTTCAAGATGTTTTTTCTTTGTTTTAGAAATGGGACAGAAAAAGATTATGACAGATAAAACTCCCTTAATTATGAATTGCCTGATGGCAAAATCCAGTCTTTGCATCAAGTCATGAAACTAATCAAAACACTGATTGAATAGTGAACAACTCTGGAAACTGCATAACTCTGTACACTGCATTTAAATGTATTGAATTAAGACAGAAATATTTCTGGCAGATGTCCTATAAATACAGTAATTAAAAGTAAAAGATACTACTAGAGCTGTGCTGTGTTATAGAAAGAAATGAACCTCAAAGAAACATTATCAGGAGGAAATATAATTCAATTTCTACATGCTGTCCTTAAAGCTCTCCATATCAAATCAAAAGGTTGCTCTAATAAGCACCAAGCAATTGTTTCAAATTACGCTATCTGCTCTTATTTGAGGGAAGGTGATGGTCCGGTTGGCCTTCAAAATCCCTGGCCTTCATTTGTCTCTTAGAATATTGAAGTGACTAGTGGCTTTTGAGAAGATTTGTAGCTCAGGTTGATGTAGGTTTGCTCGTTGATCTGGAAGGTTCATTTTCAGATGTTTTGTCACCATGCTAGATAATATCATCAGTGAGCCTCTGGATGAAGCACCGGTGCAATGGCCCATTTTCTATTTATGTGTTTAGGTTTCCTTGGGTTGGTAGTGTCATTTCCTGTGGTGGTGTCATTTCCTGTTCTTTGTCTCAGGGGTGGTAAATGGGATCCAAGTCAATGTGTTTGCTAATAAAGTTCCGGTTGGAATGCCATGTTTCTAGGAATTCTCATGTGTGTCTCTGTTTGGCTTGTCCTAGGATGGATGTGTTATCCCAGTTGAAATGGCGTCCTTCCTCACCTGTATGTAAGAACACTAGTGAGAGTAGGTTGTGTCTTTTTGTGGCCGGTTGATGTTCATGTATCCTGGTGGCTAGTTTTCTGTAGTGTTTGTTACAGTTCTTGCAAAGTATTTTGTAAATGACATTAGTTTTGCTTGTTGTCTGTATCAGGTCTTTCAAGTTCATTAATGGCTGTTTTAGTATGTTGGTGGCGATGGAGGTTTAGGCTGTTGAAGTGATTGACCAGGAGAAAAACAATACCTGGAATCAATACTCAATTGGGTTAATAGACTTCAGTTATCCAAACCTGTATAGAAATACCTAACATTTATGATCATTTTTGAGGAAGCATTATCCAATTAGGTGAAATAATGGTCTATAATTTAAATATGGGGACAATGATTATGTGTAGCATCCTGCTGGGATTATATACGTGATCTCAAGTCTATTCTTACTGTCACAGACAGTTTTTTTTCTTAATGTCCGTGATCAATGTGTTTTTATGTGACCTGTGTGCATTCTCTAACCCTCAGAGTGATTTGTCTCAGTTTAATTAACGCCAGCAGAAAGCTTTTGCAAATTTTAAAATAAGATGATTATTTATTTTAACTTACTTGCCCTACGTGTTTAAGAATGTCTCATGAGCATAAAACATGCCCTATTTCACAAAAAAGGATGGGATATGGATGAAGAAAAAATATACAATACAAAAATACAAATTACAACTTTATTATTTCAGTTTTTTTTCATCGCAGGCCTACAGTTTCTTAAATCATTTGATGTTTTGGCTTAAGTGAAGGTTTTGAAAAATAGAGGATCCTCAGTAGCTTCTGGCTCATTGAATTGCAAGGAGTTTGGTTCTCAAATGCACCTGAAGTTAAACAGGTTAGAAAGAATTTTTCTCCAACTTTCAAAGTACTGTCATTTATTAGCTTGGCTGCTTACTTTACTAAATCTGGTTCATTTCTGATGGTCTTTCTGCTTGCAGAGCTGTTTTGTGCTGCTATAAAAGCAGACAACAAGCATGTCTGTCTTTTTTCATGACATTGGAAATGGGACAGAAAAATTATCACAAGTACAAGATGTAATGGATCTGGGAGTGTGTGAGTTAAGCATGTAGCCAGTTGAATAGTGTAGTGATTGGAATGAGCTGGATCTTGTTGACTATGAGATCCTTGATTGGGGTTGTTGATCTGGGGCAATCAGGAAGCCCTGGCTGGCCAATATAACCAGATGATGTCAAATCGCCTCAGTTCAGGAGACTGACTCTGAGCTGGCTGGCTACAGCCAGTCTACTGTTCCCAAATAAATAATAAGTGACTTGGTGTTGGGTGGCAGCTCCTGTGCAGTTATTTCAAATAGTTAGTCAGGAATTAGATTGATTTGAAGGTATTGGACTGGGGTGTACAAAATTAAAAATCACATAACACCAGGTTATAGTCCAACAGGTTTATTTGGAAGCACTAGCTTTCAGAGTGCTGCTCCTTCATCAGGTGGTTGCGGATTATAAGATCATTGGACACAGAATTCATGGAAAAAGTTTACACTGAAATTATATTTTGAAAAATTCCTGGATTGTTTGTTAATTTTCTCATCTTTTAGAATGGGCATGTTGGTTTCAATTCTTTCATATGCAAATTCCAGAACTTTCTTAAAGTTATATTCTCAAGTGAACTTTAACAATAGGTGCCATGCTGGCCCAGAAAATGCATTGAAGGTGTGAGGTGCCCTGTATGATGCTGTCTGTGCCCCGATTTTCAGACTGATTCTAATCCAAAATGGGGATTTACAGAATCTTACATGGATTCATGCAATTTTTGAGCAAAATAAAATGTAATTCTGCCAGTACAAATTCACCCCACAAACTTATCTGTGTGTGTGTGTGTGTGCAGGGAGGGGGAGGGTGGGTGCTATGAGTGTCTGTGAGAGTGTGAGTGTGTGCGTGTATGTGAGTGTGTGTAAAGGGGTATAAGTCCATGAGAGGGTGCATGTGTGAGTGTGGGAGTGTATGTGTGAGTCTATGAGAGAGACCTTGTGTATGCCACACCTGTAGTGTGGCATGAACCCAACGTCCCGGTTGAGACCATCCCCATGAGTTGAACTTGACTATCTGCCTCTGCTCGGCCACTTTGTGTTGTTGCCTGTCCCAAAGTCCACCTTGGAGGAAGGAACACTCCTGTCTGTTGATTGTTGTGTGGTGTCCATTCATCTGTTGCCGTAAAAACTGCTTATATATTTAATAGTTAAACCCCTTTCAATAATTATTGAACTCACATTCATTGGAACCCTCAAAATTCTTTAATTTAAATGGAAAATTTTGAAGGTTTCCAGGCTTAGTGGGATTACTACATGGTAAATTCAATTTGCTGAACAATTCTTTTGTTTGATGCTAGGATGGGGATTCCACATTGTCCCCACTTGCAACTCCCATTCACGCTGGAGGCAATAATGTTCTGATCAGCAGAATATCCCAGCTAATGAATTAAAGCTGTCAAACCAGAGAATGGAGTGAGTAGATAGCATTGGTTTAAGCACACCTCAGTGTTGTATGGTGGTGCCTCACAGTGCCAGGGATTTGTGTTTGATTCTAGCCTTGGGTGATTGTGTGGAGTTTGCACATTCTCCCTGTGTCTGTGTGGGCTTCCTCCGGGTGCTCTGATTTCCTTCCACAGTCCAAGGATATGCAGAATAGATGGATTGTCCATGCTGACTTGTTCCGTAGTCTCCAGGAATGTACAGGTTAGGTGCGTTATCCATGGTAAATGTGGCATTATTGGGATAAAATGAGGGTCTGGGTGGGATGCTGTTCAGAGGGTGAGTGTGACTTGATGGACTGAATGGCCTCTTTCTACAGTATAAGGACTCTATGATTAAAAGTAGAGAGACTGAGAACAGAATGAAGAATTGGATTTAAGATACATTTTACTTTGTGAAGCACATTCATACACTGAATGAAAATAGGGATAACAGAGACTGCAGTATTTAGTAATAAGCATTTTCATTGCATTGATTCTAAATGCAATTTTCATTATATAATGAGTGCCATTGAGATCTCCTGATGTATGAAAGTTATTGAAGGAAAAAGTCAGCTTGTTTGAAAAACAAACACACATAGGAATTGAATGGATTGAGTTAAGACATGGGGCACACAATATATACTTAAATGAAATTTAAACGTTACCTTTGGAAGGTATATTTAAATCTTAAATGAGATGTATTGGAATAGAGTACCGAAAGAAGACTTCTGAAACAAACAAGTATAAAATAAGGACTGGTGTTCACCAAAGGAATGTTGTGATTGTTTGTTCTTGGTGTTACAATTATAGTCAGAGCTTCATCTTGGTCACTTTTAAATCACTTGGTCACTCTCAATCTGGGCTGCTTTCTCTATATTAACTGTGTTTATCCCAATAAATCCCGTAAATTTACCTTACAACTTCCACCAATCTGCACAAAGATGTTCCAGCTTGTGACAGTGGTAATGCTTTGGCAGTTGGATATCACTTCCACTCTCAGCACCTTCTCTGAGAAGAATATCCTACAGCACTCTGACTGTCCCCTCTCTTCCTTGCTTGCTATCCTTTTGCCCTTCCACTTCCCATCCCCTTTGGGTTCGTGGTGGTGAAGGGAAATAGGTTTGGATTTGTGGACCAGCATGTAGTTAGCCATTTTAGCTGCTTGTCCTGATGTTTCAATCTCCTGTCTTTCCATGTGAACTATAACCAATGGTGGGAGTGAATCTTTAAATTCTTCCAAGAGAACCTTTTTCTCTGAGACAGAGCTTCCAAAACTTCTTGTTTTGCCCCTTGAGGAGACCTGAAACTGTTGTTTCTGAAAGGAGAGGAGAAGGCCTCTCAGATTAGTGACGAGAGGAACTGGTCTTTGATGCCTTCAAGCTCAGATCTCCAAAATGTCAACCTATGACCCCACATGGGGTCCAACCATCCATTTGGGAAAAACTGTTTGAAGGGCTTCCTCCACTTTTCATGGCCCCAACAAAATTATTTTGCTTTATTCTCTCAAATGCTGTATAAGACTGCCCAGGTTGCTTTTAGATATTCCAGAGTTACCGCCTGTAAGCCTTAGAGACCAATTTCTAGGCACTGGGAAAAGCCTTTATTTTGCCATCCTACAATATATATAAAACCTCCGAGAAAAGTAATGCATATACTGCATGAGCTCAGCCTTAACAACCTGCTCTTCACGAGCAGTCTTCTTTTGGCCAGCTCATCTGCTTAGCTATCCTTTCACAAGTAATGAAAAAGGCCTCAGTCCTTTTCATCAAATTTAGGGAGGCTTGCATGAATCTGGATAGCTCCTCACTGGGTCTTGGATTGGACCCAGCCCATTTTTCAACAAAATGTCCCCCTAGAGTCAGAGGCTTCCTTTTTTAGTTTCATTTTTTAAGCCAGTATTCCCTCTTGGGTTTGCTCTCTCCATTGCATCCCCCCCTCCCCCCCCAACCTTTCTTCATTTTTCCTTTTCTCTTGCCCTTTGCAATTCTAATTCCAGCTTCTTATATGATCTTTCTTTTTCCTGCTCTGAAGTTCCAGCATGTTTGTTTTCTTTCCTACTTCAAACTGTTTCATCTGCGATTGAATTTAATAAAGTCAATTGAATTACCACCTTGTTTCTCTGTCCTTCTTCCAATTTCAAATGTTGTGCTATTACCTCAATTATGTCTGCTTTTCTAGATCCTGCGTTTAATTCTAGCTTCAAATTGTCTGTCAATTCTAATAGTCTAAGCTTGATTATTTTTTTCCAAATCATTTAGGAATAAATCTTGCATCTCCAGAAAAGTTTTGGCAACTGTCAAAGCCATTTTGGTTTAATAATGTTCAATTACAAATTGTCAGAATAAATCCCATGGCTGGCTTCCACTTTTATGCTGTGACTAAGATGGGAGAAGTATACTGACTTTCTTGAATCCCACTGTCCCTTGGGTCACAATAGAAATTTAATTATCTTATCTAATATTTGACATGGACAAGCATAAGCTTTCACTATATTAAACTTCAAATAAAAAGCTAGATCAACCATAATGTTAATAAGCATAAAATTATCGATTTATTAAAAACAAATCTTATTCACTGCTGAGAAAACTCAGAATTAATGTTTCAGGTCCAGTGACCCTTCCGCAGCTCCGAGGAAGAGTCACTGCACCAGACACATTGACTCTCATTTTGCTTCACAGGTACTGGTGGACCTGATGAGCTTTTTCACCAATATGTGTTTTTGTTTCTTATTCCCACCATCCGCAGTTCTTTCAGTTTTTTTCAATGATAATGCAAAACTGGTGAGCACCAATTTTTTTTAAAAATGAAAATATAAATATTGCCCTTATAAATAACCTGGAACAGACAGAAACTAATATGCATTCACACCAGGTAAAGGAGACCCATTTGATTCTTCCTCACGTGAGCATAAAAACATTGATTCTGTATGAACTATACTCCTTATTTAATGAGATCATCCATGTCAATTCTCCTACATTGGCAAACCAGATTTCTGCAGTATCTATTTACCAAAAGCTGAATTCCAAAGATCAATTATCCTTAATTGCATTTTTTACAACTGATGTATTTTTCATAATGCTTTGTTCAGTACGGTTTTTGGGGCCAAACCACCACTAGCATCACCTATTGAGGTTCACGCTCTGTTCATTTATCTATGTAGCCTCAGACCCTATTTGCTTTAGAGCAATAGAACTCTAGAAAATGTGCAGCACAGAAAAGGACCATTGAGCCCTACATGTGTATACTAGCTGAATAAAATGTTGTGAATTAAATGGAACAAATGTACTGATAATTATGAACCACCATTTCACGAACCATTCCTCAGTCTATAAACTCCGAATTAGACTACCACAATGTCAAATTTGCCTTACTGACGCCTATTCAGGACAAAGGTAGTTCATGTCAGGTTTCAATTGTAATAAAAAATTAATTCGCTGTAACATACTTAACTTAGAAAAGACAGAGAAAATAAATAATTTGTAATATACTACTCTACATCTTAAATGATAGCTTTTAAAAATTTTGAAACAGAATTCCAAAGTTTACAAGTTTGGGGAACTTGGTTTCTAACAGTCTCTTTTATGATTTATGGCACTGATGACATACAGCATAATGGTTGTCCTTCAGTTGGATTTTTGACTCAATGGACATAGGTCTTTTCTTGTTAAAATTTTCCCTTTAAATTGTTTTGATTTTCTGTGTTTTCTCACATTGTGTGGGAGAGAGAGGGAGAGAGAGACAAAGTGGGAGATGGATATTTTCAGTTTGTAGGTTTTCGGGTGTTTCTCTCTTTGCCGGCTTGGCACTTAGAGTTTTCACTCCCTGGATCAACCAACCTCAGAGACAGTGTCAGGTGGAATTTCAGGTGACAAAAAGACTTGTTGTCACAAATCCTCAAATTCTGTCTTAGATGCTTCAAAAAGCAACATTTTATTATATAGCTCCCAAATCTGCAGCACTTGATTTTCATGTTGTAAACTTCATGGCATTTAAGTTTATTAACAGTCCATCATTCATTTCAATTATTGCTGCAGAAAATGAAAATATGCGTTACCTTCCAGCCACAGCACTTGAAGTGCTGATCCAGGTTCCTTTTAAATGAGTTGAGGGTTCCCACCTCAACCACTAAACTGGGTAGTGAATTCCAGGCACTCATCTACCACAGGGTGCAAAGGCTTTTCCTCACGTCCCAACCAATCCTTCTCCTAATGATGTTAAATCTGTATCCCTGTTAACTGGCCTCTCCACATGTGAAAAGTTTTCTCTAACCATTCTGTCAAGTCCCTCATTATTTTTTACATCTCAATTAAGTCACCCATCAGTCTTCTTTTCTAAGGGCAATAATCCTCACCTATCTAGTCTTTTCTCATGTCTGCAATTTTTAAGTCCTGGCAGTAGGATGCAAATGCTTGCTACAACACAATAGACCATTACGCCAGAGCAAGATTAATTGTTCTTTTACGAGGAAAACCTCACATGTATACATTGTATGGATTGTCATAATCCTGGTGCTTTGGTAATGTTTCATTTTGGGTGGGAGGAAGCATTGGGAGTCTAAGCAGAGTACACAGAATTTTCTCTTAATACAAAGAGGAATCTTTTAGAAAGTATTACGAAAGTAACGGTTTTAAGGACATTTGCTCATATTTCATTAAGCAATCATATTGTTTGCAGTATTGTAAATGAATACTGTACACATAACTCAAAATAGGACATTAATATATTTAAGCAATTATTAAACATTATGCTATTAGTCTGAAAATTAAAATTGGATGCATAAATGCATTGTTGATGGAATTAATTTCAATATGCCCTTTCATTCATCTAGTCATTGCAAAACTTAACTACTTGTTGCAGCACTGTAAAACAAAGCAATAGCCAACTTAAACCTTTCATGAAATATGGCAATCTAATTTTACAGCTGCCAATATCTTCAATAGATCACGTGAAAGGGGATTCCCACAGGATTATTTTTCCTATTGTTGTGTAGCTCGGATAGATGAGATGTTTATCTGTTTTTTTTCACTGGCCCTTAAGTCATTTTCTTTAGATATTGCATTGCCATGACAAATAATAGCTCAGTTAGCTATTCTAATCATTAGCAGAACCTCAAATGCTGCCCCCAATTATTCTCAAATCCATTATATGAGTGTGAAAGCCTATTTCTTATCTTTGAGGGAATTATCTGATGAATTGCTTTGTGCTCTTTGACTGTTGAGATCTTTTGGGAAATCACAAAAGTACGAAATGGTGTTAACGTCAATTGTGGATTGTAACTGGGTTGGAATATTATGGAACTCTTTCACCATGTTACGTGATCTCTTATTAGCACTGTGCAAAAGTAGACAGCTGGAGAGAATAAGATTCACAATAGCAGCCTTCTATGATTTACAGAAGTCTCAACCAATATTAAAGAATGTAATCATCAACCATTTCTGAAAGAAGTTCTGCTTTAATGATGTAAGATCAATTTTAAATACTGTTACTCAATGTAGTTATCCATGCTTTGAGACAATAATGCCACTGCGTACACAGGTCATGAAAAATGGGTAAATTGTGTTTCCTCTTTAGCACAATTTATGTTAATTTTGAGTTGAGTGCTGAATGGATATAAATTAAAAGGGTAGGAATATTCCTTTACTATAGCTGTTATGACATTATCTCAATTGCTGATGTTCTTCCAGATAATGCTTTCAATTCCAGTTCTTAACATTTTTTCCCATACATCTTCAACCATGGTTGTATTAATAAAGAGGCTAAAGAGTTCCATTAAAATATGTTTTCTTCCAAAATACAGGGAGAATATTTTATTGCTAGTGTATAACAAGAACCTGCAAGTTTACTGGAGTGCACCAGGTTGATCATGTACTTGACTGTCGGTAGGGTTCATGGTTGACTGGAGGTAGAAGAGGGTCCAGTTTAAGTTGTCTTATGCAAACAAAACCTTTCCCAAAATTCTTAGCATCAGGTAGGGGGAGACTGATTGAACAGTGTAAACCAGTGAATGAAGAAAGTCATCTAGCCCAAAAAATATGTTCCTTCCTCAGTAAATTATGCCCCTTTATCATGGACATCACCACACCAAATTATGATATTGAGGGAAAATTCTTTTACCCCTAATCCTCAGTCAATTGAGTGAAATTACTGAAAATTTGATCATCACTTTCGCTTGTAGATTTATAAAGTCTACACCACAGAGAAAGGCCCATTGTATCTGCACTGTTCGAAAAACAACCACCTAATTATTCTAATCCCATTTTCCAGCACCTGGGCCCAGAGTCTTGTATGTCTTGGCATCACAAGTGCACATGTATACTTTTAAAATGCTGAGTATTTCTGCCTCTACCATTCTTTAAACAGTGAGTTCCAGACTCCCATCACCCTCTAGGTAAAAAAAAACTTTTCCTCACATCTCCTGTAAACCTTCTGCTTCTTCCCTTAAATCCATTCCCCCGGTCAATGATCCCTCCAGCCAGGGAAGAAAGGTTCTTCCTAACTACCCTGTCTATGCCCCTCATAATTTTACTTATCTCAATCATGTTCCCTTTCCTCTGCTCTAACGAAACAACCCCAGGCTATCCAATCCCTCTTTGCAATTCAAACTCTCTAGCCCAGGCAACATCCTGGTAAATCTCTTCTGCACTGTCCCCAGGACTATCACATCCCTCCAAAAATGTGAATTCTAGAGCTGCACGCAATATTCTAGCTGTGGCCCAGTCAATGCTTTATACCGTTCCAGTATAATCTCCCTGCTCCTAAACTCGATGCTTTGGCTAATAAAGTATTCCTTATGCCTTCTTAACCACTTTATCCACCTACCCTGATACTTGAAGGGATTGGTGTACATGCACATCAAAGTCCCTCTGAATCATGGTGCTTCCCAGATATTTCCTAATATTTTCCAAACTTTGTGGTTCACCATATAATTTATTACACACCTTTGCATATCATTAGGTTTTACATTTTTTAAAAATGTCATCTGCATTGTTTAATCTCATTTCTGACATCTATTAAGGATAGAAAGGTCAAGGCTAATATCTGAGTCACTCCTGCCAAACCCCAGTTCTAGTCACATTGGAACTATTGTGGTTTTTGTTTTGAAACCTTAGATCAAGTTGACATTTAGATGTCTAAAACAAATCATATTATTCTCCAAGACATAAGGATGATGGAATGAGCAGATAAGGAACAGATAGTGCAGCCTTTAGTAGTAATCTTTCAGACATCACTGGAGTTAGGGAGGGTCCCAGAGGACTGGAAAATCATTAAGGTAACCCTTTTGTTTAAGAAGGGAGTAAGGCAAAAGATGGGAAATTATAGGTTGATTAGCATGACCTCAGCTGTTGGTGAAATTTTGGAGTCCATTGTGAAGGATGAGATTTTTGAATACTTGAAAGTGCATGGTAAAATAGGGCAAAGTTAGCATGGTTTCATCAAGGGAGGTCATGCCTCATAATTCTATTAGAATTCTTTGAGGAGGTAATGAAGAAGTTAGACCAAGAAGAGCCAATGGATGTAATCTATCTGGACTTCCAGAAAGCCTTTGAAATGGTGCCGCACAGGAAGCTGGTGAGTAAGATAAGAGCTTATGGTGTCAGAGGGAAGGTACTAGCTTAGATAGAAGCTTGGCTGCCTGGCAGAAGGCAGAGAGTGGGAATAAAACTGTCCTTCTCAGGTTGGAAGTCAGTTATGGGACCACAATTTTTCACTTAATACATTAATGATCTGGATGAAAGAACTGAAGGCATTCTGGCTATGTTTGCAGATGATACAAAGATAGGTTGTACTGAAGAGGCAGGGAGGCTGTGAAAGATTTAGACAGGTTACAATGTTGCCATTCATCTCAAAAGGACTAGAATATAAAAGTAGAGATGTACTTCTGGGGCTTTATAAGGCTTTGGTCAGACCACATTTAGAGTATTGCGAGCAACTTTGGGCCTTATACTCACGAAGGTATAGGGCAATGGAGCAGTTCCAGAGGAGGTTCACAAGAATGAAAGGCTTAACATATGAGGAACATTTGAGAACTCTGGGACTGTACTTGATGGAGTTTAGAAGGATGAGGGGAGATCTCATTGAAACTTACAGGATACTAAAAGGCCTGGATAGAGTGGAGGTTGGGAAGATGTTTCCATTGGCAGGAGAGATGAGGACCCAAGGGCACAGCCATAGAATAAAGGAATGACCCTTTAGAGCGGAGGTAAGGAGATACGTTTTTGCCAGAGAGTGATGAATCTGTCGAATTCACTTCCACAGTGGACTGTGGAGATCAATTCATTGAGTATATTTAAAACATAGACAGATAATTTTGTGATTGCCAAGGGGATCAAAGGTTATGGGGAGAAAGCAGGAAAATGGAGTTGAGAAACGCATCAGCCATGATTGAATGGCAGAGCAGACTCAATGGGCTAAATGGCCTAATTTCTGCTCCTATTGTCTTATGGTCTTATGGAATTGAGAGAAGTATAATATGAATAGATTTGGTTTGAATAATTAACAGAGGGCATGTCAAATAAAGGTTCCATTTTGAAGAAGCGGGGTACCTGAAGGTGTATTGATGATGTCAGAGTAGGTTGATAATGGTCAACAATACATAAGGAATTGTCAGCTTTATAAATGCAGATAGCCAAAATAAGGCAGTAATGATTATTCTGTCTGAAGCTCTGGTTTGGCCTTAACTGGAGTATCATAACCAATTCTGGGATTACACTTTAGAAAGGATCTTGAGATAGTCCAGAAAAAAGTCTTAAGGATGGTTTCAGGGATGAAGAGCTTCAGTTGTATGAACAGATTGGAGGTTTTATGTCTGTTCTTGGAAATGAGGTGATTTGATAGAGAGGTTCAAAGTCATATTTGGAGAAATTACATATGAAGAAACTTCCCACTGATGGAAGAATTGCAATCCAGAGGGAACGGATAGAAGGGAATGTTTTCTCTGAATTGGGTGGTTAGCATCTGGAAGACGCTATCTCTCAGTGTGTTGGAAACAGATGGAATCAAGGCTTTCAAAGAAGAATTTGGTTATCTAAGGGGAAAAGGTCAGCAGAACCACAACAAAAAGGCCAGTGGAATGGGTTCAGATGAGTTGCAGCAAGCCAGGGTGGACATAATGGGCTGTGCTGTAGCCATTTTATTGGTCTATAAGTTTTAAATTATATGAATCAGACTAATTTAGCACAGGAATCTTTCCACAAGTCAACAGGGAAAATTCTTCAAACAGCTGACAGTAGAATCTCTATTGTCTATAACACTGATATGCATTCGGCACCCAGTTTCTCACATGGCACTGTGTTGAGACTTTTGAATTGCTGATGCACACAGTATTTGATAACCAGATCCCAGGTTAATTTTGGCCTATGCACAATTGGTACTCAGATTGCAATAGGCTTATTAATGTCAGCTTGTTTGAATGGAAGTCCCTACAACATGAATCAAATATCCTTACATCGATTTTCCTCAATGAATGTTCATCCCTGATGGTGGATTGATAGTATTTTGTTGAATAAAACAGAATGATTGATTTCAAAATACAAAACATATGCTTACATGTGAGCAATGGCTTTGTGTTTGTTCGCAAAATTAGATATCTATAACAGTTGTGTGACTCTAATCTTTGCCATATTAGGATTCCTGTTAATCACCAATGAAGAAACAGCATTTAGAATGTATCAGATCTACAAAACAGGGTGCGTTCATCAATTAAGAACTGGAAAGAGTAAACCAACGATTGACCTGATCTCTAGATCTTGGGCCATAAGGTGGATGGACATTCTGTTCAACTGGATCTGAATGCTTGATTTTCTCTGAACTATTGTCTCCAAAACAACTTTTTAAACTTGAATGTGTAATCCTTTAATCCATTATCCTAAATCCTTTTCTGTTCAAGTGGTAGGATTACAAATGTTCCAGTATGATTACTGAGTTGCATAACTCTTTGCATAAAAACTGTAACCAGATTTCTTCTAAACTGCATTGCAGTTCAAAGTCATGTTCTTTCACATACATTTTGAGGAATGGGATTAGGCTATTGAATTTTGTTTTGCTAGAAAGTACTTACCAAATGGCAACTTTAGATAATTTGTCACTTATAAAATTTGCACCTCAAACAATCAACATTCACTTCTGCATCTGACAGAAGATTCTAATTTACTGTTTAATATGTGAATGAAGAAAAAACAGTTCACTAAAGTTCAGTTTGTTTCAGATTTGGATAGATTGTCACCCTACAATCTCTAAAATTAAACATTTGTGTTCATTTTTTATGTGTTGACTAATAATTTTTTTTTGGAGGATGCATTGTAGTTCATATTTAGTGCAGGTAGCTTTCAGAATGCTGCATCTGAATGGAAGAAGTTTTCTTATGACGTTGGAAGAACGTTAACTGAGAGCACTAAGGACACTAATACTGCCACAGTTGGATTTGAACAGATGCTTCTGACAGCTCAGGTAAACAATTAATCAGTTTAAGTAGACATTATCCCTTCCTCAATTATATATCAATCAATACCCAGGAATCTATGAGACTTCCATTTCCACAAAGCAATCAGACTCAACAAATGTCTATTGAGCTTTAGTTTCTGATAAAAGATGTTGATTCTTCAATGATAGAATTGGTACAATTCATGTTGTACTTTTATATCTTTCTTTTATTCCTAAGACTGACAGTCTATTGTGTTCATGGCATAATGTTATCTAATGTGTGTATGCATGTGTCTCATAGAATAGAAAATGTAAAATGAGTTACTAGACAAAATATTTATTGTCGCTTGCTAACATTAAAATTATATGAGTTATTAATAAGGATTTTCTGATTGTACTGGTCGGTTAATTATCCAGATCTGTTACACTCTGCCAAATAAGTTGTTTAGATGTCTGCCATAGGAAATCTCAGAGATACGAGGTTAGAACTCATAGCAACCTACATAACAAGAAAGAAAAATGTCAACATGATAACCTAGCAAATAGATCACAAACTTACATGTCACAAAAATTTTAATTACTCCAGTATTAAGTTAAACATCACGCAACACCAGGTTATAGTCCAACAGGTTTGTTTGGAAGCACTAGCTTTTGGAGCATTGCTCCTTCATCAGGTGGTTGTGGAGCAGCACTCCGAAAGCCAGTGCTTTCAAATAAACCTGTTGGACTATAACCTGGTGCTGTGTGATTTTTAACTTTGTATACCGCAGTCCTACACCGGCACCTCCAAGTCCAGTATTAAGATTATTGTTTTCTGAAATAAAAATTTATTCAAATTGATGTTTCAAAAAAGTGCTCGATGGTTCCAAGACCACAATGGAATCATCTCACCTGAAAATATGTTTATAAACATTGAGAATCAGAAAGGTGATTGAAGCAAAAAATCCATTCAAAGCTTTTTCAAAAGCTATTTATTTCAAACACCTTGTAAAGTTACAGAGGATGGTTAGATATGGAAATAGGAGAGTTAATGAATGTTGAGGTTTTCAATTACCACTACAGAATAGAAATGAACCTAGAGGGATGGTATATTATAGCAACAAAATAATGAGAGTGTGAATCTGGAATACAGACAACATAGGAGCAATGTGAGTCATCAAGATTTAACACAGGAGAATTAATTATCTGAGCATCAGACTTCAGCTCAGTGCTGAGGATGTGCTTTCTGCTTGAAGAATAGCTGCAGGGAAAGTTGATCATCTACATGTACGGATGTGGGAATCAGGAGTCAGAAAAGGCCTTTGATCCTATGAAGCCTGTTCTGGCACTCAATATTATCATGAATAATCTGATTGTGGCCTTAACTCCACAGTTCTGCCTATCCCTGATAACTTTGGACTCTCTTGTCAGTCAATAATCTATCTACCTCTGCTTAACAAATGTTCAATGTTTCCACCCATCTTTGCAGAATTGGATTCCAAATTCTCAAAGAAAGAAGAAACTCTTAATCTCAATGTCAAATGGAAGAACCCTAATTATCAACTTTGTTGCTTGATTCTAGTTCCTCCCACAGGGCGAGACATCCTTTCACCATCCATCCTGCCAAGCCCTCTCAGGATTTTAAGTGATTCAATTATATAACCGTTCGTTCTTCTGAATTCCAGTAGATACAATTTTAGTCTGTCCAACTTTTTCTAAATTATTTTGCCAATGGAAATCTCCACTACTTTCAACAATGGTACCAAATCATATTTCTAAATCTACACAGGGAACCTCTTTGAAGTCCATGTATTTGCTATGCATCACTTATTGAAGAAGTACCTGAATTCCCGTGCTGGAAATCAGAGCTGAAAATGTGTTGCTGGAAAAGCGCAGCAGGTCAGGCAGCATCCAAGGAGCAGGGGAATCGACGTTTCAGGCATGAGCCCTTCTTCAGGAATGAGGAGAGTGTGCCCAGCAGGCTAAGATAAAAGGTAGGGAGGAGGGACTTGGGGGAGGGGCGTTGGAAATGCGATAGGTGGAAGGAGGTGAGAGTGATAAGGTGAGGGTGACAGGCCGGAGTGAGGGTGGCAGAAATCAGTGGGGTGAAAATCAGTGGGTGGCCGGAGTGGGGGTGGGGACGTGCTGGAAATCAGTCCAGTAGTACAGACTTAAAGATCAACCAACAAAGCTTTTACGATCTTACTAGTATCATCAAATGAGAGGCACAATTTGTTAGAATGACTTCATAAAAGCATTCTCAATATATATTACACTGGAAATCTCCCCAAAATATCCCTGATGCCACTAATATGGAACTCCCAATCAACCATATCGTCAGTGATAGAACATCGTTTTCAGTTACACTGGCTAGGGGAAAGTAGGGTGAAAGTACTGGGAGTGAGATTCTGTTTAGAAGTGACTTAAGAAACCAATACAATGTTAATAAGCGCATTAATGCTAAGAGGACTTGACGTTTGGTTCTGAACACTGTGTCTTTAGGCAGAACATGAAGTTCCTATTTGCACTGAGGTTCCAGTGGTACAGATGCCTGTTCACAAAGAGGGGAGGCTACAATTGTGTCCTTTTGATTTAAGGAGTTGTCATTATTCAAGAATGTGACATATGAGAGATGAGACAGCTGGAAGGAGGCAGATAATATACAACTTGGGAGTTTAAGCAGATACGTTAGGGGCCTTTAAGTGACGTTTAGGTAAGCACATGGGTATTCAAGGAATGGAGGGTTATGGACCAAGGGACAGCAGCAGGGATTAGTTTACTTTGACATCATGTTTGGTGCAAACATTGTGGTCGATGGACCCGTTCCTATGCTGTACAATTCTATGTAATATCATGAATATATTTGTTTAGTACAGATTTTAGTACTGATATAAATAACAGCAACACAATGATATCTGTCTTGGTGACACATCTGCGACACTCAGAATCAAGCACAGATCAGTGCTATGTACTTTTGAGATTAGATTTATAATATTATAACAAATGTGAATATAAGTAATTGGTTTTTTTGGACGGTGTTTAAATAATGTGGCAGAATTGGGCATGAAAGAAAGCATTACAGGTAATAAGTGCTATGTAATGGGAGTTGTACATACATGCAAGACTTTAATATGTTACTTCATAAATGTAGCTTAGTATTTCTTGTATCCAGTACTGTGAGTATTTTGATTGTTTAACAGCTTTAGCTTGAAATGAGGCTAACTACATCAGAGGTCACACAACTATGGCAGGTCAGAGTATACAATATTCAAATGCATTCCTCCAATGTGACTTACTTAAATCATTCAAGAAGCACCTTGCACTTAATTTTCATGCTTATTTATGAATTACTGTGAGTTTATACACAGATGAAGGACATACAAATCAAAAGTGAGTACAAAAGCTTGCACTGAAAATTGACTAAGAAGTTGGATGTATAAGAATGCATGAAATTGGTTAAATCTCCTGGTTCTGATCAGATATATCCAAGAACATAGAACATAGAACATAGAACATAGAAAAATACACGCAGTACAGGCCCTTCGGCCCTCGATGTTGCGCCGACTGAAGCCTACCTAACCTACACTAGCCCAATAACCTCCCTATGCTTATCCAATGCCCGCTTGAATGACCATAAAGAGGGAGAGTCCACCACTGATACTGGCAGGGCATTCCATGAACTCACAACCTGCTGAGTAAAGAATCTACCCCTAACATCTGTCCTATACCAACCTCCCCTTAATTTAAAGCTGTGTCCCCTACTAACAGCTGACTCCATATGCGGAAAAAGGTTCTCACTGTCAACCCTATCTAAACCCCTAATCATCTTGTACACCTCTATCAAATCTCCCCGAAACCTTCTTTTCTCCAATGAGAACAGCCCCAAGTGCCTCAGCCTTTCCTCATACAATCTTCCTACCATGCCAGGCAACATCCTGGTAAACCACCTCTGCACCTGTTCCAGTGCCTCCACATCCTTCCTATAGTATGGCAACCAAAACTGAACACAATACTCCAGATGCGGCCGCACTAGAGTCTTATACAACTGCAACATGACCTCAGGACTCCGGAACTCAATTCCTCTACCAATAAAGCCCAGTACGCCATATGCCTTCTTCACAGCACTATTTACCTGGGTGGCAACTTTCAGAGATCTGTGTACATGGACACCAAGATCCCTCTGCTCATCGACACTACCAAGTAGCCTACCATTAGCCCAGTAATCCATCTTCTTATTATTCCTACCAAAGTGAATGACTTCACACTTAGCTACATTGAACTCCATTTGCCACCTTTCTGCCCAGCTCTGCAACTTATCTATATCCCGCTGTAACCTGCCACATCCTTCTTCGCTGTCCACCACTCCACCAACTTTCGTATCATCCGCAAACTTGCTCACCCAGCCTTCAAGCCCCTCCTCCAGGTCATTTATAAAAATGACAAACAGCAATGGTCCCAAAACAGATCCTTGTGGAACACCGCTAGTAACTGCACTCCAAGATGAACCTTTACCATCAACTACCACCCTCTGTCTCCTTCCAGCCAGCCAATTCCTAATCCAAACCTCTAATGCACCCTCAATGCCATACCTCCGTAATTTTTGCAGTAGCCTACCATGGGGTACCTTATCGAAGGCCTTGCTAAAATCCATATACACCACATCTACTGCTTTACCCTCGTCCACTTCCTTGGTCACCTTCTCGAAGAACTCAATAAGGTTTGTAAGGCACGACCTGCCCTTCACAAAACCATGCTGACTATCCTTGATCACATTATTCCTATCCAGATGTTCATAAATCTTATCCCTTGCAATTCTCTCTAAGACTTTGCCCACAACAGAAGTGAGACTCACTGGCCTATAGTTACTAGGGCTGTCCCTACTCCCCTTCTTGAACAAGGGGACCACATTCGCTATCGTCCAGTCTTCTGGCACTATTCCTGTAGACAACGACGACATTAAAATCAAGGCCAATGGCTCCGCTGTCTCCTCCCTAGCTTCCCAGAGAATCCTAGGATAAATGCCATCAGGCCCAGGGGGCTTATCTATTTTCACCCTTTCCAGTATTCCCCGGACCTCTTCCCTACATACCTCAAGGCCATCCATTCTAATCACTTGTGACTCAATATTCACATCAGCAACAATGTCCTGTTCCTGAGTGAATACTGACGAAAAGTATTGATTTTGTGTCTCTCCAATCTCCTCTGCCTCCACGCACAACTTCCCACTACTATCCTTGACTGGACCGATAACTACCCTAGTCATCCTTTTATTCCTGACATACCTATAGAAAGCCTTAGGGTTTTCCCTAATCCTACCAACCAAGGACTTTTCATGTCCCCTTCTCGCTGCTCTTAGCTCTCTCTTTAGATCCTTCCTGGCTACCTTATAACTCTCAATCGCCCCAACTGAACCTTCACGCCTCATCTTTACATAGGCCACCCTCTTCCTTTTTACAAGGGATTCCAATTCCTTATTAAACCACGGCTCTCTCACAAGACCCTTTCCTCCCTGCCTGACTGGTACATACTTATCAAGGACACTCAATAGTTGCTCCTTGAACAAGCCCCACATATCATTTGTGTCCTTCCCTTGAAGCCTATTTGTCCAATCCACACATCCTAAGTCATGCCTCACCGCATCATAATTTCCCTGCCCCCAGCTATAACTCCTGCCCTGCAGTGCACACTTATCCCTCTCCATCACTAGAGTAAAAGTCACCGAGTTGTGGTCACTGTCCCCGAAGTGCTCACCTACCTCCAAGTCTAACACCTGGCCTGGTTCATTACCTCGAACCAAATCCAGTATGGCCTCACCTCTTGTTGGCCTGTCTACATATTGTGTCAGGAAACCCTCCTGCACACATTGGACAAAAACCGACCCATCTAACAAACTCGAGCTATAGCTTTCCCAGTCAATATCTGGGAAGTTAAAGTCCCCCATAACAACCACCCTACTAATTTCACTTTTCTCCTGAAGCATCCTTGCAATACTTTCCTCTACGTCTCTCGGACTATTAGGAGGCCTGTAGAAAACTCCTAACAGGGTGACCTCACCTTTCCTATTTCTAACCTCAGCCCAAACTACCTCAGATGGCAAGTCGTCCTCCATTGTCCTTTCCACCACTGTAATACTATCCTTGACAAGCAATGCCACACTTCCCCCTCTTTTACCCCCACCTCTGGCCCTACTAAAACATTTAAACCCTGGAACCTGCAAAAGCCATTCCTGTCCCTGTTCTACCCACGTCTCTGTAATGGCCACAACATCAAAGTCCCAGGTACCAACCCACGCTGGAAGCTCACCTACCTTATTTCTTATACTTCTGGCATTCAAGTATACACACTTCAAGCCACCATCCTGTTTACCGGCACCCTCCTTCGAGATCGATGCCTTGTTCCTAACCTCCCTACACACAAGGTCCTGTACCCTAAAGCTATAGTCCAGGTTCCCATGCCCCTGCAGAGTTAGTTTAAACCCTCCCAAAGAGCACTAGCAAACCTTCCCCCAGGTGGTGCCCCTCAGGTTCAGGTGGAGACCATCCTGTTTATAGAGGTCCCACCTTCCCCAGAGAGAACCCCAGTTATCCAGAAACCAGAATCCCTCCCTCCTGCACCATCCCTGTAGCCACGCATTTAACTTTTCTCTCTCCCTATTCCTCGACTCTTTATCACGTGGCACGGGTAACAGACCAGAGACAACAACTCTGTTCATTCTAGCTCTGAGCTTCCAACCTAGCTCCCTGAAAGCCTGTCTAACATCCTCACCCCTCTTCCTACCTATATCGTTGGTGCCAACATGGACCACGATCTGGGGCTGCTCCCCCTCCCCCTTAAGGACCCGGAAAACACGATCAGAGACATCCTGTACCCTTGCACCTGGGAGGCAACATACCAAACGTGAGTCTCTGATGCCCCCGCAAAACCGCCTATCTGTGCCCCGAACTATTGAGTCCCTAATAACTATCGCTCTACCTTTCTCCGCCCTTCCCTTCTGAGCAACGGGGACAGGCTCCGTGCCAGAGGCCTGAACCTCGTTGCTTACCCTTAGTAAGTCATCCCCCCCACAAGTATCCAAAACAGTATACTTGTTATTGAGGGGAACGACCGCAAAGGGTGCCCACACTGGCTGCTTCCTCCCAGTCCCCCTCACTGTCACCCATCTGTCTATAACTTTTGGAGTAACTACTTCCCTAAAGCTCTGATCTATGACCACCTCTGCCTCCCGAATGATCCGTAGTTCATCCAACTCCAGCTCCAGTTCCCTAACACGGTCTTGGAGGAGCTGGAGATGGGTGCACTTTCCGCAAGTGTAATCAGCAGGGACGCTAATGGCTTCCCTCACCTCAAACATCTTGCAAGAGGAACATTGCACTGCCTTCGCTGCCATCCCTCTGAAAGGTAAACTTTAAAAAGAAAACTGGATCTAATTAAAGAAACAAGCAAAATGCAGCACTTACCTGCTTAGCACAACGGGTCTTATTATTAGGTTAGAGGAGGAGGGCGGGTGGGAGGCTCTACCCCTGTAGTGCCTGGGGTTCCTCGCCTGCATGCTTTTATAGAGAAAAAAAACCTTCCCAGGTCAGCTAGCGCGACACCAGCTTCCGGGTCTGCTAGGCGCTTAAAAAAAACTTTAAATTTTAACCATTAAAAAAACAATAACTGGACTATCCCGCGACTTAAAATAAACACCATCAGACAGCCGTTACCTGCTCCGCCAAGAGAGTCAAACATGGCAAGAGGCTAGAGAAGAAATTGCAGGGGCCCTGGCTGATATGTTTGCATCATCGTTAGCCATGGGTGAGGTTCCAGAAGACTGGAGGGTAGCGAATATTGTGCCATTATTCAAGAAGGACTGCAAAGAAAAACATTGGGATCTATAGATCAGTAAGTTTAACATCTGTGGTAGATAAGTTACTTAAGAAGATTCTGAGAGATAAAATATCCATGCATTTGGAAAGATAGGGTTTGATTAGGAATAGTCAACATGGCTTTGAGTGTGGAAGATCATGACCCACAAATTTGTTGGAGTTTTTTGATGAAGTAACCAGGAAGGTTGACAAGGGCAGGATGGTAAATGTAGTCTGATATGAATATTAGTAAGATCCTTGATAAGGCTCCACTGCTCTGGAAGGTTAGATTGCATGGAATCCAGGGTGATCTGGCAAGTTAGATACACAATTGGCTTGATGGTAGGAATCAGAGGGTAATAGTGGAAGGATGCTGGTCATACTGGAGGTCTCTCACTACTGGAATACCTCAGGGGTCAGTGCTGGGCCCATCACTGTTTGTTATCTATATCAATGATTTGGATAAGAATGTACAAGGCCGGATTAGTACATTTGAAGATGACACTAAAATAGGCAATATCATGGACAGTGACAAAGATTATCAGAAATTGAAGCAGGACATTGATCAGCTGGGAAAGTGGGTTGAAAACGGCAAAAGGAGTTTAATTTAGACAAGTGTGAGGTCTTGCATTTTGGGGAGTCAAATGGTGAATGGTAGGGCCTTAAGGAGTGTAGTGAGACAGAGAGACATTAAAGTTCAGGTGCACGGTTCTCTGAAAGTGGAGTCATAGGTAAACAGAGCAATAAAGAAGGCTTTTGGTATACTGGCTTTCACCAGTCAGGGCACTGAGTATAGAAGTTGAGAAGTTATGTTGCAGTTGTACACTTGGAGTATTGTGTTCAATTTTGGTCACCTTGCGATAGCAAGGATGTTATTAAACTGGAAAGAGTACAGAAGAAATTTATAAGATTGCTACCAGGACAGGTTGGAGAAGCTAGGACTGTTTTCTTTTGAGGAGACTGAAGGGGGGATCTTATAGAAGTGTATAAGATCAGGAAAGGCATGGATAGGGTGAATGAACTCATCTTTTTCTCAGGGTTTGGAAATTGAGGATTAGAGGCCATCAGTTTAAGGTTAGAGGGGAAAGAATAAAAGGGTGTTATGCTAAAGGCCAGACAACTCAAAACATTCTTAAGCAGGCAGCCCAGACCATAACTTAGCAACTTGTTTCGGTAAGTGTACAGTGAAAATGACCTCGAGTAAGTTAGCTAGGTTGACTACTAGATTTTAAGACAGACAAAAATGTATTCACAAAATTACACAATGAAACACAAAGAACAGAATAAATAACCCAGTCTATCCAAACTAGACTTAAGTATCCTGTTCCGAATACACACAATAGTCCCAATCAGCAAACCCCCTTTAAAACCCAGTATAAGTGGAACACATGCTTTCAGGTTGAAGTTGAAGGGCAGAAAGAGAGAGAGAGAGAGAGAGAGAGAGTTTCCACACAGCTCACTGTTGAACTCCTCACCAGTTCAGGACTGAACTAAACTGCTCCCTCACTTAGAGAGCTGACCAATCCCCTTTCATTACACAAGTCACTTCTAAAGCATGACCACTCTGGCCTGAAGTCTCATCTGTTTACATATAAACAAAAGGCCTGTCAGAATCCTTTTCATCTCTGTACCAAACCAGACTGATCAGAGCCCAGCCTGGTTTATTACCCCTCTGATAAAAATCAAGGACAGAGTCTCCTTGAGCCAAGGAACAGCTTTTAGAAAAAAAAGGACCAGCTTTGTGACACCTCCCCGTTAATGAAAATGAATCATCAATACCAAGATTGGCATAATTTTTAAACCTTCAAAAACCTGGTTAGCAATCTAAACACACATATACACTATACACTCTACTAACTATAAACATGTAAACATGCACAGCCACATGCAAATTCATGCTGCGATACACCCACCACCAGACACCTCTGTATCTCATTCGAGTCTCGATAATGCATCAGCTATCGTGTTTGCACGACCTGCCACATGCACAATGGTCAAACTGAACAGCTGCAACAACAAGCTCCATCTAAACAGTCTGACATTTTTGTCCTTAAATTTTTCCACAAGTGTCAACGGGTTGTGATCAGCGTATACGCTTGTCTCAGATGCTTTGCTGATAATATAAACACATGCAATGCCAACACCAAGCTTAAAGTCTCTTTCTCCACCATTGAATATTTCTGTTGATGCATGTTCAACTTCCCGGAAAAATACCCGATGGGTCTTTTTATTCCCTCGTCATCGTCCTGCAGGAGCACCACACCAACACCCACATTACTGGTATTGATAGCCACCTTGAAAGACTTCATGTAATCCAGTGTGGCTAATACTCAGGCAGTGGTAACACAGTTTTTAGGCTATCAAATGCCTTTTGACAGTCTGCTTTCCACTGAAACTTCTTGCCCTTTTTTAAAAATTCACTGACTGGAGCAGCCATACTGCCAAAGTTTGGCACAAGCTTTCGGTAAAATCCACTCAACTCCAGGAACTATAGTACTACTTTGTTCATCAACGGTGTGGGAAATTCCCCAATTACATTCGTTTTCGCATCCTGCGGGGCCATTTGTCTGTGTCCAATTACATGGCCCAGAAAGGTGACTTATATTTTGGCAAATTCACTTTTAGCTAGTTTTACCACCAAGCCTGCTTTCCAAAGTCGATCGAACAAGTCCGATAAATGCTGAAAATGTTCCTTCCATAAGTGACTATGAATCACCAGGTCATCATTATACACCACACAGTTGGGTAATCCAGCAATGACCTTATTAGTCAGTCCCTGAAGTGTGGCTGGATTGTTTTTAATATCAAATGGCATGACTTTGAACTGATATTGTCCATTTGGCGTTATGAAAGCCAAAATTGCCTTTGGTCTTTCTGACAGAGGTACTTGCCAGTAGTGTCTGAGCAAGTCCAACTTAGGAATGTAAGTTATTTGTCCCACTTTTTCAACACAGTTCTTCAACCGTGAATTGGATATGCATCAGTCTTTGTAACAGTGTTGACTTTGCAAAGTCCACACATAATCATTGGGTACCATCTGGCTTTGGCACCATGACTATGGGTGAACTCCAGTCAGTGTAACTCACTTCGATTATGCCATCTTGGAGCATGCACTCTATCTCTTCTGAACCTGTGCTAAATTTAGAGGGTTATGACTATGAGGATGTTGCTTAATCAGAACAGCGTTTCCTATATCTACATCATGTAAAATTAGGTTAGTACTTCCCAGTTTATTTCCACATATCTCCTCACGGGATAGTTATAACTCTTTCAGGTCATTTCAATTTTCTTCTGGAAGGTAATGCAATAATTTATCCCAATTTTTGACAACTTCCTCATTGTTCAATTTGACTTGAGAAATGTCCAATTCAGAATCCTTTGAATTCTTCCTTCTGTGCTGTAATCATTAACACCTTCTCCTCTTGCTTTCCTTCCCTGTCAAAATACTTTTTGAGCATATTCATGTGACACATTCTGTGAGATTTCTTCCTGTTGGAGTCTTTATCAAGTAGATCACCTCCCTCAATTTCTTCACAATTTGATAAGGTCCACTAAAGCTTGCTTTTAAAGGCTCACCTGTTACTGGAAGTAACACCAATACCTTGCAAAATTGTGAATTTGTGATTTCTTATTCATTTCTTGTTTCATTGTATACTATAATACTTTAAAATGCTGTCTAGCCAACTCTTCAACTTGATTTAATCTTTCTCTAAAATTTGACACATAGTCCAAATAGGTGGTCTTTGAACTCTGACTTATTAATTTTTCCTTAATCAATTTTAATGGTCATCTTACTTCATGCCCAAAGAATAATTCAAACGGACTGAATTTGATCGATTTATTTGGTGCATCTCTGATCACAAAAAGTACAAACATAACTCCCTTATCCCAATCTGCTGGATAATCCTGACCATAAGCCCTCAACATGGTCTTTAGCGTTTGATGCCATCTCTCTAATGCTCCCTATGATTCTAGATGGTACGCAATGGATTTGAATTGATTTATTCCCAAGTTATTCATAACCTCCTTGAATAGTTTAGATGTGAAGTTTGATCCTTGATCTGACTGGATCTCTATTGGTAGTCCATATCTAGGAGTAATTCTTCTACTAACATTTTTGCTGTGATGTTGCATAATGGGATTGCCTCTGGAAGTCTAGTCGACACATCCATTATTGTTAATAAATATTTATTCCCTTTTTTTTGTTTGAGGTAGGGGACCTACGCAATCAATCAAGACTCTCAGGAAAGGTTCCTCAAATGCTGGAAT
The DNA here is from genome assembly GCF_047496795.1 of Chiloscyllium punctatum. Classification (NCBI taxonomy): domain Eukaryota; kingdom Metazoa; phylum Chordata; class Chondrichthyes; order Orectolobiformes; family Hemiscylliidae; genus Chiloscyllium; species Chiloscyllium punctatum. The sequence goes on along the minus strand of NC_092780.1, from coordinate 26,331,836 downwards.
AGGTATTCAAGGTGCAGGATTTATCACAACCTGTGGTTTTCCAAAAACACATCTGGCAATATTCAACTACATCCTTGTATAGTCTAGGCCAGTATAAATGTCTTTATATTTTAGCCTGATTTTTCCTCACCCCTAAATGACCTCTGAGTGGTAGCTCATGCGCCACTCGTGGCACTTCCTTTCTATCCCCTACTAGCAAAATAATTTGATGAATCACTGCCCATTTCTTTTAGATTACTTACAGTGTGGAAACAGGCCCTATGGCCCAACAAGTCCACACCGACCCTCTGAAGTGCAACCCACCCAGACCCATTCCCCTACATTTACCCTTTCACCACTGGCAATTTAGCATGGCTAATTCACCTAACCTGCCCATCTTTGGACTGTGGGAGGAAACTGGAGCACCCGGAAGAAGCCCATGCAGGCACGGTGAGAATGTGCAAACTCCACACAGACAGTTGCTCAAGGTGGGAATTGAACCCGGGTCTACTAGTGCTGTGAGGCAGCAGTGCTCACCACTGTGCCACCATGCCGCCATTCATCTGCTTGAATGTGTGAGTCTCCATTTCCTCATTAAGGCAGCATTTGTTAAGTAATAACACACAGGGATGGATTCATATTCTTTCTCTGTAAATGTTTTTTGATATAACTGTTTTAAGTTCTCATCTTTATGCTATAAATCTATGTGTAGCAGAGCTAAAGGTACTTGCATGTTGACCTATTTGCTCCTTTTCTGTTCCACTTATCTGATCAAAGAAAGTTTCTGATAGAGCTATGTCAGCTTTCTTATTTGTGCCTTTTGATCTCCCCACTTCAGCTTGTGCCTCTGTGATCTTGTGATCACACAATCTGGGAAAATTCCTGGATAAGCATTCTTCATGTCTTCAGGTGCCTGCATCTCCACTGGCTTTTCAACTGGAGTAGGCAGCACGCCTACCGGTGAATCAGCGATATCACTTACAAGGACGGACTGGAGCTGAGAGTTTGTCTGTACTCCTACCACAGATTCTCCACTCTTCTCTGGACTCTCTAGCCTCACTTTATATAATTGAGCACTTTTTGTCTCACCATGAATTCTTGTTACCAGTACCTTTTCTGGCAATAGTCCCTCAGGAGTGCATATCTTCAGCATTACCGACTGAGAAGATCCTGTGTCCCTTAATATTGTAACCTCTTTACCTGCTACTCCTGGCCAGTTGTGAATAAACTTTACCCTTGCATGTAGATTTTTAAAGCAGATCCTCCTAAATCAACTCTGATCATCTTGTAAACTCTGAGGCAATTGTCTAACTTCCCTTGTGTTTTTTGTTACTTGTCCAACAAAACTCCCAGACCTGTCTGGTTTTCCTACACCTGACTTTCTCCTAGCCCACCAACACTGTGATTTCGTGTAGCCCACTTTATTACAATGAAAACACCACAGCTTTTTAAACTTATTTGTCACCCTCAAGGGTTTCTTTTTTACCCCGTGGTAAGTTATCCTTATGATCTTCATCTGAGATCTACCTTTCCCTTTCCAAGTGAAGATTTCTCTTTGTCCCCAATTTCTATCCCTCATAGACAGAAATTGATTTTGGAAGCCAAACTGACTTTTATAGACCAGTTCAAAATCATCAGCCCCTTCAGCTGCTAACCTTGCTGTTTTAACTCTCTGCTCTTCCAAGTGAGTTCACACTACTTCCTCACTGAGCCTTACCTCAGCCTTTAAAGCTGATTTTCCTTTTTAAGTGTAGGTTTTTGAAGTTTGAAAGCTCTCTCTTTTTCTTTCTCTGCTCTCTCTTTTTACCTCTCTTCTGCTTTTAATCGTTAAGTCAAAGTTTCATTTCTGCTGCCCTTTCCTTATCTCTCACCTCTAACTCAAGCTGTTTCATTTGCATTTGAATTCTTGCCATCTCCATAGATTCTGATGGTTTCTCCAGCAAGTTTAAATGCTGAGGTACTGCTGTAATTATCTCTCCTTTCCTCACAGGAACAGGCAGTTTCAATTCCAGCTTCTCTGCTAATTCCTGACGTTGGTCTTATTCACTTTTTGCAAAACTTCCAAAGTCACCATATCCAGAAAACTTTGGCAACTGAAAGACACATTCCACTCCCAAGCTTTGTCTACTCAATCAAACCAACACCCAAAATAAAGATACTAGCAGCTACTAATCACCGTTTAAAATCCTGGATGAGCCCCCCAGTCTGTTATGGACTAAGCCAGACCACTCAAAACATTTTTAAGCAGGTAGCCCAGACCATAACTTTGCAATTTGTTTCAGTAAGTGTACAGTGAAAATTACCCGGAGTAAATTAACTGGGTTGACTACTAGATTTTAAAACAGACAAAAATTTATTCGCAAAATTACACAATGAAACACAAAGAACAGAATAAAGAACCCTATAGAACTCAGTCTATCCAAACTGGACTAAAGTATGCTGTTCTGATTATGCACAACAGTCCCAATAAACAAATTTCCTTTTAAAACCAGCATAAATGGAGCACATGCTTACAGGTTGAAGTTGAAGGGCAGAAAGGAAGAGAGAGAGAGAGAGAGAGAGAGAGTGTTTCCACACAACTCACTGTTAAACTCCTCACCAGTTCAGGACTAAACTGAACAGCTAGAGAGCTGACCACTCACCTTTTATTACACAAGTCACTTCTAAAACATGACCACTCAGACCTGAAGTCTCATCTGTTTACATATAAACAAAAGGCCTCTCAAAATCCTTTTCATCTCTGTACCAAGCCAGACTGATCGGAGCCCGGCCTGGTTTATTACCCCTGTGATAAAAATCAAGGACAGAATATCCTTGAGCCAAGGAACAGCTTTTAGAAAAAAAAGGACTAGTGTTGTGACAAGGGGACCTGAGGGACAACATTTTTACACAGAAAGTGATACACATACGGAATGAGTTGCGAGCAGAAGTGGTTGAGGTGGGTACATTAACAGCATTTAAAAGGCCTTTGGACAGATATAAAGATTGTAAAGTTTAGAATGATAGGGGTCAAGTGCAGGTAAATGGGGTTAGAGTAGATCGATATTTTGGTCAGCATGGACCAGTTTGGGCCAAAGGCCTGTCTCTGTGCTCTAGGACTCTATGACGGTATGACTTTATCAAAGCACCAATCAACAGAAATGACTGATGGAAAAATTAAACTAGATGAAATTGTGTTAAATTTCACTGTGAAAATCATCTGTACTGGTGACTTGAATTTTCACTAAACTCAACTAGGAACTTACACTTAGAACAAGATAAGTTCAATTTACATAAAACAATGCATTCGCTGAAGATTTGAAGCAAAACCAGGAATTGCTTATGAAACACAACAGGTCTGGCAGCATCTCTGGGGAGAATCAATGAGAAGTCACTGGACTTGGAATGTTAACTCTGCTTTCTCCTCTTAGATGCTGTCAGACCTTCTGAGTTTCACCAGCAATTTCAGCTTTAATTTCTGTTTATGGAGGATAACATAATGATGAATTATTTATTTGCTTGTGATGAGGAAACAGGCCACTAAATGAGCTAGTCTATTCATCCATAAGGTGGTATAAAGGGTTAACTATACTTCTTACTCTCTAATAGTAACCACTTAGCATAGCATCATGATATCATTACCAGAGTTCCAGTGAAAACATCTCTTACCATCCTTTGTGTAGGGTTATATTCAATAAAGTATGTTCGTGTTCACTCACCTGAGAAAAGGACATGACTCCATTCTTAGGGTTTTCAGCTGTAGTATCATTCACACATTGATGAAATACAGCGAATTAAGAGTGTAACATTGCTTGAAGTCTTCCTGGATAATCTTGGTGACAATAATGTCATTCATAGTATAGCTGTGGTGGTGCAATGCCTGTAACATAATAAGATCGAATGCAAACTTTGACTTTCTTTTCTGCTGTGTTGCTTGCTTACTTCGAAGCATAGAAATGAGAATGGCTCAGTAGGAGACTTAATAATCCCTTCTGTCCTTGCTGTATGAAAACAAACTGACTAGGCAATTTCACCTTCCAGCTTTTAGTCCAATGCCCTACTGGCTACAATGCCTCTACTATATAATCAAATGATTTTAAAAATGCAGAATGGGTTTCTGCCTTTACCATTTTCCTTGGTCAGTGAGTTCCAGATCCCTGTCACTCTGTGACTGAATTAATTCTCAACTCCCTTCTAATCCTGGTACCAGTTTTCTGACTTACAGAGGTAAGAGCTTATTAGACACACTATCAATGTGCCCCTTAATTTTAGATACCTCAATTAAGTCATTCTTCTTTGTGTTAGAAGAAATAGCCAGCCTTACCAAATCTTCATCACAAGCATTTAAAATTTTTGGCAACATCACAGCACAGAATCAGATAAGTTAATTGTTTTAAGTGGCCGACAGAAAGTCTACAGTAGGAAATAGAGTGGGTTCTTTCTTGATTATATGTTTTTTGAGATATGTCTCTTGATTAAACTTAAAATATAAGCCCTAATTATGAATCTAACCTGGGGCAGTGTTTTGTAGAGGAATAAGATGGTGTTATTTTGTGGGTCTGTAGATTCTGAAGGAGCAAAAATGGCCTTTAGTAAACTGATATGTACTTCTTGTCAGATGTGGGAATTTAAAGAGAGTTCAAGGGTTACTGCAGATTATATCTGCAATAAATGCTGTTAATTGCGAATCTTTTCAGATCAAATAGATCAGTTGGAGAGACAGTAAGAAGCAATGAGGAATTTGCAACAGCAACAGTATGTGATGGATGGCAGTTATAGGAAGGGGGGAAAGTCTCCAATACAATCACATAGATGGGTTAACTCCAGGAAAGATAAGAAAGGTAGGCACCTAGGACAGGTGTGTTCTGTGGCTATACCCATTTCAAACGAGAATGCTGTTTGGAAAATGTAGGGGTGATGGGTTCTCAGGGGAACGTAGCATGAACAGCCAAGTTTCTGGTATTGAGACTGGCTCTAATGCAACAATGGGTACGTTGGGTTCCAAGAGATCAATTGTGTAAGGGGATTCTCTAGTCTGAGGTACAGACAGACGTTTCTGTGGCCAGCAGCGAAAAATCTGAATGGTGTGTTGCTTCCCTGGTACCAGGATCAATGATATCTCAGAGAGGGTGCAGAATGTTCTCAAGGGGGAGAGGGGCCAGCAAGAGGTCATTGTCCACATTGGAACCAATGACATAGGAAGGAAAAAGTTGAGATTCTGAAGGGTGATTACAGAGAGTTAGGCAGGAATTTAAAAAGGAAGCCCTCGAGAGTAGTAACATCTGGAATACTCCCAGTGTTACGAGCTAATGAGGGCAGGAATAGAAGGGTACAGCAGATGAATGCATGGCTGAGGAGCTGGAGTATGGCAGAAGTATTCACATTATGGATCATTGGAATCTCTTTTGGGGTAGAACTGACCTGTACAAGGATGGATTGCACCTAAATTGGAAGGGGACTGATATACTGGCAGGGAAATTTACTAGAGCTGTTCAGGAGGATTTAAATTAGTAAGGTGGGGGTGTGGTACCCAGGGAGATATTGAGGAAAGAGATCAATCTGAGACTGGTACAGTTGAGAACAGAAGCGCGTCAAACAGTCAGGGCAGGCAGGGACAAGGTAGTATTAATAAATTAAACTGCTTTTATTTCAATGCAAGGGGCCTAACAGGGAAGGCAGATGAACTCAGGGCATGGGACTGGGATATCGTAGCAATAATGGAAACATGGCTCAGGGATGGGCAGGACTGGCAGCTTAATGTTCCAAGATACAAATGCCTCAGGAAGGATAGAAAGGGAGGCAAGAGAAGAGGGGGATTAGCATTGTTGATAAGCATTACAGCTGTACAGAGGGAGGATATTCCCAGAAATACATCCAGGGAAGTTATTTGGGTGGAACTGAGAAATAAAAAAGGGATGATCACGTTATTAGGATTGTGCTATAGACCCCCCTATTAGTCAGAGGGAAATTGAGAAACAAGCTTGCAAGGAGATCTCAGCTATCTGTAAGAATAATAGAGTAGTTATGGTAGGAGATTTTAACTTTCCAAACATAGACTTGGACTGCCATAGTGTTAAGGGTTTAGATGGAGAGGAATTTGTTAAGTGTGTACAAGAAAATTTTCTGATTCAGTATGTGGATGTGCCTACGAGAGAAGGTGCAAAACTTGACCTACTTTTGGGATATAAGGCAGGGCAGGTGACTGAGGTGTCAGTGGGGGAGCACTTTGGGGCCAGCAACCATAATTCTATTAGATTTAAAATAGTGATGGAAAAGAATAGACCAGATCTAAAAGTTGAAGTTCTAATTTGGAGAAAGGCTAATTTTGACAATATTAGGCAAGAACTTTCAAAAGCTGATTGGGGGCAAATGTTCGCAGGCAAAGGGATGGTTGGAAAATGGGAAACCTTCAGGAATGAGTTAACGATAATCCAGTGAAAATATATTCTTGTCAGGGTGAAAGGGAAGGCTGGTAGGTATAGGGAATGCTGGATGACTGAAGAAATTGAGGTTTTGGTTAAGTAAAAGAGGAAAATCAGGAGGGCAAAAAGGGGACATGAAATAGCTTTGGCAAATAGAATTAAGGAGAATCCAAAGGGGTTTTACAAATATATTAAGGACAAAAGGGTAACTAGGGAGAGAATAGGACCCCTCGAAGATCAGCAAGGCAACCTTTGTGTGGACTCGGAGAAAATGGGGGAGATACTAAACGAGTATTTTGCATCGGTATTTACTGTGGAAAAGGATATGGAAGATATAGAATGTAGGGAAATAGATGGTGACGCCTAGCAAAATGTTTGTATTACAGAGGAGGAAGTGCTGGATGTCTTGAAATGCATAAAGGTGGATAAATCCCCAGGACTTGATCAGGTGTACCCTAGAACTCTATGGGAAGCTAGAGAAGTGATTGCTGGGCCTCTTGCTGAGATATTTGTATCATCGATAGTCACAGGTAAGGTGGCGGAAGATTGGAGGTTGGGGAACATGGTGCCATTGTTTAAGAAGGGTGGTAAGGACAAGCCAGGGAACTATAGACTGGTGAGCCTGACCTCGGTGGTGGGCAAGTTGTTGGAGGGAATTCTGAGGGACAGGATGTACATGTATTTGGAATGGCAAGGACTGATTAGAGATAGTCAACATGGCTTTGTGCGTGGGAAATCATGTCTCACAAACTTGATTGAGTTTTTTGAAGAAGTAACAAAGGGGATTGATCAGGGCAGAGTGGTATGTGATCTATATGGACTTCAGTAAGGTGTTCGACAAGGTTCCCCATGGGAGACTGATTAGCAAGGTTAGATCTCACGGAATACAGGGAGAACTAGCCATTTGGATACAGAACTGGCTCAAAAGCAGAAGATAGAGGGTGGTGCTGGAGGGTTGTTTTTCAGACTGGAGGCCTGTGAGCAGTGGAGTGCCACAAGGATTGGTGCTGGGTGCACTATTTTTTGTCATTTACATAAATGATTTGGATGTGAGCATAAGAGCTATAGCTGGTAAATTTGCGGATGACACCAAAATTGATGGGGTAGTGGACAGTGAAGAAGGTTACCTCAGATTACAACAGGATCTTGGCCAGATGGGCCAATGGGCTGAGAAGTGGCAGATTGAATTTAATTCAGATAAATGTGAGGTACTGCATTTTGGGAAAGCAAATCTTAGCAGGACTTATACACTTAATGGTAAGTTCCTAAGGAGTGTTGCTGAACAAAGAGACCTTGGAGTCCAGGGTCATAACTCCTTGAAAGTGGAGTCGCAGGTAGATAGGATAGTGAAGAAGGCGTTTGGTATGCTTTCCTTTATTGGTCAGAGTATTGAGTGCAGGAGTTGGAGGTCATTTTGCGGTTGTACAGGACATTGGTTAGGCCACTGTTGGCATATTGCGTGCAATTCTGGTCTCTTTCCTATCAGAAAGATGCTGTGAAACTTGAAAGGGTTCAGAAAGGATGTTGCCAGGCTTGGAGGATTTGAGCTATAGAGAGAGGCTGAACAGGCTGGTGTTGCTTTCCCTGGAGTGTCGGAGGTTGAGGGGTGACCTTCTAGAGGTTTACAAAAGTATGAGGGGCATTGATAGGATAAATAGACAAAGTCTTTTCCCTGTAGTTGGCGAGTCCAGAACTAGAGGGCATAGTTTTAGGGTGAGAGGGGAAAGATATAAAAGGGACCCATGGGGCAACTTTTTCATACAGAGGGTGGTACGTATATGGAATGAGCTGTTAGAGGATGTAGTGGAGGCTGGTACAATTGCAACATTTAACAGGCATTTGGATGGGTATATGAATAGGAAGGGTTTGGAGGGATATGGGTTGGGTGCTGGCAGGTGGGGCTAGATTGGGTCGGCATGGACAGGTTGGACCGAAGGGTCTGTTTCCATGCTGTACATCTCTATGACTCTATGTCTCTATCTTCGTAAATCTCTTCTGTTCTCTCTTAGGGATGATTACATTTGCCCTGTAATGTGTGGGCACTAACAGTACTATACTTGTTAACTAACTGATGTTTTACACAATTTGAGAATAAATTTCTTGCTTCAATCTATGCCAACCCCAAGCTTCAACCAATAAAATAAAGTAGCTCACATTCTTCCTTTTCCACTCGTCCTGCAAAATTCTGGAATCTGCAGGGTTCCTCTGTTGCTTTATATGTCTCGGAATCTTACTCTTTATTGTGAATTCCCTTATCTTGTTTGTCCTCCCCAAATGCATCACCTCAGAATTCACCAAATATTCTATTTATCACTTTTCTGCCCAAGTGACTAAATCTACTGATTTCTTTCTGCAGTCTACACCCTCGTTTCTCATCATTCATCACACAGACAATTGTTTTACCATCTGAAAAGTTCATGCCCATATCATCCACATCCACACAATTTACCTTTTGAGGTTCTAATTGGCCCTACCTTTCATTAGTTAATGTTTTTGCTCTTTATCTGGTTACAAAATATCACTGACCTTTTTTTTTGGTACTTGATCATTTTTCTCATGCCCTTCTTTTGCTCACCTACTTTCCTTTATGCTTTTACGTCTGAGCTTCCATAGTCCTGCTGCTTCTGTTCAAAACTAGTTTTACGAACATCTCAATGCAATTGTACTTACGTCAAAATGTTGCAAAGTTAATTGCAATGTGAATGAGCCAACTGAGTGTCAAGAGTTATCTGCAGCTAGTTTTGTTGAGAGCTTTATTCTCCTATTTTTTAAAGACCTTCGAGTAATCAGTTTCAAACAAATGATTAAGTAATACAAATGTAATCGACCATTAGTGCCCATGGTGATATTATGAAGTTTATAACTTGAGAATACCAGGTATATGTTGAACAAAGGTTTGCATGAGTTTAAAAAGTGGAATGAAATTTGAACTGCTCTCCAATAGTGACAGGTAACTTTCATATATAGGACTAACATGCCTTTTTAAAATTGTATTTGTTCATTATTGTGGACCTCAGTGGTGAGACCAGCATTATTGCCCCATAGAGCTGTTAAGAGTCAATCACAGTGCTGTGCACCTGGAGTCATAGAGTCATAGAGATGTACAGCATAGAAACAGACCTTTAGGTCCAACTTGTCCATGCTGACCAGATACCTTAAATTAATCTAGTCCCATTTGCCAACACTTGGCCCATATCCTTCTAAACTGTTCCTTTTTGTATACCCATTCAGATGCCTTTTAAATGTTGTAATTGTACCAGCCTTCACCATTTCCTCTAGCAGCTCATTCCATAAATGCATCACCCTCTGCGTGAAAATATAGCCCCTTAGTTCCCTTTTAAATATTTCCCCTCTCACTCTAAACCTATGCCCTCTAGTTCTGGACTCCTCCACCCCAGGTAAAAGACCCCTTATAATTTCATAAACCTCTACAAGGTCATGCCTCAGCCTCTGACACTCTCAGGAAAACAACCCCATCCTTGTAAATCATTTCTGAACCCTTTCCTGTTTCACAAATCCTTCCTTTAGGAGGGAGACCAGAATTGTACGCAATATTCCAAAAGTGGCCTAACTAATGTCCTGTACAGCTGCAACATGACCTCTCAACTCCTATACGCAGTGCTCTGACCAATAAAGGAAAGCATACCAAACACCTTTTCACTATCCTAGCTACCTGCAGCTCCACTTTTAAAGAACAATATGCTCAGTCACATATAGGCCAGACCAAATAAGTAAGACAGATTTCTGAAGTAACTCCAATGAGGCCGGTATCCCACACCAGGTAATCCTTTATATTGACGTGCATAAGTACTTGACACTGGTCCGACTTCCTCAGCGCCAACTGTAAGAGTGCACAGAAATTCTGATAATCCTGTTTATATCAGTAAGTAGGGCTGTTAATCTGGTCCAATTAGGGAAGTCATCGTCTATGAGGTCCACCTGGCTGACCTCCTTTAAGTCCAGGGATGTAGGCCTGTCCTTTTTTGAGTAATCTAGGGTGTTTTTGCAATGAGTCCAGTTCTTCTGACTCAGCCTCAGTAACAGGGCGGCATGCACTGGACTGTAGCCTGCCTCTTGTGCCCGGACCATCTCAGAAGAAATTCATTCTCCTTTTCAGGCGATAAAGGTGTCGAGGCTGTGACATCTGGTTTGTCCATCTCCGACTCTGAGGTTTCTTTGCTGCTTGACAGACAGATGATCCCACGGTTCCAACAGCCTTTCCGTCTGTTCTGAGGGGTCAGGAATGTTTTGCTCCTGCCCTGTTTTGTGAGTTTGCAACTTTTATGTGGTCTTTGTGCTTTTTCAGACTGCCTCAAATCCCCAAAATTTGCATATTATGGGTCCAGACCTTGTGTCGACCATGCCTGTTAACCATGCAGAACCTTTTCCATGCTTTCAGCACCAAACTTTGTCCCCCAAAATAAATTATCTCTTTCGCTTAGAGGAGTCTTGTGTCAGCACTGGCGTTCTTGATTCCGTTTCACCCTTCCCCGCTCAGGTCTGGCAAGATCCGATTTAACCTGGTGTGGTGTCTTCTCCGCATTAGCAACTCTGCTGGAGCTTTACCTGTGGTTGCACGAGGGGGGGTCCAAAAATCCTATAGTTTTGCAGCTTTAATTGTGGTAAGTTCTATAGCAGGCATTGCCATTGACATTCATCACATATGTGGAATAGGCAAACATGGCACAATAAACCAAAAATCAATTCTTGAAGACAAGCTTGCTTGTTGATTTATCTCCTCATGCCATATTAGGAATACTGTATGTTCTAAACATTTTGGTGTTAATGAAACCACATCTAAAGCAAACAATTAAAGTATTAAAGCTGCGGAATGTGAGCCAGAGTAATGTTTCCCTTTTCCCCTTATTTTACATCTCCTCAGATTATTGGATTGTTGAACTGGCTTTACAAAGTGACAAGTTTGTGTTTACAGGCATTGGGTGGGTCATTGAACGGTTATGTCTTCTGTTAGGAATTCCATGCTTCTGTCTACAACTCCTAAGCATCAGACAATTACATTTTTGCTTCTTGTTAGTGTTGGTATCCCTCAACATCTTAGGTTATTTGATGTTATTACTATTGTATTTGTACCTTGCCTTTAAACTAATTCACCTTAAAGAATTCCAATGCTTGTGTATACCATGATGCAACTCTGTCTGCCAATTGTCCAGCTTTGTGTTTGCAAATTCCAAACATATAAATCAATTGGTTTGATTTAATGTCTGCTTCATAACTTATAATGTTTTTTATAATGTTAAATTATCTAACCCATACTTGATGGCTGACTGATTATTTGACCATTATCATTCACATAACTTGCATGGGCAAGGTAAATAAACTAGGTCTTTTCTCTGGGGTAGGGGAGTCCAGAACTAGAGGGTATAGATTTAAGATGAGAGGGGAAAGATTTAAAAGGGACCTAAGGGGCTATATTTTCACACAGAGGGTAATGTGTATATGGAATGAGCTGCCAGAGGAAGTGGTGGAGGCTGGTACAATTACTACATTTAAAAGGCATCTGAATGGGTATGTGAATAGGAAGAGTTTAGAGGGATATGGGCCCAGTGCTGGCAAATGGGACAAGTTTTTTTAGGATACCTGGTCGGCATGGACAAGTTGGACCAAAGGATCTGTTTCTGTGCTGTACATCTCTATGACTCTATGAACACTAGTGGAAAACATTGTTCTGATGATTCCTATGATACTTGAATAATCAACATGCAAATTATTCTGCAGGCAAAATACGTGATCGATAATTTATGTGTCAAAGAAAATGTCTTTGTTCATTACAGTATTGGAGAGAGTTGATAAACAGATAAATCCCTACTCCGAGTTTAACTTAACCTGACCATTTGCTTTCCCAGGAATGTGCCAGGTCTGTAATAAGCAAAGTCATATTTTCACAATGGTCACAAAATGCCCTAGCTTACACTGGAACACAGCAGACGTCCCAACAGGATCCAAAATGTTTCAGCAATTCTCAGAACTATCAGTTCTAGATTTGTACGTCTGTTACATAAAAGCAAGCTATTACAGTTTGTTTCGAAATTGTAAATGGAGGTTTACAAAGACTTAACACATCAGAATTAATAGCCAAAGCACTAAAAGAGCACCCCTCAAAAAAAGGTTGGCATTAAAAGATTAAATGGAGAGTCAAATTTAACTTCCATGTTCATTGATTAGAATTCATGTCATTTCAACTGGAGCTTACAGAATCTAAGACTGCTTTATGAGCAGGTACAAATGAAAGTTCTCATTCAGAGAATTTAAACAGAATGGTTGAGTTGCTGTTTGCATCCACCTCCATGGAAGCTTTCTGGAATGATTTGCTCAATAAATCATTGCAGGTCTACCTGGGGTGTCATGACCTCACAATAGTCAGAACTTATGGAATCAATCAGACATCAGAGATAGCAGTCCATTCAAGAAACATTTGTAGAATTGAATATGAAATACACAGAACTTCACTTTCTGCTGAAGTAGGGGAGCTAAAATCTCAGCTTTCAAGAAAAATTGAAAATGCAGAAGGAAAAGATTGAACCACTCACTCAGGAGAAATTCACATTTCACAGTGCTATCTCTGAGATGATGAAATGATCTCCTCTTCATCATGACATGAAGGTCTTCTTCATCCACGCAGCTCACAAAGATACATGAAGATTTGGAAAAGAACAAAAGGAAGCAGGCCGAACGATGAGGTCTGTAAACAGGTGAGGCTGAGCAGGAACAGCTACAGAAATATTGACATGGGTTCAAAGCAAAGCTAGAGAAAAGGACAGGACCACAAAACAGCTGAAGTATGCAGAGCACATAACAAGGAGCTACAAATCACTCACAGGACAGCCTTTTCAGAAATAAATGCCAGCAATGGCGTTCTGGTGAAAGAACTCAAGAAGAACATGCCAGAAACCAAACAACTACTGAAGCAGTAAATGGGTGAAGTTCAGCTTCAAAGAAAAGCAAAAAGGAAACATAAATTGAAGCGACGGGATAGTTATTCGAGCTGGTTATGAAGGAAACTATATATGGAACAAATAGCAGGGTGAAACTTTGATAGCATTTGAATATCTGAAACTTCAAAAGAGGTATTATCTTTTAAGGAACTAACCTGTAAATGCCATTCCAACCTCAAGCACTGGGAACACTTTGGGAAATTAGATATTGTCTTACCTTATCAGCATCTTTCTTATTATAATCAGCAGCCACTGATGCTCAGAGAAACTTTACATCTTGAGGTAGTTCAATTGGTGCATATTCAACTTAATCAGCACATGCTGGGTATTTCCTTTCATAAAAAAATTCCTTTTTACCATATATGACACTTGATGTAGATCATAATATGTTTCCAAAATGTTTTTTACTGACAGTGCTACTTTCTATATTCATTGCAAAACCTGAGAAATAAGTGAAAAATATGTGAGAACCATAATAACATCTTTCAAAAAACCATCGTGGAAGATTCATACCAGTTTTTGTATGTTCAGCAAGAATATCTGGAGTTTATCATTAATAATATAAATCTCCATATTTTTTCCAACACCACTGAAGACGTGTGAAGTGAAAACATTATAATGATATCAAATAATGATAATGATATTTGATATCATTATAATGTTTCACTTCACACGTCTTCAGTGGTGTTGGAAAAAATATGGAGATTTATATTATTAATGAGAAACTCCAGATATTCTTGATATTCTGTCATAATTAAGCTCACCAGAGATACCTTTACAAAATGCTCCTAAACTTCCTATTTGAAAATTAAGAATGATCTGCTGGGGTTTCACAAATCCATGAATAGATCTGAACTGAGGGACACAAATTGTGTGTGGATGCATGAGGATATGGCATAATAGCTTTTAATAATAAATTGGATGGTGGAAGTAATGCAAATAGATTGCTTGTACATCCAGTTAAGGACTTTTCTGTAGTCCAAACTTTTACCTTTTATCTTGGATGACCATGCTTGACATAACTGTTATGTATGTTTCAATTATCGCTTGTCCTTGTCCTCTGTTTGTGACCAATTCAGTGCCACTGGAGAGATAGCAGTTTGATGTGATCAGATTTACTGACACAGTTATGTGATGACAGTGGGATTATAATGGTTTATTCTTGTTCATTGACTCCATTTTGACGATAATATTATGATTTTCATATGCAACCATAAACTAAAAACTTCTTGTTAAAGAACTAAACTCTGCTGAAGAATTTCTCAGCTGCTTTGTGTTGTAAGCTGATCTATGTGTACTTTTAAATGTATTTTAAAATGTTGTCACTCATTACCATCATTAAAATACGATCATTAATCCCAAAACTGGAACTCTGACTGCAGTAGCAGGTGGTTGGACTTAGTCACTTTGAAACATTACTTGAAAATTATCTTAATTTCAAACAAAGAATCCTAATTATTGAACTCTGAATAAGAGTCATATTGGACGCAAAACATTAAATTCATTTCTCCATCCTACCAGACTTGCTGAGCTTCTCCACACTTTCTGTCTTGATTTTAGATTTCTTGCAACTGCAATACTTTGCATTTAACTGCATTATTATTTTCAAGATTAGAGTGGTGCTGGAAAGGCACATCAGGTCAGGCAGCATCTGAGGAGCAGGAAAATCAACACTTTGGGCAAAAGCCCTTCTGTCAATTTTCCTGCTCCTCAGATGCTGCCTGACCTGCTGTACTTTTCCAGCATCACTCTAATCTTGACTCTAATCTCCAGCATCTGCAATACCCACTTCAGCCTGCATTATTATTTTGTCCATCCTTGCCATATGATTGCTCCATACGTGTCGAATACAAGAACATATCACTCTAAGTAGACTCATTTCTTTTCCAAGTAACTGCACAGAATTTTACAGTGAACTTTTGTCCATAGCAAAGTGGATGAATAAGGCCATGAATCAATGTATCAGCATTCATGCCTTGCGCTCTGTTAATACCAAGACACTCTTGGAGAAGCTAATGGTTCTATCAGCTGAACTCCAATAGACCATTAAAGGACTCTAAAAGAGCTGCATGCAGAATCCCAATCTCCCCATAACTACAGCATTGAGCAAACATCTGCCTTTATGATATTAGGACATGTTTCTGATTCTAAGCTGAATTTAATCTCCTACTGGCTATCAAGTGAACCTCATCACACCTTTGACTCAATATATAATATTTTCTATCTAAATTGGTAACATATTTTCCCCTTCCTCTGCAAGGAAGGTCAATATAGCACTTAGAAAGAAGGAGAAAAATATATTAACAATTCAGGTAGAAACTATTATATATAAGTTTTTGCAGAGGTAAGCCTTATCATCAACTGTACCTTCAGTGGATTGGGTGCTAAAATCCCAAGAACATATTACAGCATTAACACATGGTCTTTGTAAATCTTAATCTGAAGTTGCAGCACATGAAGAGGTGTGCCAATAATCACACTTTAGACTAGGAAAACATCAGATGTGGAGATATATCTTACCCACAGTTGAACAGGTTCATTGATAGCTATCCTGATGAAGGAGCAGCGCTCAAAAAGCTAGTGCTTCCCAATAAACCTGTTGGACTATAACCTGGTGTTGTGTGAGTTGTAGCTTCACACACTTAAAGCAGACACTTTAGGGAGAAGGGAGCTTTAAGAATGAACGGTTTCCCATTCTGAAGAAATATGGATACTTGGACAAGGCAATATTATTTGAGTTGGTGGTGGCACAGTGGCACAGTGGTTAGCACTGCTGCTGCACAGCGTCAGAGACCCGGGTTCAATTCCTGCACATTCTCCCCGTGTCTGTGTAGGTTTCCTCTGGGTGCTCTGGTTTCCTTCCACAGTCCAAAAAATATGCAGGTTAGGTGAATTGGCCATGCTAAATTTTCAGTAGTGTTAGGTGTAGGGGAATGGGTCTGGGTGGGTTGCTCTTCGGAGGGTCAGTGTGGACTTGTTGGGCCGAAGGGCCTGTTTCCACACTGTAAGTAATCTAATCTAATGGCGGTAAAACGGTCCTTGAAAAGTTTCACTTCAAGCTCATATAATGAAAATGTTTGATGTTCATCCCTTGGTGATACTTTAATTGAGGTTTATATGTTTCCTGTATCCTTTTCAAAGAAATAAAATGGCTTCATAACTGTAATTTTTATACAATATAATCCAGACCAGCAGTTGGTAGTCTTTGAAGACATCTTTTACCTGGCTGTAAAAGTTGTGGATGCTCTTTTTTCGCCTTTCACTACCTGTATTTCTTCATAACTCTTGGTTTGTGCCTAAAATATCAGAAAGATGTTGTGAAATTTGAAAGGGTTCAGGAAAGATTTACAAGGATGTTGCCAAGATTGGAGGATTTGAGCTATAGGGAGAGGCTGAACAGGCTGGGGCTGCTTTCCCTGGAGCATCGGAAGCTCAGGGGTGACCGTATAGAGGTTTACAATATTGTGAGGGGCATGGATAGGTTAAATAGGCAAAGTCTTTTCCTTGGGGTCAGGGAGTCCAGAACTAGAGGGCATAGGTTTAGGGTGAGAGGGAAAAGATATAAAAGAGACCTAAGACGCAACTTTTTCATGCAGAGGGTGGTACGTGTATGGAATGAGCTGCCAGAGGAAGTGGTGGAGGCTGGTACAATTGCGACAATTAAAAGGCATTTGTTTGGGTATATGAATAGGAAGGGTTTGGAGGTACATGGGCTGGGTACTGGCAGGTGGGACTAAATTGGGTTGGCATGGACAGGTTGGACCAAAGGGTCTGTTTCCATGCTGTACATTTCTATGACTCCAAGACTCTATTGTGCCAGCATTATCAAATGCCAAAAATCTAGTTTTGGAGTGATTTCTCAAAGACCTTTGCTCTAGAAGACTAAAATCAGAACTGTAAATGGCTACTTCAAGACCACTAGTTGATTTGAACACCTTGTATTTTACCAAGCTTGTTTGCACTCATTATTATATTTACAGATTCAAGAATGGGGAAACCAAAAGGAGTCCATGGAGCAAAAGGAGGTTCTTGTTCAAAATCCATGAAATGTGAGGATATTTGAGCCTATTTGGTTGGGGAACAAACCAGCTCTCATAAGAGTGGGAATGCTTTTAATTTTCCATGGATAAAAGAATCCTCCTCCTACAGGAGAGAAACGTAAGAATGTAACAATGAAAAGTGATCAACTCAGCTTTGTCATCCAAGCTGTCCTACATGATTCAATTTGTTTATCTGTCCCATCAGATACTTGTTTTATTGGCCAGTGTTTACTTGGTTGGTGGCTCAGTTCCTTGTAGTACTTCAGTTTAGAATTTTTGCAAGGCAACAATAATTACAGAAGACACTGGTTCAAAGTTTGAACGATGCCCACCTAAGGAAGTTAGGTCAAGCCTTCAATAGTTCCTAATTTTGGTTGTGTCTTATAATTTTAGATTTATTTGTCTTGTTCTGACAGAAGGACAGACAGCTGATTCAAATCAGTCCTTTCTACATCTGCATGTACAACACAGTAAAATTAAATTCTTCAAAGACCTTCAAAATTGATCCAATTGTTCATAATCAGATTTCTGAATAACCAATCCCAGACATTATGAATGAACAATTCCAGGCACCAGTTTGCATCTTAAATAAAAGACTTAGCAGTAATATAAAATAAAATGGCAAAGTTATCTAAGTTTTCCATGTTTTAAATCCAAAACTTTTGTTTCCAATCCTAACCACAGAAAAGATAGACAAACACAGTTAAGGATTAAATAAAAGAAAGTAACCAAACTGGCCAGATTACTTAAGTGTTCCACAGGCACAGGTGATGGTTTCTTGATTGATTTTCTGACAATGTCAAACATTTTAGTTCACTTAGAACAAGACAGTAATACTTATAATTTAGTTTGTTTTTATTCTCAGGATTTCTAAGAGTTGAGAAGGGAGGTTAGGTCAGGAGCTTTCAAACTTTCATACTGTGGCATCAACAGCCAGATTCCTTTTGTCACAGAAAACACAGTCCAAAACCCAAGTCAAACTCTGACCATTCCATTGACAGACTGATCCAGACTCCATGAGGCCTTTTCCAGACTTGATGGAACCAATTCTCAGGGTTTGATCTTGTTAAGAGCCAACCTCTGCTATCCATTTAAATATTAGATTACTTACAGCATAGAAACAGGCCCTTTGGCCCAACAAGTCCACACCGACCCGCTGAAGGGCAACCCACCCAAACCCATTCCCCTAACACTGCAGGCAAATTAGCATGGCCAATTCAGCTAATCTGCACATCTTTGGATTGTGGGAGGAAACTTGAGCACCTGGATGAAACCCACACAGACACGGGAATAATGCGCAAACTCCACACAGAGAGTAGCCTGAGGCAGGAATTGAACCCGGGTCTCTGGCACTGTGAGGCAGCAGTGCTAACCACTGTGCCACCATGCCGCCCAGATATGACACTCTTCCCCAGTGATGAAGCATCTGCAGAACCTTTTGGTTGGGAACCAATTTGCAATTAATATCCAGGCCCGGCCTCATGAATAAAAGAAAGCTTATTGGATCTGTTTTCCTCTTAATACAAGCTGTTATTAATGGCTTATAATTAAGCATCGTCTTTGTTCTTTCCTTTTGAAGTGAGTTCCATTGCCTTGCACTTCAAGTGGGGATGGACTCTGCAACACTTTGGAACTGACTAGTCTTATATGGTGAGTCAAATCTTGCTTGCATAATCTATGCTCAAAAGGTTTACTTCTACTCCAAAGCATCTTACTGTCTCTTCAGACACTAAAGTGTTATGTAATATTTGTCAAGCTATAAAATATAAATCCTTTTCCTTAGCTTAAAGATAGGCATGCTCTTCATTTTGTAGTCCCACGTCTTGTTACAGTATGTTACTCATAAAACAGGGTATGATGCTCAACTCATTGATTGCCAGTTCCAACATGCCATAACGAGGAACCATAATGACCTCCTCAGGAGACAGACACGAGCTGCAACCGACAGGGTACCCTTTGTTGTCTAGTGCTTCCCACGAGCTGAAACACTATGCGATGTTCTTCGCAGCCTGCAACACATCATTGATGAGGATGAGCACCTTGCCAAGACCTTCCCCACACCTCCATTTCTCGCCTTTAAACAACGACCAAACCTTAAACAGATCATTGTTCGTAGCAAACTACCTGACTTTCAGGACAATACCACACAACCTTGTCAAGGTAGAAGCTGCAAGATGTGTCAGAGTGTTGACACAGATACCACCATTACGTGTGGGGACACCTCCTACCATGTACATGACAGGTACTAATGCCAACGTTGTCTAACTCATACGTTGCAGGCAAGGATGCCCTAAAGCATGGTATATTAGCAAGATCAAATAGAGGCTATGGCAACGGATGAATGGACACCGCACAATAATGAACAGACAAGAATGTTCCCTCCCAGTCAGAGAACACTTCAGTGGTCCAGAACGTTTAACCTTGGACCTTTGGGTGACCATCCACCAGGGCGGACATCAGGACAGACAACAACGCAAAGTGGCCGAGCAGAGGCTGATAGCCAAGTTCAGTATCCATGGGGATGGCCTCAACTGGGACCTTGGGTTGATGTCACACTACAGGTGACCCCATTGCACTATACACCGATAGATGGACACAGAAAGACAGATGTACACATGCAGACACAACCACACAGACAGACACACGCATACAGACCCTCTCTCATAGGCTCACACATACATTCCCACACACACCCTCTCACAGACTTATACACCTTTACACTCATATTCACACACATGCACACACTCTCTCACAGACACCCTTAAGGCTCCCCTCCCCCCCACCGCCACACCCATGTGCACATATACACATATAAGTTTGTGGAGTGAATTTGTACTTGCAGAATTACATTTTACTTTGCTCAAAAACTGCATGAATCCATGTAAGATTCTGTAAACTGTTTTTTAGATTAGAATCAGTCTGACCATTGTGGCACAGACAGCCTCACACAGGGAAGCTAACACCTTCAATACATCATCTGGGCCAACATGACATCAATTATTAAAATTCACTTGAGAATGCAAATTTTAAAAACAATTTTGTGATTTACATACGAAAGAACTGAAACCAACATAATCATTCTAAAAGCTGAGAGACTTAACAAATAATCCAGGTCTTTTTCAATATGTAATTTCAGTTACATCACACTGTCAACTTTTGTTATAAATTCTGTGTCTTACAATTTTATTCACCACCTGATGAAGAAACAGCACTTCGAAAGCTAGTGCTTCCAAATAAACCTGTTGGACTATAACCTGGTGTTGTGTGATTTTTAACTCAGTGTTAAATGTCAGTGTTAGAAGTATAGATAGAATCATAGTCATACAGCACGGAAACAGACCCTTCAATCCAACTCGTCCAAGCCAAACAGAAATCCAATATAAATTTAGTCTCATTTTCCAGCACTTGGCCCATATCCCTTTAAACCCTTCCTATTCATATACCTATCCAGATGCCTTTTAAATGTTGTAATTTTACCAGTCTCCACCACTTCCTCTGGAAGCTCATTCCCTACACACACTACCCTCTGCATGAAAAAGTTGCCTTTTCGGTCTCTTTTCTATCTTTCCACTCTCACCCTAAACTTATACCCTCTAGTTCTGGAGCTCCCCCACCCTGGGAAAAGACTTTGCCTATTTACCCTATCCATGCACCTCATGACTATATAAACCTCTATAAGGTCACTCCTCAGCCTCCAGGAAAAAAAGCCTCAGCCTATTCAGTCTCTCCCTATGGCTCAAATCTCTAAGGGATAAACAGAACACCTCCAGAGTTGATTGATTAGAAAATACATTTTAAAAAAGAGCTGGGTTCTGGGTTGGTAGAAGTTTATTTAAAAAAAAACAGAGCTAGATCCTTGGCAGTTGCACCCCAATTTAGTTATTGGAAGAATTTTTTTTTCATATTTGGTTGCAATTCAGCCCCATGCTCCTGATCTTTGGCGCCCAGTGTAGAGGGACCTGGCCAAGGCAGAGGACCTTTCCTTGAGACTGTTCCTCAGCCTGGTCAAAGGAGCCATGAAAAAGTCTGGACAGGCAGGAGGCTGGAAGAACATGAGCAAGGCAGGCAGCATAGGAGGTGGAGAATTCGACATTTTGGGTGTAACCCTTCTTCAGGGGAAGCAGGTGGTGGAGAGGGTCAGAGTTTCTATTCCCTTGCCTGTTTTCCATGGTGAGTGTCCTGATGTTCTTGAAGAGGGAGCCTTCAAAGTCTTCAGGGAGAAATGGGCACTGACGGAGTTGGAATGTGTTATTACCTCCCCCTACCTCCATTTTAATTTCATTTCCTTCCTCTTTCTCTGTATCTTCATCTATTTTTGCTGTTGCTTGTAAATTAAAGTAAAAAAAAACTAAGTCTCAGTGCTTGTAATTCATTCATAGTTTTGTTTGAAGCATGGGTGATTTAATAGTTTTAAAACAAAGAACTGGGCCCTTAGAGGTAGACACTACAGGGGCTGAAGTGCATTATCGCCCCCTGCAATTCCATTTTGAATTAACCCCTCACTCTTTCCCAACCCTTCCTTCACTTTAGTTAATGTTGAACTGTCCCTGGTGGACAGTGCTAATTAATTGTTGTGTATTTTCATTTGTTAACTGAGTGATTTTAATGGCCAGTTTTATTTAAATCAAAAGGAATTGGATTCTTGTTACATTGCATGGGCAGTGCTTGTTAATAGTTCCTTGTCTGGTTGTTGAATTGGGTAATGTGGTGGTAAGTTTACAAAGCAAAAGAACTGGGTTTGTGCCCTAGTGGGCAATGATTGTTATTTCTTATTTGATAAGTAAATATATAAATGGTTTGATGAGTGATATTACAAAATTTTAAAAAACCTTCGGTCCCTGCACTACCCCAGGTTCCTGCATTTATTTATTCTGTGGAGTCAATGAACAATGCATATGATGGTGAGGGAGATTATTGTTCTTTTGGTTGCACTTCAGTCCCATGCTCCATTTTGTTTGACATCTGGTGTGGAGGGTGATTGAACAGTTTAAAGGGATGGGCCTGCTCCTGGGCCTGGCTAAGATCGACATGAACAGATCCAGTCAGCAGACCAATTCCTACTGCCTGATTCTCATCTATGACTATGTTTTAGTCTGGGTGCCCTTGGAGAGGGAACACACAGTGTCCACCAGCACGCTGTAATCTCTGTGACAGCGGTGGGCATCACTGGGGCATTATTTCTCTCTCCAACTCTATTTTGATTTAGCATCTTCCCTTAAACTCCCCTTTCCTTGAATTTCTTTGTTGTGTGCCTTTATTTTGATAATTAGGTGTCTTTGTTAATTTGGTAGTTGGTTATTGAAAAAAAAAGTAGCTGGGTTTGTTCCCAGTGGGGGTTGGTTTCAGGACATGGAAAGAGTCCAGAGTAGAAAGGTGGAAACTGGATTTTGTGTGAAACAATCAATTTAGAATAAAATTTAGTAAATCTTTGAAAATCTTTCGCTGCCTAATGCAACGCATTGACATTGGTCTGTTAAAAATCAAATGCAATATGTGAATAATTTGCCTTATTGTTAAAGTTATAAAGATTATTGCTATCTTGTCTGAAGCTGCAAAGTTCCTGCCTAACTGGTGTTATTTGACAACTTGGCCATTTTAATGTGAGACATTAGAGTCATAGGGACACACACCATGGCAACAGACTCTTCGGTCTAAGCAGTGCATAATCGCAAACTAAACCAGTACCACCTGCCTGCACTTGGCCCATATCCTTCCAAACATTTCGTATTTATTTACTTATCTAAATGTTCTTTAAACATTGTAACTGTAGCCACATCCATCTCTTCCTCTGGAAGTTCATTCCAAACATGTACCACTCACTGTGTAAAAAAAATTGCCTCTCATTTTTTAAAATCTTTCTCCTCTCACCTTAAAAATATGCCCCCTAGTCTTGAAAACTCCCACGTTAAGGGAAAGACACTGCCTTTCATCTTATCTATATACACCTCATCACCTCTCAACTTCTGATACTCCTGTGGAAAAAGTCCCAGCCTGTCCAACCTTTCCATGTAACTTCAACCCTGCATTCCTCTTCTTCAACAACCTTTCACAAGTATCATCAGCAGCCAATCCTCAAACCCTTAGCTAGCATTCTCTGCAGCTCATAACTTCAACTGGAATGACTTTGCATGTTTTGTTGAAGTTTATTTTGGCAATTATTTCCTACTCTTATGGCTGCACCTTGCACTTTATTCACTTGTGCTTCAGGAAGCATTTTATCAAATGGGCATAATATATAGAATCATCATAGAATCCCAACAGAGTGGGAACAGGCCATTCAACCCAACTGGTCCACACTGACCCTCCAAAGAGCATCCACCCAGACCCATCCCACAACGCTATATTTCCCATGGCCAATCCACCTCACCTGCACATCTTTGAACTGTAGAATAAGAAAATGCTGGAAAACCTCAGTTGAGAGAGGAGTTAACATATTACATCAATAATTTTTCAATTGTAATTGCTTTAATAATTCAACTCTTTTCCCAAATCTATACTTTCTGCCTGATCTGATTATTTCAGTAGCATTGCAATTTCAAGAGTAGGATTTGATGCTTTAGGTAACGACCCCAACATCAGGGTCAAATGTGGGTTCTGACCTCACAAGGTGTTGGGATCAGCAAACTGACATCAGTTTTGATAGCACCCAGAAGGAATAATCGATGTCCAAATGAGGATGATGGATCTCCCTCAAAGTAGAAAGACCAGTAGGAAGTATTCCAGTGCAGAGAGAGCTGCACCCTGGTGCTACAAGTAAGACAGACTGAATCGTCCCAAGTGTGGGATGTGTGTGGAGGGGGGGGGAATGGTGACGGTGATGAGGATCTGCATATATAACTGTGACCATGGAGGGTGAGGTGTTCTGTATTGTTGGCCCCTCTGTCTGCCACTAGGAGATGACCTCCATGTTGCTGACACTGGGGACATTGCAAGGCAACAGGACAATTCCAGTTGATGTCTTACCAATGACTCTAATTGATCTTTTAACCATTTTAACTCTCTACCTGCCACTTATAGACAAGTATCCATTTCGCTTCTGTCTCAAAAGATGGTTTAGGATTGGGATGCTGTTGGTAAACCAGTCAACCAATGAAGCAAAACTACATATCTGCTCATCTCAGTTTCCATCCTGCATTCGGATTAAAACTTGCTCCATGTTTTCAAGAACTGCTGTATTTGCTTTTGTCCATTTGTGCTGTCATTGTTATTGGAGAATTATAATGTTCCACCTTTCATAAAATCATGGAAATTTGAAATCATTGCTGGTATTCTTGACAAATACCTACGAATTACTTCATGTATGCAATACATTGGGTATTAGGTAAAAGATCAGTAATCTCAAGGGTTATGCTTCTGTTTGTTTTCATTTCAGAGAATGCAGGATCGATTGTAGCACCTAAGCCTTGCTTTGATAGAAACCTATTAAGTTTTCCCAAACTTATTTTCAGTTACTTGAAACCTGTTGATGTTTACTTATTCTCATATTGAGCTCTCAGCTAAAGACTTCCTGGGCATGAAAGAAACTGCCCAGATACGTGATCCTCAACTATGCAAACCTTGTCTAGATTGACAAACACTAGCTTTTGGTGATGATTATGTCCAGCCATCATACCTTTTGTTTCCTTTGTGTTAAATATGTGTCTCCCTCTCAGTCTGATTAAAGTTAATGAGATTGGAAACCTTTCACGTGCTGTCCATAAGGTCAGTTCTGTCATGAGTCAAGTCCAAATCTGAAAGCTGACCATCATTCATCATTTCAATCCAGCTGATCCTTGCTCAACTTGATGATATTCAGTCAATGGTGACCATGAAAAGAAAATGTGAAATGATGCAATCTATGATGAACCCTGTCAGTGTGTGAAGCCACTAGGGCCTCTAACCTAACAAAACATCTTGAATTCTCTGTGCACTTTTCAAAGCTGTAACTAGCTTTGTTAGCATGCTCTATGGAGAGTAAATTTCTTTTGGTGAAGACTGACATGCTCTATCAAAGGTCTTGGTGAAATCAATAAAGATGATTGCAATGGTTAGTTTTTGCAATGATGAGACTCTGTTGTTGATAGGGCATGATTGTTCTTTGCTTCAATAATTGGTCAGGTGAACTGAACTCTTTTGTATGAAGTTTCTTCAAAGTTTCTTTGGTTTTCAAGTATTTTTTACCACACATGGGAGACAGAGAGAGAGATGTCTGTCTGCAGGTTCTTTATATTTTTTGCTGTATGCTGCATTGAAATTTTTAAAATAATTTTTAGCTCTGATAATCAGAGACCTGCTGCTAGGCAGAACTTCTATAACTCAGATTGAACACGTTCGGACTGTTTTCCTTAGGGAAGAAGGCTGAGAGCAGATTTGACAGAGGTCTTCAAAATCATGAGTGGGCTGGACAGAGTAGACTGTGAGATGCTGTGAGTTCCCACTCATAAAAGAAAAAAGGAATGTGAGGGCATAGATTTAAAGTGAGGTAGAAATGAAACAAGGGCAATGTCACATAGTGAGTAGTTACAGCATGGAACGTACTTATCTCCCCTCACCCCACCTCATCCCAGATCCAACCCTCCAACTTGACACCGCCCTATTAAACAGTCCTAACCCTGTCCATCTCCCTCCCTAACTCTCCACTGCATCTTCCCCTCTGATTTATCACTAACACCTCCTCCATTTGCATCAATCTATGGCCTTCCCAAGTACCTTCCTCCACCCCACTTCCATCCCCGCGCTCCTATTTACCTTTTAAACCCCTCCCACTATCCTCCACCCCTGCAACATTTCTGATGAAGGGTTTATGTCTGAAACATTGACACTCTTATTCCTTGGATGCTGCTTGACCTGCTGTGCTTTTCCAGCACCACACTTTTCGATTCTCATCTCCAGCATCTGCACTCCTCAATTTCTCTCAGTATGGAATGCACTTCCTGGAAATATGGTGGAGGCAGGTTCATTTGAGACATTCAAGAGGGCTTTGGGTGATTATTTGGATAGAAAGGGTGTGTAGGGATATGGGGAAAAGACAGGAAATTGGTACTAGGAAAGAGAAGCAGTGCAGGCATGATGGATCAAATTTCCTCCACTGCAGTCTAATAGTTCTGTGATTCTGAGAAAAGATACTTGGTGTCATTCAGTATTGAAATCTCTCTCTTAATTGCTTCCAGAAAGTAGCCGCTCAACAACATGCAAAATGAACAAAGAAACCTTGGAGTGCAGGTTCATAGTTCCTTGAAAGTGGAGTCGTAGATAGACAGGAGAGTGAAGAGGGCATTTGGTATGCTTTCCTTTATTGGTCAGTGCATTGAGTATAGGAGTCGGGAGGTCATGTTGCGGCTGTACAGGACATCGGTTAAGCCACTTTTGGAATACTGTGTGCAATCCTGGTCTCCCTTTTATAGGAAAGATGTTGTGAAAGGGTTCAGAAATGATTAACAAGGATGTTGCCAGGGTTGGAGGGTTTGCGCTATAGGCAGAGGTTGAATAGACTGGGGCTGTTTTCTCTGGAGCGTTGGAGGCTGAAGGGTGACGTTATGGAGGTTTATAAATCATGAGGGGCATAGATTGGGTAAATGGACAAGGTCTTTTACCTGGGGTGGGGGAGTCCAGATCTAGAGGGTATAGGTTTAGGGTGAGTGGGGAAAGATATAAAAGAGACCTAAGGGGCAACTTTTTCACACAAAGGATGGTGTATGTATGGAATGAGCTGCCAGAGGAAGTGGTGGAGGCTAGTACAATTATAACATTTAAAAGGCATCTGGGTGGGTATATGAATAGAAATGGTTTAGAGGGATAGGGTCCAAGTGCTTGCAAATGAGACTAGATTAATTTAGGATACCGGTTGGCATGAATGAATTGGACAGAAAGGTGTGCTTCTGTGTTGTATATCTCTAAGGTTCTATGACTCTGTGACTTGATTTTCAAGTTATGAAACTTGCCTGATATTCCAGTTATAGCAGTCCAACTTTCATTTCAGCTTATAAATAATGAAAAATATTTGGTGCCTTCCAGATGCAAGAATATTTTGGTCTGAAGCCTGCATGTTTCTCTAGTTCACCATCCACTATGTCTCAAATCCAGCTGAGGACATTTTAACAGTGGATTTTACCTGGTATTGGTAGGAGAGTGATTCCCTTCCCATTGTCACACTTGGCAATATAGTTTTTTCTGGGGCTACAGACAATTGACCCATTGTTCCTGTCTTGATATTTGTTTTGCTCTTGATGGAAGTTCTTTTGTTACTTTAAAATTTGAGGCACTGCTTGGTTCTTAAAAAAAAGAACACCTTGGCTGTCCAGTTTACATTTTCTGAACATTTGCAGCAGCCCATTTAGAATCTCGATTGTTTTGTTGTAAATTGTACAACTGACACTCCTAATAGGAGAACATTTATGTTTGCTTGTGAGATGTGGAGGATTCCCGAGTCAAGTGAGTTCTGTTGAAATAGATTTCAGATTTATTAATAATAAAGCCTCTCCAAAAAGACCTGTAAGATTCAACTCAGTACCAGTGTCCTTTCATGAGAATCTTCTGTCAAAATTTCTCATTCTTCTATTCCTTAAATTGTCTTCATTGTAATTTGGGTGAGGTTGGGATGCAGTACGTGGGGGCAGGGAAACTTGGAAATGGATATTATTGATATAAGTTGGATTTGCAGACCTTAAAATAGTACTTTGGTAGGAATGATGCTAATAGTACGGATTTTTGACAATTTTGAGCTAGTGTTTCCTTCAAAGTGTTGTTAGTAGTTTTGGTTCTGTATTAACTCTTAGTGAGCTGGGAAAAATCTCAGCCACAATGCATGCCTTATCTCCCCTGGAATATTATATGTAGTATAAAAGCTATCAATAGGGTGGCTAGTGACACGAAAAGTAATGTCAGGTCACATGACACTCAATTTAGACTTGCATCCAGATAGTTGGGACCACTCCCTGCTCTGTATATAATGTATATTGTTCAATAAACAGTTCTGATTTGCAATATCTATTCTACATCCAGGTCTACGTAATTTTATAGTACAGTAGTCTAGTTAGTTATAGTATCAGAAATCACACAACACCATGTTATTGTACAAGAGGTTTATTTGAAATCACAAGCTTTTAGAGCGCATGGTGATGAAGGAGCAGCAC
The DNA here is from genome assembly GCF_047496795.1 of Chiloscyllium punctatum. Lineage (NCBI taxonomy): Eukaryota > Metazoa > Chordata > Chondrichthyes > Orectolobiformes > Hemiscylliidae > Chiloscyllium > Chiloscyllium punctatum. Next base: position 26,303,352 of record NC_092780.1, on the reverse strand, counting down.
TCTGAAAGCTTGTGATTTCCAATTAGCCTCTTGAACTTTAACCTGGTGTCGTGACTTTTGATTTTGTCCACCTCAGTCCAACACTAGCACTTCCACATCACAGTTAAAGTATATCAGATATTATCACTTCTGGTCCTCTGCATGTTGGTTTCCAGAGTTCTCAATGTAGTGTAGATAAACTTAAAAGATACACGATGAGCTGAAATGAGTTTTTTGTTCTGAAATTAACAAAAGATAACATTGGCTTTGACATTGTTTCTAATCTTCAAATTGCCCATTATGTGTAGGGTTGAGAATAAGAGTAAATTGGAATAAAAAATCTTTACTTATTACATATCATGTCTTTTGCAGAAAATACTTATTTTCTGAAGGTCCCCGAATGGCAAGCTGCCATATTCTGCCTTGGCATACTGCTGCACAATAGAGCTGAATGATTACTTGATATTTCATATGACAAAATAGGCAGTAGCTACAGAAAGATTAAAATCTAAGGTGGTTCTAAACCATGCATAACTCAGTAAATGTTTTAGTGAAGATTTGGCAGCAGTAAGTGACTATTGTGGTGATTTTCTAAGCCAACTTTTTAAATCAGTAGAATCCTAGTTATTGATTGCTCCTGGCTCTGATTCTATTTCCTCATCTCTATTTCCCAAGTTGAGTATGTAAATCTTTGCAAATAATATAGCTACAATTACTACCATATTGAGAGTTTGAAAAAAAGGAAACATAATTAAAAAGTAAATTGAATTTTCTGGGCCTTTGTAGTACAGTAAACTACGAAACAACAGTGACTATTTTGGAAAGTCTCATTTATCAGATTAAAAATGCAAGGAATTGCTCTCTGTCCTCATCAGGTTTAGCATAATCATTAAATTTGAAGCAGTTTATTAATTTAACATAGTTGCTTGAATAATTACTGTTTGAAAAGTTAATGACACTTAAATAATATGAACTTCAAATAACATTACAAATAATCATTGAAATTTAAATTATTGGATGCAGTAAGCTTTTAAGGCATCTCCTGTGATGTGCTGATTTATTTATGTCTTAAATGACCTTCCCAGCACTTTAAAGGGGCACTGTCTTCAGATAAAATGACCAACAAATTTACTCATTTGAGAAATCACATTCTCTTCACTGTGAATGACATTGCTGTCATTATACTTCAGAAAATTAAGTGGTGAAGGATAGAAATGGACCCAATCTTTGCACACTTTCACAAGGTTTTATTTGTAGTGATTTATATTTCAAATATACACCCCCTAAAAGGCACTACCATTCAGTCTATTTCACTTTATAGAAGCACAGATGAACCATCAGTTAATGACTAATACTTACATGCAATTAACACAATTAACATCATGTTGAAAAGTGTACGATTAATATATTAGCATCTTTGAAATTTAGTTTTCAAAATATTTTGTCAGAGATCAGTAGACTGTGAACCCGGTGACATTAATGGAAAGATTGTTGGGTTACAACAGGATAGAGTAAGTATGCAAGGCCATTAGGTTTGTTTTCAGTTTAGTTTAGAAAATGCCAAGTATTGAGTTTAGAAGCATTTTTAGTTTCTATTCTAGAAGGAATTCAGGGAATAAATCATCTTAGCAGAAGGGTTTAATTTGTGAAACCTCTAAGCAGTTTGTAAAAATGTTTAAGCTCTCAGATCTGTGAGAGGTTCATGTCAGTAGATTTGGAAAGGACTATTTGAATTATCGTCTTAGACCACAGTGAGGAAATTGTCAGGAACCAGTTCAGTAGATCAGGGGGAAGTAATTTGTTTGGACTTCAGTCTCTGTCATGGATAGAGTTGGGAACAGGTTGGAGCTTGTCTAGCCGTGCATTTCAAAATCATTCCAATTGTTTCATATATTGAGGTAACTATTTTAAAAAAATGTCTTCCTTTGAATCATAATCTTCTGTTCTGTTATTAAAGATTGTCTGCAGCTTCATACAAATATGTGACTAACTACTTTAATTAACTACCAACTTAGTGAACTAAGCAAAACTTTGGTCTAACATGTTAAATTTCATTCCGGGATCTGACTTGTCCATTAGTACCATCAACTGGGATCACAACAATATAAAATAAATAGCCATTAGGTGGTTAATGGTCCTTTTAGTCGTTTCTTGGTCTCATATTGTATCAAAACAACTTCTCAAACACTCCTGGTGAAGTTGCTGCCCTACTGAAACAGACGAATGGCACATTCTTGTCAACCATTTGTCTCAAACGGGGTTTTATTTTTTGACTCATTTTGGGGATGTGAGATTGATGACAAGGCCAATTTTTATTGCCTAGTCCAAACTGCAGTTGGGAAGGTGGGTTTGAGAAATTGGCATTGAGCTGCTACTGTGTCATTGGTTACATAGTTGACCATCAAGTCACGACTGACACCAAAAGTGTCAAGCAAACATCAGGCAAAGATGGAATTTAGTTCAGTTTGGTTAAAAGCTAACACACAAAGGTCAGCCATGCTCACCACATAGCATTGAGTCACAGAGTCATAGAGATGTACAGCACAGAAACGGACCCTTCGGTCCAACTCGTCTAAGCCAATCAGATATCCTAATCTAATCTAGTCCCACTTGCCAACAACCAGCCCAAAACCCTCCAAACCCTTCCCATTCAAATACCCAACCAGATGCCTTTTTAATGTTTCAATTGTACTCACCTCCACCACTTCCTCTGGCAGCTCATTCCATACACATACTACCCTCTGTGTGAAAATGTTGCCCCTTAGGTCTCTTTTATATCTTTCCCCTCTCACCCTAAACCCATGACCTCTAGTTCTGGACTCCCCCACCCCAGGGAAAAGACTTTGTCTATTTACCCTATCCATGCCCCTCATGATTTTATAAACCTCTATAAGGTCACCTCTCAGCCTCTACTGCTCCAGGGAAAACAGCTCTAGCCTATTCAGTCTCTCCCTGTAGCTCAAATCCTCCAACCCTGGCAACATCCTTCTAAATATTTTCTGAACCCTTTCAACTTTCACAACATCCTTGCACGCAATATTCCAAAAGCAACTTCCTATAAATTCGGAACAAACCAAAGGGACCCGTTTGTTCAGATTGCAAAGTGACCGGAATGTAATGCAGAATACCTCCAACACTACAACCCTGACATCAGCTCAATCCTCACATCAGTTCGACCATTCTTGGCTTTCTCCCATGTTATTACCATGATGTAAGCCATGAGTAGAAACCTCAGATAATGATGATTTCACATAGAGAGAAAACAAGGCAAAAGTAATTAATGACACTTATATGTCAGTGTAAGGTGAGAGGTCAGATTGTGGAGTGTTAAGGTGAATGGGCCATGGCGTATCTAAATTAATAATACAGTACTTGAATGTATGGATAGATAGAAGAAAGTCAACAACACATGGAAAATTGTTTAATTTGGATAATTAAAGATTACTTAAAAGAAGGCATGAGATAGAATACTGGTACAAGTCAAACATTTACCATTCTACTGAAATCAAAACCTTCTTTTAAGTATTATTCTATTCATATCTATAAACGGTAGTGGGTATGTTTGCCGAGCTGAGAAGTTGCTTTGCAGATGTTTCGTCCCCTGTCTCGGTGACATTTTCCGGGATTTGGAGCATCCTGTGAAGTGCAGCTGTACTGTGTCTCCTGGAATTTATTTGGTTCCATTCCTGCTGGGGTTGCCGGTTCCAGTTATAGTGGCCGGTATATTGGGTCCAGGTCTATGTGATGTTGATGGAGTCTGTGGCTGAGTACCATTCTTCTAGAAATTCTCTGGCTGTCCTACGTTTAGCTTGTCTTATGATCATTGTGTTGTCCCAGTCAAATTTGTGGTCCTTGTCATTTGTGTGTATGGCTGGTAGGGACAGCTGGTCATGTAATTTAATGGCTAGTTGGTGTTCTCGATGCAGATTGCTAGTTATCTGCCTGTCTGCATTAGGATCTTGTTCAAAAGAGCTACAACTTACTGCAGCACTCCTGACCTATGAAGGGAAGAAGAACACCTCTACAGAGTCTTCACCAAAAATGGCTATCCCCGCAACTTTATCCGCAGATGCCTAACAGACAAACAATGTGATGAGGACATGCCATGACCTAACTCACAAGCCATGCTACTTCACATAAAGAACAGCTCGGAATTGACAGTCAGACTTTTCCGACCACTGGGATCCATGACAGCCCATAAACTGACAGCCACGCTGAGACAACAGCTTTTCCTGAGATGTTTTCACCCCAAGACTGGTTCCTCTGATTCAGACTTAGACACGGGCGATGTGTACCAGACTGTGGCTCATCTCCTGTATCCAGAGTAAGTCAGGAGAGTTTCCTCCTCTTCTTCCGGTGGTAATGGTATCAAGGCTACATCCATCTTGGACTCCGAGGTTTGCTTGACAGCTTTCAGGTGATCCACATGTTTGTTCAGGACTGTATACCCACCCGAACTTTATAAGAATGGGACCTGACCTCACATCAAACTCTAGATTAGAGTGGTGCTGGAAAAGCACAGCAGGTCAGGCAGCATCCGAGGAGCAGGAAAATCAACATTTCAGGCAAAAGCCCTTCATCAGAAGGCCTTTGAAGCTCCATGATTAATTATTCTGCTGATAGAGTTTAAAAATTCACTTCCAGAGATGCTAAGAATTCACATGGAGGAACAGAAAGTTCAGGAAGTGAGAAGGGCTGCAGACTTAGCAGATGAATACATGCTGGTGCCTCAAACACGATTCCGGCCAGAATTTTGTCCAGTGAGGGATCCTACACTATGAAAGAATGAGTAGAGAGCACTGGTAAGAATTCATCACGTGTTAAAGAAGCCCAAGAGGGTGGACAGGAGGCAATAGGCCTCAGGTGTTTTCACTGTAGTGGAGTGGGACACAGATAATTGCAATGCCGGTGGTTTCAGAAGGACATTGGGAAAAGGTGTTTTCACTGCCAGAAGGTAGGACACATAAAGTCACAGTGCTGGTCATTAAGGAATGGCTCTGTGTGAAAAAGATGTGGAAAAGAAGCTAAGCCAGTGGCATTAGTGACAGTAATGAAGGTAGTAGAGGAAACCCCAAGAAGAGCTAAGGAGCTGCAGGAGAGTGCACAGCCTAGGCAGGGGTTGGGTATGGAGTTAGTACCTGATCTCTACAAAGAATTCATCTCTGTGGGTAAAGTTTACTCAGAAAGAACAGGAGGAGAAGGATAAGAAGTTATAATTTTGAGAGATACAGATCTAACCAGTCGCTGATAGTAAGAGATGAGTATGCACTCTTTCTGATCTGTTACCTGAGTGTGTGGCAATTTGTGGGATAGATGGACAGAAATTTAGCATTCCCTTATGTAAGATTAGGTTGAAGTGCCAGTCAAAGACTGGAGAAGTAACAGTGGGAACAATTGACAGTGTGTCAGTTCCAGGAATTCAGTTTGTTCTTGGGAATGATTTGGCAGAATCCAAGATGCGAGTGACATCCCTTGTTGTGGAGAAGCCCAAGTAAGACCAAGAAACAGAGGAGTTAAAACAGAAATATCCTGGTATTTTTCCAGATTGTGTAGTAACCAGATCCCACTATCATAAATCACAGCATGAAGTGAAAAATAAAGAGAAAGATGAGGTTAGCGGACACCCTGTTTGATGTAATGGTGCAGGAAAAATCTGAACAGGTAGAGGGTCAGACAGGAGTGTTGAGTCCTGAAAGGCTAATGGACTTGCAACAGCAAGACAAAATTATAGAAGATATATATGTGGGTGAAAAGGAGGCAGAGAATATTCCGGAGGCTAAGTATCTGAAAGATAGAATCCTAAGATGGAAATGGAGACCATGGCAGGCTAGTGCAGAGGAGAAATGGGCTGAAGTGTACCAGATTGTGTTGCCAGTTGCACACAGGCAGGAATTGTTATGGGTAGCACATGAGCTACTTGTAGGAGGTCAGCTAGGGGTACGAAAGTCTCAGGCTAAGGTACAAAAACATTCTTATTGGCCTGAAATGCAAATAAAAATGTGGTTAACTTTTGCCATATGTGTCATACATGTCAAATGGTAGTTAAGCCACAGGCGGTAATAAAACCAGCCCCTTTGTTGCCAATTCCCATATTTGAAAAACCTTTCATGTGCGTTATAATTGATTGTGTAGGTCCCCTCCTGAGAATTAAAAGTGGGAACCAGCACTTGTTAACCATAATGGATGTGTCTACCAGACTTCCGTAGACAATTCCATTGCGGAGTATCAAGGCAAAAAGGGTAATAGAGGAGTTAGTAGCTTTCTTCACATGGTATGAGCTACCCAGAGAGATCCAGTCAGACCAAGAGTCAAATTTTACTGCTAGGCCGTTTAATGCAGTTATGGATAGCTTAGATATACAGCACTTTAAATCCAGCACATATCATCCTGAATCCCAGGGAACTTTAGAAAGGTGGCATTAGACCTTGAAGAACATGTTGAAAGCATACTCTCAGGATTACCTGAGTGATTGGGATGAAGGTATCCCATTCATAATGTTTGCTATTAGAGATACCCCAAATGAATCTACTGAGTTTACTCCCTTCAAGTAATTAAGCAAAAGCTGACAGGACCAACGTCAAAGATCTCATACTTAGATTATGTATTGGAGATGACGAAGAGACTAAATTGAGGACGTGAGCTAACTAAACAGCACCTAAAGAGGACATAGTGTAGAATGAAACAGGTGGCGATAAAAACTCTGAGACTCGAACATTTTCCCGAGGGGATGACGTGCTAGTACTGTTATCAGTGATAGGAAATCCCTTCAAAGCCAGGTTTAGTGGTCCTTATCCAATTGAGAAAAAGTTAAGCCAAGTGAACTATCTAGTAAAGATGCCAGATAGAAAAAAAGGTGTCGGGTATGTCATGTGAACATGTTGAAACCGTATTATACGAGAGAGAAAGAACTGGAGAAACAGGTGTTAGTTACTGCCCCGCAGAGTGAGGAATCAAACCCAGATGATGTGGATTTTGATGTACTTTAAAATAGATTAAAAAATGAAGAAGTCCTTGAGGAGTGGAATAGGTTAGTAAACTATCTGTCTCATGGGTATAGTTGAAAGATTTGTTCCTGCAGTATAAGGACATACGTAAGAATTAGATGGGGAGGACTAATGCTGTTGTACATGAAGTAGACGTAGGGAATACAGCTCCGATAAAACAACACCTCTATCGGTTTAACCCTTTCAAAGCCAGACAGGTCCAGAAGGAGGTGGAGGCCATGCTCAATGAGGATATTGTTGAACCAAGCCAGAGCGAATGGAGTTCGCCGGTCGTCTTAGTTCCCAAATTAGACAGGACTCAACGGTTCTTCATAGATTATCGGAAGGTCAACACTGTTACAAAATTGGGCTCATATCCAATTCCTATATTGGAGGACTGTATCGAGAAAGTCAGACAAGCCGGCTACATCTCCAAGTTGTACTTAGTGCGTGGTTACTGGTAGGTATTTTTATCAGAGATGGCAAAAAACATTTCTGCGTTTGTAACCCCAAATGCGCTATATCAATTTAAAGTGAAGCCCTTTGGAATGAAGAACGCACCTGCCACATTCCAAAGCCTCATGAACAGAGTTGTGGCTGGGTTAACAAATGGTGCAGTGTATTAGGACAATGCAGTGATCTTTAGTAAATCCTGGAAAGTTCACATGGTACAATTGCTAAAGCTCTTTGAATGACTGCGAGAAGCAAAACTGGTGCTAAACTTAGACAAAATGGAATTTGCAAAAACAGAGGTGATGTTCTTGGGCCATAACATTGGTCATGGAAGGTTGACCCCATGGAACGTGAAGACGCAAGCCATGGAGGTATTTCCATGACCAATCTCGAAGAAAGAAGTGCTTTGATTCTTCGGACTCAGTGGATTCTATCCAAAGTTTGTTCTAAACTTCAGCAGTGTCGTGGCACTGTTAACCAATTTGCTGAAAAAGGACACAAAGTTTTGGTGGACAGAACAACGCCAGGAGGCACTCAACCATTTGAAATCAATATTAACCACCAAACCAGTTTTAGTGACATCAAACTTTTCAAAACATTTTAAAATCGCCATCAATACTCGTGACATAGCAGTTGGAGCGGTACTACTGCAGAAAGATGAGGATGGGATTGAACTGCCAGTTGGTTACCGTTCGAAGAAACTCAGCGTTCAGCAGAGGAAATACTCCACGATTGAAAAAGAACTATTGAGTTTGGTACTGGCCTTACAACATTTTAATATGTGTGTCACAAACAATGTGTCGGAGACAGTAATGTACATGGATCACAATCCTCTTACATTCTTAGAATTCTTTAAAAACAAGGATATGAGACTATTTCATTGGAGTCTTATGTTATAAACATTTAATTTAAAAATTGTGCATATTGCAGGTCATAAGAATGTCATCAAAGATCCATTATCATGGATTTAACTGATAAAGTTTAGATGAAATTTGTATTTATCCCATTTATACACATGTGTGATGAAGTTAAGGTGAACTTAGATTAAAGTTATCTGTATGTTTGGATTAGATTACTTACAGTGTGGAAATAGGTCCTATGGCCCAACAAGCCAAAGCACAACCCACCCAGCCCCATTCCCCTACATTTACCCCTTCACCTAACACTACGGGCAATTTAGCATGGCCAATTGATCTAGCCTGCACATATTTTTGGACTGTGGGAGAAAACCCACGCAGACACAGGGAGAACGTGCAAACTCCACACAGTCAATCGCCTGAGGTGAGAATTGAACCCGGGTCCCTGGCGCTGTGAGGCAGCAATGCTAACTGCTGTGCCACCGTGCCGCCCACTTTTTAAAAAATTTATTGCCTCACTCAGCAGTTTCAGCCTACACACTGTATACAAGTTAGTTTCTGCAGCTCATTTGCAGGAGGGGGGTGCAATCAAGAGTCAACCACACTGCTGTGGGTCTGGAGTCACGTGTAGGCCAGACCGGGTAAAGGGTGCAGCTGGGATGACTGAGTAAATCCTTTCCTGAAATGGTAGTGTCATTCTCTAAAAAGGACATGAGTGAATAAGGTGGGGTTTTTCTTCCCTTGAAAATGGTTTCATCGTTTATTTCTGAACTCCAGATTTCAATTGCACCATCTACCATGGTGGGATTCAAACCTGGGAGTCCCCAGAACTGGGTTGATTGTCTAGTTGAAAATAGCACTTGTCTGTCGCTCCTTCAAGTACCCTGTGATGGCATGTGAACTCGCTGATGTCTCTGGAGATAGGAGGAGCAGGTGAAGCCCTTCCTGCACTTGGAGTAGGTGAATGGCCTCTCCCCAGTGTGGACCTGCTGGTGTGTCAGCAGGCTGGAAGAATTGGTAAGTCCCCTCCCACACTCGGGGCAGGTGAATGGCCTCTCCCCTGTGTGGACCCGCTCATGCTGCCGCAAATTGCTCACATGACTGAATCTTTTCCCGCACACAGAGCAGGTGAACGGCCTCTTCCCTGTGTGGACTTGTTGGTGCTTCAGCAGACTGGAAGAGTCAATGAATCCCTTCCCGCACTCGGGGTAGGTGAACGGCCTCTCCCCCATGTGGACCCACTCATGATTCCGCAAGTTGCGTACATGATGGAATCTCTTTCCACACTCGAAGCAAGGGAACGGCCTCTCCCCAGTGTGGAGCCACTGGTGCCTCAGCAGGTTACTAACACGACAGAAGGCCTTTCCACATTCAGGGCAGGTGAAGGGCCTCTCCCCCGTGTGGACCTGCTCGTGCCTCTGCAAGCTGCTCATATGACGGAAAGCCTTCCCACACTCTGAACAAGTGAATGGCCTCTCCCCAATATGGACCCACTGGTGGGTCAGCAGTGTGGATGAATGCGTGAACCCCTTCCTGTACACTGAGCAGATGAATGGCTTCTCCCCAGTGTGAACACGTCTGTGAATTTCCAGCGCTGAGGGGGAAGGGAATCCTTTCCCACAGTTTCCACATTTCTAAAGTTTCCCTTGTAATGTGTTTAAGGAATAGCAAAAAAAAGTCATCTTTTCATTTTGATCGCTCATTTTTTCTTAATAGGGAGGTGTTATGAAGGTGTGAGGGGTACTGTACCTTTAAGAGAGTTGAAGGATTTAGCAAGAACACAGAGTACTTGAGAATTTGCAAAGTAATATTTGGTCCAGCTGCTAGTAATATGTGGGTTGCTATGAGACAAAAAACAAATTCAAATTCAGCCAATCAGTTTAAATTATGCCCCAAGATACTAACCTTCAATCAAGTTTGAATTTGGTATTCTGACAGTATTAAAATTAATGAAATGATCTGACGCTTTGGGGGTATAAGACAGGGAAAAATTGAACAGTTGGAGGAGAACTGCCAGAAGACCAACAGATGTAGGCTGCTAGTAAGAACTCTCTGAGAGATACCTGTCTGGAGAAGGAGATGGACAGGAAAAAAGATCGACACCGATCTGGAGAGCAAATCTAAAGAGAAATATACCAAGAGAAGATTCAACAGCTGGCTGGTTTTGAAATTTGAATTTTTCAGTGAATTTTAATCGAGAGTTTTATCAGACCAGTATTGTAGAGGGGAAGGTAAAAGATAGGTTCAGATAAATGAGTCTTAAATAATTATCAATTAATTATTCTCTGTTAGATTTTAAAAAGAAGTTATTAATTTTTACTTTAAATCGTGACATTTGGGATAGTTCTTTGCCTCTTGAGTTTTCACAGATTACAGAATGGGGTGACTCTTTTCTGCGTGTTGGGTTTAGATTAGCAGAGGGATTTACCCCATGTCGCAACAAATATTACAAAGTAAGTTGCTGATGTAGTTGAGATGCTGTACTTTTCTTCCCTTCTGTCTCTCCCTTTCTGTCTCTCCCATACTATCTCTCCCCCTCTGTTTTTCTTCCAATGATCCTCCCTCTCTGTTTCTCCATGTCTACATTACAAAACTGTAAGTGGATTAGGCATGTGCCATGATGTTTCATAGAGACTGGTACATGTTGGATGCCAATGTCCACAGATGTGACGTGCATATGGTCGGTGTCTGCGATGCTTGGTGCCCAGCATCCAATGTGGAGATCTTTTCGAGCAAGTGATGAGGTGAACCCATCAAGAACATTGTGGATGGCACGGTGGCTCAGTGATACTGCTGCATCACAGCACCAGGGGCCTGGATTCAATTCCAGCCTTGGACGATTGTGCAAACTCCCACAGACAATCTCCCTGTGTCTGCTTGGGTTTCCTCTGGGTGCTCAGGTTTCACCCACAGCCCAAAGATGTACAGGTTAGGTGAATTGCCCAAGCTAAATTGCCCACAGTGTCCAGGAAAGAGTAAGCAAGGTGGCTTAGCCATGGTTAATGTGTGATTATTGGGTAGAGTAGGGTGCTGGGTCAGAATTGGATGCACTTTGGAGGGTCAGTGCAGAGCCATTGGGCTGAATAGCCTCTTTCGGCACTATCGGGATTCTACAGTCCTAATCCACTCTGGATTCCAGATCATATTTTCCTGAAATCTTGTTTGTATGGCGAGGTTAGTAAGATTGTAAACTGTGGTGAAGTAGACTGTTAATAAGGTGTTTAACAAGCAACAACGAGCATCATTTGGGATCTCACCACATCACTCGAGAAAAGCATTCTTTTCTTTATTTCAAAAATATACTTTATTCATAAAAATTCTTTGTATAGAAAGACATTGTCACAAATGTAAATCAGTTGTATATCAAATAAACAACACAAAAACATTGAACTTTGACTCTATCCAACTGTCTTTTATGTACAAAACCAATATTTACATATATTTGAGACACTGGGAGGGTCCGATAACTGAATGGACCCCCATTTACCTTTATATCAGAAAGACCTCAGACAGTGGTCTTTCCCCATTGCACCATGGTGGCAGCTGCCTTAAGCTTTAGTGAATCCCTCAGCATGTGGTCCTGGACCTTGAAATCTGCCAGTCTGCAGCATTTGGTTGGGGTCAACAAGTTTTGGGCATTTTTCACCAAGCTGATGGTCCTCCAGGCGTAATTGATTTTTGTCTTGGTGAGTGTCCCAGGGAACAGACTGAAGAGTGTAGAGGGGGAGCTGCTTGTGACAAACCTCAACCCAAACCACAACATCATTCTCCAGCCTTCCATTGCAAAGGCACATTCCAGATGGAGATGTACGACAGTGAGAAAAGCATACAGCATACAGTGAGGTGATCGCAACAACGAGATGTGCTTACCAGACATCTCATCCAATTCTACCACTCATCTGGCCATAGTCCAACATCATTAAGGTCCTGATTAGATGCAATTCTCTGTCTTTCTTCCTTTATTTACCCTAACACACATAGGACACTTCGAGGTTAATACATCTGTCCCGCACTGACTATATCATTTCCTTTCGTAGAAGGGTGAGGAGGGCTGTTATGGTTGAGATATGGTTCACTAGCTCATTAACATAACCATTAGTCTACAAAGTGAACAGTTAAAATGTTCTTCTTTATTGTTGACCTCATTAAAGCTAATTGTAATGTGAAAAAAGAAACTGGCTTAGTTTGCGACTGGCAGAAAAATAAACCTTTCAGGTACTTTGATCTCACAAAAATGGGCAAAATGAAATGGAATTTATTTCAGAAGGAAGAAATGAGTAGCAACTTTAAGCATATGGTTTTAAGTACTATAAGTACATTAAGTAGATTCTATTAAGGAACTCAGCTGCTATAAATAAATTGATTTTAGTGAGAATTGGATGCTGTCAGCTAACGTATAAGACGGGAGTCAAAAGGCAGCACTTGGTTTCATTAAAGTGGGTTGTCTGGGGCTTTGAACGTCTCCAGAATCAATTTGCCTGGCAATGAGGAAGGCACAGTTACAGTCAATTCCTCAGTTGTGTAAGTGGATTCTGGATTGTATTGTTTGGATGTCTTCAGAGTGCTGATTTTATTGGTACATTTTACTGAAACTATAAAGTTGTGCAATAAAATGGAAAATTGAAAGTCTCAGGAGCAGTCCCAAATCAAACCATTTCAAGCAAAGATTCTGTAACATGAGATTGAAGCACATGGAGTGTATGAAGGTTTTAACAAGGATCTTTAATTCTATTGACATCAAACCTTTATAAACCTTAATGGAAAAACTGAATTTGGAGAACAAACTATTTGCAATGAGGATGGACATTAGAGGATAGTTGGGGAGTTTTTCTGATTGGAGGTCGATGACCAATGGTATTCCACAAGGATCAGTGATGGGATCTCTGTTGTTTGTATTACAGGTAAATGATTCGGATGAAAGTGCAGGTGGTCTGAATTGCAATTTTGTAGACGACACAAAAGTTGGTGGTGTTGTGGATATAAAAAGATACAGCACGATAGAGATCAATTGTAAAGTTGGCCAGAGAAAAGTCAGATGGAGTTTAATCCAAACAAATGTGAAGTAAGGCATTTTGGGAAGTCAAATGCAAGAGGGAATTTAATAGTAAATGATAAGACTCTTGTACAGAGGAATCTTGGGGTTCAAGTGAGTAGCTTTCTGAAAGTGGCAACACAAGTGGATAAAGTGGTAAAGAAGCTATAATGTACTCTTACCTTCATCAGTCAAGGCATTGAGTACAAAATTTGGCAAGTCATGTTGGAATGTAGCTGTGTAAGACTTTAGTGAGGCCAATTTGGTGTATTGTGTGCATGTTATGGAAACAATAAGGAGGTTTTGGAGAGGGTGAAAAGGAGTTTGCCAGGATGGTGCCTAAATGTTTTCCCTGGAACATCAGATGCTGAAGGTCCACGACACCACCAAGTTTTGTGTCATCTACACAATTACAATTCAGACCACCTACACTTTCATCCGAATCATTTATCTATAATACAAACAACAGAGGTCCCAGCACTGATCCTTGTGGAATACCATTGGTCATAAGTATATAAAATTATGAGAGGTGTTATTATAGTGGATAATCCAAGTTGTTATCCCAGGGTGGAATACTAGGGGCATAAGTTTAAGATGAGAGGGGGAAAATTTAAAGGAGATGTACGAGGGAAAGTTTTACACAGAGGGTGGTGGGTGCCTGAAACACGTTGCCAGGGGAGGTGGTAGAAGTAGATGCGAGAACAAGGTTTAAGAAGCATTTAGACAGAAACATGAACAGAAAAGGAATAGAGGGATATGAACCATGTGCAGGCAGTTATGAGTATTTTAGAATTGCATCATGGTCAACATAGACATGGTGGGCCAAAGGGCCTGTTCCTGTACTGTTTTAAGTTCTATGGCATTCATCAGATCAACCCAGAGATCATCTCTAACATTTAACCTGACTGCAAATATTCCATGTCCAAGGGATCCAGCTTATGTTGTCACCCTGCCATGATCAGGGTCATCTTTTTTTGGGTTCTCAAACTACAGCGTCTGCCAAAGCTGGTCATCCACTTCCCTGCCACTTGCCAGCTATCAGACACCGTCAGAATCCTGGGTCTGCTATCTGTGGCATTGGCTCCTTAATGCTGTATCGCACCAGTCTTGCACTCTTGCTCCAACTCCCAACTGCTGTCTTGCTATCTCCCACTCTCTCTCTCTCTCTCTCTCTCTCTCTATCTCTCTCTCTCTGCGATTGCTGCTCCTGGCTGTCCTACAACCAGTGCCCTGAGCTCCAGCTCCAGCCCTGCCTGCTGAGGATTTCCTCTTCTGTTCAGAAAGGTCCTCCTGGGCTGATGACATCTGTTGGCAGGGGTCTCCTGCTCTGCAGTGGGATGTCTTTCAGTGGATGGGGCCTAGTAACTGGCCCTGCTCTGCACTCAGACGTCACGAAGCTAAAGTCCCACTTACCTTCCCCTCAAACTGGCTTCTAAAATTCAGTCATGGGATGTGGACATTGATGGCAGGACCAGCATCTAATGCTTATCCTTAGATAGCCCATTTCTAGTGGAATGCAAAGAAATGTATTTCAAGATGTCGGTATTCTATGTCTTTGGTTAGGTTGCAGAAACTGGAGCTGCTCTCCCTGCAGCAAAGGAGGTTGTTAGGATTTGATGAAGGTGTACAAGATTCTTGTGTAATCTCTCTTGAAGAGGAAATATGCAAACAAAAATAAAAACCAAATTGTAGAACATGTGACTAGCAGCTATTGCACAGTCCAGCTTGCAGCCTGCAGAGTGAGGGGATGCTTCGCATTAACAAACTTTGCTGAAGCTTTGTAAGAAATCTGACTGCTGAACAATTCTGGTAATATGTCTTCAAATAAACAGGACCTATATCCAGCATGCCCCAATGTTGTATCTTATCTCTCACAGCTAGAATGCAATATATCTTTCAAGAACATGCTCATTATTACATCACCGTATCATGGTATATGACCTGACAGGAGAAATGTCTCAATCTACAGCTCACTGTGTGTTCTTGCTATGTGACATGCTGAGCGACGCGTGCTGTATTTTACATCTAAATTACTCAGCTTGAGCCCAGACACGCAAATGCCTGTGATGGTTATATCTGTAGAAACCAGAAACTATAATAAAGGTGCATCGAATTTCTCAGTATGATTTTAGCCATGTCAAATTCTTTTGTTACTGGAGCTAACGTAAATGTCAGGCCATCAGGTATGAATATCCTGCTGGGGCTAAAACGCCGATCACTGTATCCCGAGCAGATTGTGAGAGCAGATCAACCCTCAATTCACAGTGATGACCGTTCATAAAGAAAAGGCTTTTTATCACATCCATCATATCACAGTGACAGCAGATCACAGTTATCACATCATGTGTTGCTATGCAGCAGTACCTGTTTATACAAGATTTCCGAGATATCAGTTAAAGTACTTTGTAAATCAGACTGAACACTACAGCACCCAGACCTCAAAGCACTCTGAAGAGCAAAAGCAGCAGGTTGTGAGAGTACTGATCTGTAAATTAAATAACCAAGTAGTTATCTTACTTTCACAGAATCCCTACAGTGTGGGAACAGGCCATTTAGCCCATCAAGTCCACACCTATCCTCCAAAGAGCATTCCACTCAAATCCATCTCCTACCCTACAGCCCTCAATTTCCCATAGCTAACCCACCCTGCACATCCCTGGACACTTTGGGCTATTTTGGAATAGTCCACCTAACCTGCACATCTTTGGACTGTGGGAAGAAAACGATGCAGACACAGGGAGGACGTGCAAACTCCACACGGACAGTCACCCAAAGGTGGAATTGAGCCCAGGTCTGTGTGAGGCAGCAGTGCAAACCACTGTGCCACTGTGCCACTTTTCTTGCTCAACTTCCATATCTACCAAGCTGTAACAATGTTTTATGGTTGGTACAAAAAACACCAAGTGAATTTACAGCTTCTTCCTGACAGTAAGGTTAAGATACAGCAGATTAAAGACCTCCTACACTATTTACAGTACAGTCAAAAACTTAAACACTTCTCACTGGCTTAACATTAAAATTGGCATCAAGGTTGTAGCAATTGGAACCAGGTTGACTATGAGGCCCTTGATTGGCGTTGTTAACCTGTGCCAAACAGGAAAGCCCTGGCTGACCAATATAACCAGGCAACACTCAACTGTTTCTTTTCTTCTTGGTGGTGGACTATGAATGAAATTTTCTGCATTTGTTGTTTCTTCACAGTGTCCTACACTTGCATGTACACGGCATGTGTGCTGGGCAAAAATAAGCGCTAGCACTGTTTGGCGGTAGTATAGGGAGTGGGTTTAGGAAAAAAAAGCCAGGAGATCATATAAGCATTGCCCTTTCATGCCAAGGGCACTGCTTGTCACTGGCTACTTGGGTGTTTCCTTTCTTCCTGGTGCTGGAAACTGAATAAAGTTTTCTGAACTCGTTGTTTCTTCACTTTGTCCTACACCTACATACACATGACATGGGTGCAATGAAAATAAGGAAAAAAATATACAGAACAACCTCGGTTATCTAAACATCAATTATCCAAATTTTGGATTATCTGAACAAGATCTCAAGGTCCCTGTACTGTACATGCATTTCAATTGAAGTAGGAAAATTCTATTTCTCATTCATTTAATGCATCATTTTGGAAATATCAACAGGAATATAGATGCAAGTATGCTTTAATAAATAATTAACTTCAAATAAATACTCCAGACATGATGTTAGAGTTAATAGAACATAGAACATAGAACATTACAGCACAGAACAGGCCCTTCGGCCCTCTATGTTGCACCGACCTGTGAACTATTCGCAGCTCGTCCCCCTACATTATCCCAAAATCACCCGTGTGCTAATCTAAAGATTGTTTAAATGTGGCTGAGTTGACTACATTAGCAGGTAATGCATTCCACACCCTTACCACTCTCTGTGTAAACAACCTGCCTCTGACATCTGTCTTAAATCTATCACCCCTCAAAATGCCCCCTTGTACATGCTGACATCATCATCCTAGGAAAGGGACATTCACTGTCTACCCTATCTAATCCTCTGATCATCTTGTATATCTCTATCAAATCCCCTCTTAGCCTTCTTCTTGCCAATGAGAACAGGTTCAAGTCTCTCAGCCTTTCCTCATAAGACCTTCCCTCCAGACTAGGCAACATCCTGGTAAATCTCCTCTGCACCTTTTCCAATGCTTCCACATCCTTCCCGAAATATGGGGACCAGAACTGTACACAATATTCTAAGTGTGGCCACATCAACATTTTGTATAGTTGCAGCATGATATTGCGGCTCTGGAACTCAATCCCTCTATGAATGAAACCTAACACACCGTATGCCTTCTTAACAGCACTATCCACCTGGGTGGCAACTTTCAGGGATCTATGTACATGGACTCCAAGATCCCTCTGCAGATCCACACTACCAAGAATCTTTCCATTGACCCAGTACTCTGCCTTCCTGTTATTCTTAGTTAAGTCTTACACTTTTTATAAAAAAGGCTCTCCAATCCTTATTCCCCCTGAGGACGAAGATTTGTGAACACACAAGAACAACATTTGTGCAAACCCGAACTGTGTGCTCTAACAGCAAGATTCCCTCTCAACATTGACTCCGAGTTGCAAACCCAACAATTTGTTTCTTCAGCTCATTCTTTGGAGAGTTAAGTCAAAAAGTGTGCTTGCTTCTGTTGCTTTTTCCTCCCATTATCCAAGGACGACTGTTTTTTTCCAAACAAAAAGTCGTTCAATCTCTTTCAGCTGACCAGAGAATTTAATGTAACTTTTTTTTGATGGGGGAGATCCAATCGTAGTGAGTTAGCACATGAGAAAATAAACAGGAGGAAAACTTAACAGGAGAAAACACGAGGAAAAACATTACCTTCCTAAAAAGAATTGATGAGAGGACAGAAACTGAAGTCAGCGAAAAAAATCTTCCCTCTCTCTTGTGTCCCCTACATTTTGTGCCCCTCTCTCTCACTCTCTCTCTCTCTCTTTCCTATCTCTCTAAGGGCTCAGTAGTTGCTGAGGAGGGAGGAACAACACTTGGTTAGTGTGGACGGTGGGACGACACTGAACAGAAAGATGCTGGCTGGTGTCGAGCATTGGGTTAAAACCGAGGAAAATCTCAGTGAAAAATTTCACAGACTTCAGTCAAACTCTAGCCAAAAAGTGAGTTTATTTGTAAAATACCATGAATTTTTAAGCAATATCCAGTTTATGCACATTTTATCGATTGAATAAACGAACATCTCTGTACACATGCTTTTTACATAATTATGTTCAGCATGACTTAGTTGTTTAGAATCAGACCGGTTTTCCGAACAAAATACTTAACTGCCCATCTCAGTCAGACAATCTGTATATAACCAGGAGATTTAGAATCTCCTCAGTTCAAGGGACTGACTCTGAGCTGGCTGGCCACAGTCAGTATACTGTACATAAGTAAATAAAGAGTAACTTGGTGATGGAATTCCAGCCGCTGTGCGGTTATTTCAAAGGTGCACTGTCAATTTAGCTCTGGAGTCTCTCTGTTTGAAATAAAAGCATTTTAAGCACTAAGAATTGATTTTCTAACACAAAGAAACTTATCTGTGTGTAGAGATCCATTGGTTCCATCTTTTTATTTCCTTAATTTGGCACCACAGCTTTTGTGATGTTATCCCTCTAACACTGAGCCTGCTACAACAAGACTTCATTCCGAAAGACACGGCCTCAAAAGCAGCTTCACTGATTTTAAACGGGTTGCAACATTGAAACATACAGTCAACTTAAAAGAAGAAAAAACTAAAAAGCCAGAACACAGGAAGACAAATAGTAGAGAGGAACAAACAAGCCCCATATTCTATTTCAATAAAACATAGCCACAAGCCTTCAACAAGAAATGGAAAACAAACGTTTAATTATGGATAGTCCAGTGAGTGACATCTTCCCTGAATTATGGCTATTTAAGCAACATACACAGCTTTAGTTTTGCAGATCAAACTGTAAATTATCCTGAGAGAAGGTTTCCAAAAGGTTTAGTAAGGTTTTTGCAGAATAAACATATCTCTTTTTTCTGAGGATGACAAAAAAAATTCAGAGAAGATCCAAAGAATATTTGAAGACCAGCTCAAAGTAAAAATCCAATTCTGAATGAACAGACTCTGATTCATGATGTTCAGACATAAAATCCCAGGAGCTCGCAATATTTAGGCAGCCATTTGGATAGTATTGTTTCTGACAATTACCATTTGGGCTATCAATAAGTCAAAACTTATTCCAACAATAGTTATAGGACTATTCAAACACTCTGAAGAAGGGTCACTGGACTCAAAACATTACCTCTGCTTTCTCACTGCATCTGCTGAGTTTCTCCAGCAATTTCTGTTTTTCTTTCTGATTTCCTGCATCCATAGTTGTTTGTTTTGTTTTAGTGGAAATGTACTTGGTTGTGTTTATGTTGCTGCCATTAAAATGGCCATGGGCCAGTCAAAGACAGGGCAGAACCATGATCTTCACCCATCAATGGTAGCTGTACAACAACGCTGACTAGTATTTATCAGCACAGGGTGCCAGGTCAACATCAGCCAAGTAAACCTTGTTGGTTCATGTACTCCAGCCATGGCTTCCTCCCAATGTATAGTACATTGAGGATGCTAAACAAAAATGCCCTCTGCATAGGATTAGGAGAATCTGTGGCATTGTTTGGACTTTTCAACTTCCACTTGCTAACTTTCTATTCTTACTGGTAGCTATTGCTAGCTATTCCTAAATTTGTTGAAAAGATATTGCAACTGAAAGGTTTCCTGAAGAAGGGTGTCTCCTATGTAACATACCTTAGACTACTATGTCTTTGATTCTGTCGAGCAGGCTCTGACAACAAAATCTTGCCTAGCAACCAATGGTCTAACCATTTTGAAACATGAGACTTTCTTCTTCAATGACAGAATGAAAGACACACAAGGCCAGCAAGTATTTTGGTTCTCAACTTAAATCTGAAAAGGGTTGTTTAAAATCAAACAGTGTGGAAAGGATTACTACACTTTTTAAATGCAAGTTACCTGACACTCATTGTAACACACTGTAATATTCTTTGTTCATTGCTGCCTGCCCTAGCACTAGGGGAAGTTGCTATGTATGAGCTGCAGCCAGGGGCTTACGTACACAACAGAGAGCTGTCTAGTCTTTGGAGGGGTAACTAGTTATTGATGACAAAGTTATTCTGCCTCCCAACAGCTATGTGATTGGCTCCCAGGTACCTGAACTGCTTGTGGGAGTGAAAGTTCAGTCTGAAGCCATGTGGACCTTCGAGAAGGAAGGAGCAGTCCCTTTCTCAGCAGTAGAAAAGCACCTCAAACCGGACCAAAGCCATCTTACTTTTCCTCATTGCTTGATGTAAGCTGCAACTCTTAAACAATACGTCAGAGACTTTATAAATGTGAACTGTGCATCCTGTACATCTTGTAAGTGAAGGACCTGGAAAGGGTAGCTCAAGGAGTAGTGTGTTCAGACAAGCTAAAAGAATCATCTCAGTGAACCCTGTAAACAGGATCCACTGAACTACCTTCCCAGTCTTTCCCTCTGCCCATGTTGGTTTTTTTTGTCTGTCAGTATATGTGTGTCTTGAAGAGTTTTATTGTGGGATGAGGTGGAGCTCGAGTTTTAACCGGTAGAATTATATGTTGACAACTCAAAATTATTTATCTGTAGCTAAAATCTATGTATTTGCAATAAACAGTAATTTTTAATAAGTACAGAAACCTGTTTCTCTCTTCCTGTCAACTTGGGTCTAAAAAGCAAGTATATTGGAGAATTTTGCACACTTTATGAAATCTATAACTTTTGTGATGTCTCTAGGAACAGAGACACTTCATTTTCAGCGTGCTACCCCAGTGAATTGTAACATAAGCAAATAGAGAGTTATCACAACCATGTACTGGGCCAAGAGCGTGGACCAGAAATTCAGTCACAAATACCTGGATATAAGTAAAAATGAATCCAAAAAATGCAACCAGCCCTAACCATCTGAAGTCTTTATTGATCCCCATATGCTTCATTGTGAGGGAAAAGAAGCAAGATTGGATCAATGTATGACATACCAATAATGCATGCAGAGAATGTGGAAAAAAACTCTGAAGACAATGATTGTATGATGGTACTGAGAGACAGCAACAAGTAGCAAGCCAGCCAAGCTGTCTGCTAAGAGAAACCAAGAACAATACATCCCTCACCAGGTGAATATATGATTAAGAAGTTAGGCTGAGTTGTCAAACTTCAAAAACATTATATTGAAATTTGAATTGCTATTCTTGTTTTGCTTGTTTGTACCATTATTGAAAAGGTAGCTGACACCTATTTGCATCTATGTATCTCTGTTTGAGATCCCTTTTTCTTTGGAAATAGGGAGATGTGTTATGTCTGCGCTGTCTATTTGTGATGTATCTTTAAGGGACAATTTTATGAAATCATCATTTGATCATGGCATGCAACCTGATGGTCTAAAGGTCTCTTGCAGCATGGCACACTGTAGGGATTGTATAACAGAGTTCAGTTGTATAGCTTAGCTTTATCCCAGACGTACAAGTGCCTGTGTTTGCAATATAGGTAGATGTCAGGAATTTGAATAAAAGTGTATTGAAACCTTCAATATGACATTACAAATATCTCATACTTATGTTACTGGAGCTAACATAAACCTTGATTCAAAAGATATGAATACCTGCTGAAGATAAAAACAAGTTCCTCCTTGTCTATCTATGGTAGATTGTAAAGGCAGAACAGATTTGGGTTAACTGCATTGGCTGTTCATAGAAAACCGACACCCTAATCACAAATTCCACACCTGTCACATCAATACTGGCGTCCAGGCAACAGCACATCAGGTCTGAGGTTGGTAAGTTGTTGTAAACATACACAGATGTGTTGCCTTCGCCCAACAGTTCAATGCCACTGAAGGACTGTCAGAATAGAAGTACCTCTCCTCATTTCAGAAGGAGCACTGATTGGTATTTTCTGTCAGAAGTAGAAAGCTCTTTCATACTATTTAATAAAAGGAGCAGAGTGGCAAACTGTGAGAGATTGTCACTTCCTGGAAAAATCTGGCCCATTATTTCAGATTTCCTGCATTCATAGTGTTAATCTTGTTTTGGGTTCATATCTTCATACAGCCTGGAAATGCATACCTGCTCTCCTGGGCTGACAAAATATCCTTTGCTTCCGTTATTGTGAGATATGTGTTTATAAAATGGTGAGGTAAGCTCATGATGTGCTGGGGAGAGGGGGTCTGGAAAATTTACACGTCATCTGATCTGAGATTGATGTATGTGTGAAAAGGTACATTATCCATATTTAGGAGCTACTTGAATTTCCCCACAGACCATCATATTGTCCCCTGCATCATAAAGGACAAATATTCTGTCAATTTATTTTGATTGATTGATTAATTTAGTTGAATAAATGGCTTTTTACTTACTTTGCATGCCATAAGGTAATAAAGATCAGCAAAGTTCTCTTTGTTCCTTGCCAACTTGCCTCAGGCAAAATCAAAAGGTTGAGATGCTGTTCTGAAGATCAATTAAAATTCCAGGATTCTTTTGTCTTCTGAGAGATTTAAATTGTCTCTTTGTCTGATCCCTTCTTTCAAAATTGCCACATCTCTGATTTTTGCTGCTTTTAACTCTGGAAAGAGTATGTATTATACACATGCTTGTCTTAGAAAATGTTACAATGCAATGTTTTAAGTGAGTTTTATGTATTTTACAGAGGTTCTGAGAAAGAGTCACTTTAGATTCAAGACATGAACTCTGTTTTCCTTTCGACAGATGCTTTCAGACTTGCCGAGATTTTCTGTTTTTATTTCAGTTTATAGTTTCCACGTTACTTTTTGCTTTTTATTTTAATGTTTAATTTACTTTGACTTCTCTTCCAGGTATGCCCTCCCTGAAAAAGTTCTGCTCTTCTCTCTAACAGGATTTCTATTTTAATCCTTCTATCTCCCTCCTGGTGTTTGTTAAAAGTATGTGCCAAAGCTCACCTTCACAGCCATAGCTCTTTCTTAAGTGACTGTCTCCAGCTCTGTCTTTCCAACCACAGATTCCAACTGAAGATCCATCCTTCATCTGCTCACTCGGCCTTTGTCTCAGTCAGACAAGGTCTCCCCCGTAATGACCATGCTCCTTACTGACCTTTGCAAATGCATCTGTTTCTCATCCATTTGTGTCGCAGTGTTTGGTGCAGTAGACACGGAAGTGATTGCAGTTTCTGAGCCTGTATCCATCAGGGAAGGTTCCAGCATGACGAATTAATCCTACTACTTGGATATGACACACAGCAATAGTTTGCAGCCTGGAAAGAGTTGCCCTGGTTGCCAAAGTGGCAATCACCCTCCAAGATTCCATAGCCTTTACTAAGGGTGCAGGACCTACTCACTTCATATACTATAAAACCTCCACGTGATTATCTAATACTCCCTTTTGAGGGCACTGCGGGGATTGGAGTGATGGAAGAAGTCCTTATTATTAAATCCCCTTGTAACAAATTACAACATTTTATTAACTTTCTTTATTACTTGTCCTATCTACGTGATAACCTTTTGTGATTCAAGTATGAGAACACCTAGATCCCTCGACGTCTCAGAACTCTCTTAGAATATTAAATAACATTCCTTTTTGTTGTTCCAATCAAAATGGAAACATTGCAGATTTTCTCACACTATTCTCCACTTGCCACATGTCCATCTGCTCACTTAAGCTATCCACATGTTTTTTTGTGGTGTCTTTATGTCCTTTTGCAGCATGACCAAGACGTGAAATAGTTTCAGTTAACAATTCAGTTGGGTAGAGTCGAGTTTGAAGTAGATGTAATGTCCCATTTTGATGAGCAACGGCCATATCCAGTTTGTGTGCATGGCTATGTGAAAGCAAATACAAATTAATTCTTTACAAGATAAAAATCACAAATCGTTTGTCTGAAATATCATGTAGAAAATTTTCAGCAATAGTATGGAGCCTCATTGAAAGCCTTTCACAGACTTTGCTTTTCTTGTCTTTGTTTCTGACTATGCCGGGGGAGTAACAAATCCGTGTAAATCTTATTGCTCCCTCCTTGCAGACACATTGTTCAAATGAAACTCTCAAAACCTGATTGAATTAAATAATTCTAGGTCACAAAAAGAAATATCCCACAAGTGAAGCACAAACTGGTGATTTCCCATGGTATACATTTAATATTTGGCAGATGCTGCTCTGAAAACAGTAATTTGTCAGTGAAGCGATCCTTCAGAAACCCACTGCAGCGCAGGAATTCTGCTTGTTTTCTTGGTAGACAGCAACACACTGATATGACCCAGATCCAAATGTTAAGCAAAGTTCTTCAGGTGATTGCTATGAAACAGATGCCAGTGTAATTTTTTCATTTCATTCTGACCAGTCAATTGCTGAGATCAAACCCGATGCTTCCAAATCCAAAATGCTCTGCCCCTGGATGTTTAATGACTTGGATTTATGGGAGCTGTGAAAGAATTATGCACAATTATTTTGTTTAATCAGAGCACTTTAAAGTAAAACTTTTCCTACATTACCATCACTTTCTTTAATTGATAATCACTTCTGTTGACTCTTCCATTGGTGTGTTGTTGTTTGACTGTTTTTTGGACATTTAGAATCCCTACAGTGTGGAAGCAAGTCATTTAGCCCACCGAGTCCTCACTGACCCTCTGAAAAACCTGCCACTCAGGCCCTCCATCCTACCCTGTCCCCCTGATCCTGCATTTACCATGGCTAATCCACCTGGCCTGCACATCTCAGGACACCATGAGCAATTTAGAATTGGAGAAGTTTCTCCTTATCTCTGTTCTAAAGGGTCTTCCCTTTACTCTAAGGCTGTGCCCTCCGATCCTAGTCTCTCCTTACAATAGAAACATCTTCCCGACATCCACTCTAACCAGGCCTTTAAGTATTCTATAAGTTTCAATAAGATTCTCCCCTCATCTTTCTAAACTCCAGTGAGTAAAGAGTCCTCAAACGTTCCTCACACTTTCAGCCTTTCATTCCTGGGATCATTGTTGCGAACCTCCTCTGGACCTGCTCCAAGGCCAGTCCATTCTCCCTGAGACATGGTGCCCAAATTTGCTCACAATATTATAAATGTGGTCTGAGCAGAGTCTCATAAAGCCCTAGAAGTACATCCCTGCATTTATA
This sequence comes from Chiloscyllium punctatum, assembly GCF_047496795.1. NCBI lineage: Eukaryota > Metazoa > Chordata > Chondrichthyes > Orectolobiformes > Hemiscylliidae > Chiloscyllium > Chiloscyllium punctatum. Next base: position 26,277,894 of record NC_092780.1, on the reverse strand, counting down.
TTCTAGTCCTCTTGAAATAAATGCCAACATTACATTTGCTATCCTAACTACTGATTCAACCTGCAAGTTTACATTAAAAGAATCCTGGACTAGAACTCCCAAGTGTCTTTGCACTTCAGATTTCTGAATTTTCTCCTCAGTTAGAAAATATTCTATGCCTCTGTTCTTCCTACCAAATTGCATGATCTTACATTTTCCTATGTTGTATTTCAGTCGCTACCTCTTTGCCCACTCTCCTGACCTGTCTAAATTCTTCTGCAGCCTCTTTGCCTCCTCAATACTACCTGTCCCTCCCATATATCTTTGTGTCATCTGCAAACTTAGTTAGCTTGCCTTCATTTCCTTCATCTAGATCGTTAATGTATAAAGTGAAAAGTTGTGGTCCCAACGCTGACCCTTGTGGAATGCCACTAGTCACCGGCTGCCATCCTGAGAAGGATCTTTTTATCCCCACTATCTTCTTTCTGTCAGACAGCCAATCTTCTATCCAAACTAGTACCTTACCTCTAACACCATGGGATTTTATCTGACTCAGTAGCCTCCTGTGTGGCACCTTGTCAAAGGCCTTCTCAAAGTGCAAGTAGATAACATCAATTGGCTCTCCTTTGTCTAATTTGTTCATCACCTCCTCAAAGAATTCTAACAGACTTATCAGACATGACTTCCCTTTGATGAAACCATGCTGACTTTACCCTATTTTGTCATGCACTTCCAAGTATTCAGAAATCTCATCCTTCACAATGGATTCCAAAATCCTACCAATGACCGAGGTACGGTTTATTTCAAGATGAGCCTCCAATTGCACATATTTACCAACGTTATAACTGCTAATTTCCATCTCGATAACATGGAAAAAGTGAGGACTGCAGGTGCTGCTGATCAGAGTCCAGAGTGTGGTGCTGGAAAAGCACAGCAGGTCAGGCAGCATCCGAGGAGTAGGGGAATCGACGTTTCAGGCATAAGCCTTTCAACAGGAATGAAGGGCTTATGTCCAAAACGTCGATTCTCCTACTCCTTGGATGCTGCTTGACCTGCTGTGCTTTTCCAGCAACACAATCTCAGTAACATGGCCTGATTTCAAGCTCACTCCAGCTCATCCACTATTGAAACCCTCACTCATATTATTCTTAACTTGACTATCCCAGTGCACTGATTGATTGTCCACATTTCTACTTTACATAAACTTGAGGCCATCCAAAACTCTATTACATTGGTCTGAATTTGCAGAATATCCTGTTCCCCTATCAACACTGCGTTTGCTGACCTACATCAGCAGACGGTTAAACAAAATGTTAACTTTGTTATTCTCACTCTTGTTTTCATGCCCATGGTTTCTGTATCGAAATGACCTCATCCATTTCCATTACCCTTCAAGTTATCTTTTTATTATTCTATCACAGGATGTGGGCATGACTGACCAGGATTTCTTACCCATCATCCAGAATTGAGCAGAGGGCAGTTAAGTGTCAAACACATTGTGGGCCTGAACGTGCATCTAAATTGTAAGGTATTGAGACACATTAATGTTAGATTCAAATTAATTTGTGTAATATGCTGATAAATCTGAAGAAAAGTACTTTTTTAAAAAAAGTGTTAAGAACAGGAAAAGACTTTAGGCTCAATATGCCTACCGTTTTAGCTTAAATCCCCACATACCTATCTTTTCACCTTATCCATCTTTGTATTTCTTTCTCCAGAACCATAATCAGTTTTGCTGGATTCTGTGTTCATTCTTAATTCCAGTAACCTTCCCTGTCAAGGTATTATGATGGTTATGTTACTAGGTTGATGATTCTGATGACATGAGTTAAAATCATACCATAGCATCAAGGGGGTCAGATGAAATCAAATAAATAAGTTGGGGTTAAAAATCCAGAGTTAGTAATGGTCACCATAAAATTCCCAATTTTTAAATATAATGATTAAATGACTAAATTCACTTGGAGAAGGAAATTGGTTGTCTGATTGTGGTCAGTCCTATATATTGTAGAATGAACTTCCAGAGGAAGTGGTGGCTGCTGGTTCAGTTAGAATGTTTAATGGACATTTGGATAAGTACATGAACAAAAAATGTTCGGAGGAATATGGGACAAGCACAGGCAGGTAGAACTCATTTAGTTTGGGATTATGGACAGCATGGACTTGGTTGGACTGATGGGTGTGTTTCTGTGCTGTATGACTATGTCTCTATGACCACACAGCATTGAAGTTGAATTTTAGTAGCCTTTGAAATGGGCTAGCAAGCCAACTAGTTGTATTCAAGAACTATCTTCTCAAGTGCTCTTAGGGATGGGCAATATATGCTGCTCTTGAGGTGTCACAACCCAAGAATGAATAAAAAGAAGATACCATAAGTCTTTGTCAAATAAATCACTTCTTATCAATACTGTCATTTAAAGTTTAGCATGTGTTCAAGTAATTTTCAAATCTTTCAGTTAACATTGCTTCTATCTTTCCTTCAGGCAATGACCCTGTTGTCGGGTTATTTGGATTTAAAGCAACTCAAATTTCTGGATTAGCTGCAGTATCTGAAATCAGTGTGGACTGGTTCCAGCAGAGATTTCAGCATGTGCAAACTGATATTATTACTAGTGCTTTCTTCATTGAAAATAAAGAGGCTGAGCAATTGATTTTGAAAAGCAGTACTTCAAATCAAAATAAGGTATCGGGTGAAAGACGATTGCAATTCCTGAGGAGCATACTTGGAAAGAGAAACTAGAACATCTGAAAATTATTGGTAAAATTGAAGGTCGCAGAGCAACAGGGAGACATAGATTAGATTACATTAGATTCCCTACAGTGTGGAAGCAGGCCCTTCAGCCCAACAAGTCCACACCGACCCTCCGAAGAGCAACCCACCCAGACCCATTCCCCTACATTCACCCCTGACTAATGCACCTCACACTATGGGCAATTTAGCAAGACCAATTCACCTAACCTGCACATCTTTGGACTGTGGGAGGAAACCGGAGCACCCAGAGGAAACCTATGCAGACACGGGGAGAATGTGCAAACTCCACACAGACAATTGCCCGAGGCGGGAATTGAACCTGGGTCCCTGGCGCTGTGAGGCAGCAGTGCTAACCACTGTTAGAAGCAGAACGGGTACAAGATTTGAGAACCACATTGTGATGTTGACTGTTATAAATGGTTGTGAAAATTTGAGTGCCATGTTTGCTGATGTTTAAAAATATGGAGAAAGTGAGGATTCAGATATTGGCGAGTCAGGGTCAAAAAGTGTGGTGCTGGAAAAGCACAGTAGGTCAGGCAGCATCCGAGAAGCAGGAAAATCAACACTTCCAGCATAAGCCCTTCATCAGGAATGGGTGTTGGGGGGAAGGGTGATGAAAAATAAGTAAGGGGGTTCAGGATGGGGCTGGGGGAATGGTGATAGCTGGATGCAAGTGGGGGGGAATTGTGATAAGTTGGACGGGGCAGATAAGAGGGAAAGAAGATGGACAGGTGGGATAGTTCAAGAGGGCGGAGCTGAGTTGGAGGGTTTGATCTGGGATGAAGTGGGGGAGTGGGGAGATTTGGAAACTGGTGAAGTCGGTGTTGATGCCGTGTGGGTGTAGGGTCTCGAGGCAGAAGATGACGAGCTCTTCCTGCAGTTGGCAGGCGGCTTGGTTTGGCATTGAAGAAGGTCCAGGCTTTGCATGTCTTTGGGAGAGCGTGAGGGGGAGTTGAAATGGCTGCCCACAGTGCAGTGGTGTTGTTTGGTGTGTGCAGACTGGAAGTCTTCCCTGAACCACTCTGTGAGTTTGTGTCTTGCCTCACCAAAGCAGGGGAAACCACATCAGGAGCAACGGACACAGTAGATGAGGTGGGAGGATGTGCAGGAAAATTTCTGCTGGATTTGAAATTATCCTTTAGGGCCTTGGATGGAGGTGTAAGTAGCAGTAAGGAAAGGTGCTGGGTATAAAGGGTGATTGATGGGGAGCATGGACCTAACGAGGGAGTTGCAGAGGGAATGGACTCTGTGGAATGTACATAGTGGTGGGGAGGGAAATATATCTCTGTTGGTGGGTTCTGACTGTAAGTGGTGAAAATGGGGAAAAATAATGCACTGTATCTGGAGATCCATAGGGTGGAAGGTGAGGACTAAGGGGTGCCATCCTTGTTGCAATTGGAGGGGAGGGGTGGGGCTCGAAGGCAGAAGTATAGGAAATGGAGGAGATGTGATGGATGGCATTGTTGATCACATGGGAGAGGAAACTGTGGTCCTGGAAATAGGAGGACTTCTGGGAAGTCCTGGAATAAAATTGCTACTCCTGCGAGCAGATATGGCAGAGCCAGAGGAATTGGGAATAAATAATTGCATTTTTACAATGTTTTAAAATATGACATCTGAAGAGAGAGATTGCACTAAATTTTACTCCATGTAGCATTTTTCCTTCTTCCAAATTTAAGTTGATACTTTGAAGTCACAATTTACATACATTTCAACTGTTTTAACATTCTTCCATCATGTCAAAGTTAGCAAATCATAATGATCATCTTTTCAATTTAAAAGAAACTTTTCATTTTTTTCATTTTTTTCTTTTTTACATCTGCTATCATCCCAGTTATACTATGCTCTATGCTTTTCATAATTTTAATGTTCTTTCTCCTAACCATACTGAATACCTGTACTTGGTTTTAGCCTAATCATCAACGTTTACCATTTATTGTTGCTCCTGAGCTGTCTAAACCCCCATCTAGAAAACTTTTTTTTTTGTTTTTTTTATTGACTGCTCAAAAAAGAAGTATCAAAGTAGACAGACTGCCTCACATTGACCTGGGCACTAGAAGTCTCATAGATGCAGCCTGCCCAGCCAATCCTACTAAGTTCTTAACAAATATCTGTAAACATAGAAACGAGTTGTGGGTTATCTCACAGATTCATCAAGCAACAGCTTGTCATAGTCATCCTCAGTAAATCACACCTTAGAATCAATACCCTATACTCATCTACCACCCACTTTGGTAATTCCTATGCCACAGGAAATAGGCCCACCAGAGGTGGCAGTACAGTGGGCTGGGAGTGACTTTGGGAGTCCTCAATGCTACTGGAGACCTCTTGGGTTCAGAGTCTATTAGAATTCCTATAGTGTGGAAACAGACCCTTCAGCCCAACAAGTCCACACCAATCTCCAAAGAGTGACCCAACCAGATCTATTCCCCTACTACTCAGCATTTGGCCCTGACTAATGAACCTAACCTACATATTCCTGAACACTATGGGCAATTTAGCATAATCAATTCACCTAAAAGGCACATTTTTAGATTGTGGGAGGAAACTGGAGCACCCAGAGGAAACCCACGCAGACACGGGAAGAATGTGCAAACTCCACACAGAAAGTCAATCATAGTTCAGGAAAACCTCTGCTAATTACCACAAACCACGCTCCCTCAGCTGATGAATCTACATTCCAAGAACAAATAAGAACAAAAACGTAGCAACACGTACTGAGGGGAGAAGAGACCAAATGAGTGTTATCACAATTTATACACACTGATGATTTCATTTTCCATGAAATTCAGTGTAAACATAATTAATGGGCTGCTAACTATGTTGTCCATTTTGCACAATATAAATTTCATTCCAATGATTTTTAAGGTTGCAGAGTTTTAAGAAAACATTTAATCATTATCTTTGTGAGTTAAAGAATTTCAACCCCTCTCTTTCAATCGTTTTGGGTGCATGTTCATTTTGGGAAGCATTTCCAATTTCAAATCCACATTGTATGTATCCATGGATAGTGCAACTCTATTCTGCCCTAGCAATTTTGCTTAGCTCCCAGTCTCATCATAAGACAACCTACTGTCACAGCAAGGCATATTCAGTTCCCACAGCAGCTGTTATATGAGACAACCAATTATCCACAGCTTTGCACTGAGGGCTCAGACCTGCTCAGAACTGGTTTGAAGCTGAAGAAATTCACTTCAGATCTAGTCCTTTTTCTTACTTGCTTAAACTTCAAACTATGTCACAGATGATAGTTAAAAATCACACAACACCAGGTTATAGTCCAACAGGTTTAATTGGAAGCACACTAGCTTTCGAAGCGACGCTCCTTCATCAGGTGATTGTGCTTGATCACCTGATGAAGGAGCGTTGCTCCAAAAGCTAATGTGCTTCCAATTAAACCTGTTGGACTATAACCTGGTGTTGTGTGATTTTTAACTTTGTACACCCCAGTCCAACACCGGCATCTCCAAATCATGACAGATGATAGAACAGTGAGAGAAATTGTTCAGTTTCCCTTGCTGCCCAGATTATTAGAATCATAGAAATTTCATAGAATCCTTAAAGTGTGGAAACAGGCTTTCCAGCCCAACAAGTCCATACAGACTGTCTGAAGATTAATCCACCCAGACCCATTCCCCTACTCGATTATCCTGTATTTACCCCTGACTAATGCACCTAATCTACACACCCCTGAATACTATGGGCAATTTTTTTTAGCATGGCCAATTCACCTAACTTGCACATCTTTGGATTGTGAGATCTCTATCAATATCTCTGTCAGTAAAAGCTGTGGAATTTTAAATGGCCTAAACAGTATTGAGAATTTGTCTTTGTCTCTTTAAGCTCATTTATAGTAAAATGACAGCTATAACATCACAAAGGACTCGAAGATTATTCTGGAGACACCTTTTAATGACCTCCTTAGATATTACAGGCAGCTCTTCAAATTGTTAATTTTGGAACTTGAATAAAACCAGTTTGTTTGTTGACTACAATGTAATTTCATATTGTTGATAAAATGGCTCATACTCTTTAAACAATAAATAGTTGAGAGCTGTGCTTTGTCCCTGGAAAGCTAATCAGATTTGCATGTGAACCAATCCTTCCTACAATCTGTCCAATCAGATTTCCACCCTTGCAAAGAGCTGAGGTGATACGAACCAGACCCAATGTTAGAATTTGTTATATTTTGGTCATGCTTTCACTGTCTTTATTTCTCTTAATGTTATACAATGTTTGACTTGGTTGATCCCTTCGTTCTGCTCTGTGAAACTACCTTCATGTAGTTCTATTATGATCTACTAGCATTTTCAACAATAACTTCACTGGTTGCTGTGCACTAATAGCTCTGGAGTCACTCCTTTATCCATTCCCCATGTATTAGCTGCCTTAGGCAACATGACTGAGACGTCGGGTCAGCATTTATATCTGTGCCGATCGCATCTATTTCTGCCACCCTGTCATCCCTCATGACTGTTCCACTGCCTCTGCAACTGTAGGACAACTATACTGTTGTCCTACAGTTCAATCTTAGATAAACTGTTAGCACAGCATCTTTTGCCAATTACTTCATCACTTCCAAAATCACTTTCTCAAACTGAGCTTTTGACAATGCGTCTTCTCCAGTACAAGGATTTCAGCTTTGTAACATTACCTGCTTCCACCTTTCCTCTGTTCACCTGTAACAATGTTCATCCTTACCATTGTCAACTTCAGACTTGACTATACTGATGCTGCCCTGAGCAGCCTCCCATCCTTTACTTTTTAGCTCTAACAATATGGGGCCCCCATGTTGTGCCCTGTACCATGACCTACATTTACATTTCTTTGGCATGTCTGAATGTGTCGAATCATAAATTCTCATTCTTGTACTTCCATTCCTCACATTTTCCTATTTCTGTAACTTTCCATAACTCTGTTCTTCTGATTTTGGCTGCTTGTGTAATTATGATTGCTATGAATTACAGTTGGCATATATTATATTGGGTGTCCCTTGAAGAGTTGGGTCACATCACACTGGTGGGAGGAGGTGAAAGTGAGGACTGCAGACGCTGGAGATCAGAGCTAAGATTAGAGTGGTACTGGAAAAGCACAGCAGGTCAGGCAGCATCCGAGGAGCAGGAAAATCGATGTTTCGGGCAAAAGCCATTCATCGATTCTCTTGCTCCTCGGATGCTGCCTGACCTGCTGTGCTTTTCTAACACCACTCTAATCTCCACACTGGTGAGAGTTCAGCTACAGGTCATGGGCTTGATCAGACTTGTTTGATCTTTTACAGAGTGTACAGTTTTGGAATAAAAACCTCCCTGCTGGGTGGCAGCAAACGATAAGTTTGTATGTTTTTAGTTCTGATGAAAACACTAACAAAATAACCATTAGCAGGATGTCTTCAGCCATCCTCTATAAGTCTCTCCCTAAATCCCTCTGTCCATTTCTCTCTCACTCTCCTTCCATGACCCTCCTTTTTGATGAAGAATTTGGAAACCCTACCTAACATTTAAGTTAACGAATCAGCAGCTATTTTTTGATTGTACTGTATGAAGTGACAACATAATTTTCTACATTTAAAATGCATTATAATTGTGAATTGTTGTTAATTTGGTTAACATGGCACTATAACATATGCAATGTTCTCACCCTGATTAAGCTATAACTTCTGGCCTTGGGTGGATGAGAGTAGATGAAACTAATTGGAATGGATATGCTGATTGTTGATGTCCGGGATAATACATTTTTCATGAAGTGTAGATATGTTAATAGCCTCCACATTCTAATTCTTTATACTGTCAAATGCATTTACACAAATTTCTGTTCATACAGTTTTTATAGAGTTATTTATTTTTGTTTGCATAAATGTCATCTGTGTTAAAGTAGTGCAGATGTGATTTATGCAAAAAGCAAAAACAGTGAGAGATACATTTTTATTTATGTTCTCTGTGAACAATCACCTTGTTGCATTGTATCATTGGCATTGTAATGAAAATTCAGGATGTCAGTTATATACATTTTACATCCTTATCTGAAACTTAAAATCCCAAACTAATTGAAATTGTGCCTCAATATTTAGAAGAATCTTTGCTTAAATTCTCTAATTGACTGGCTCCATCAAGAAGCTGGGGAATCCTTCCCTTAAATGCTAAGTTAAATAGGAAGTTAGATAAATATGGTATTTAGGTCAAATCACCTAAGTCTAAAGGAATGAAGACAAACAAGAGACAAATGGTAGGGATACCCAGGGCAGATTCTTGAGCACAAGAATCATTGTTGACTTTCCAGAGCAGTACTGATGGAGTGCAGCTCTTTTTGAGTGAAATATTAAACTGAGGACCTACCTATGGTTTAAGGCAGAGTATTTTAATGAAAGGAGGAGAAGTTTTAACCAGCACCCTGGCCAAGGTTTGCTCTTCAATTAATATTTCGGAAGCATGTTGCTTGGTTATTATCAGAGTGATATTTGTGGGAAATAGCTGTATTCATATTGACACCAACAGTTCCAGTAATGCAAAAGTGATTACAATTCTGAAGTATTGTTTTGGCTGTATGGTGGTGTACAGATATCCTTATAACCCTGAAAGGCACTATGTAAACGCAAATCTTTTCTTCCCTCACAGAATCCTGATCTATATTGTGAACAAAAGGTATGTGGGAGTAATGGCAGAACTTTCATTAAGTAGGTAATAAATATTCAAAGATTTTTAAAGAAACTATAATGATCTAAAAAAAATCTGGTTCTAATCTCATCAGTCTATTTCTGAGTCCTCTACAGATGGTTTCTCACCTCAACGAGTTCACCTTTCTCAGTCAATCCAATTTAAGAAGTTGAAATGAGTGGTGGGTTGTTCCATTTATCTGTGCAGGTTGACTGCTGGAGCAGCAGATATGTCAAATTTGTGCTGCGATTCATTTTGATTTAAATCCTGTGGGAGCATTTGGTTAATCTGATAGCTATTAATAGCTTGAATCTGATTCAATTTGATTTAATAAATGGGTGGAAAGCAACGTTTTGCTGCTGAGAATCTTGGACTGATCATACAGAGCAGCATCAGAACAGTGTGACTCTTTTTTTCTCGCAAAATGTAGACTCCTGGCAAAACTTTATATAGTTAAGAAAAAAAAGTAAAATACTCATTAAACTTGCAAATGTATGATTGCTTTGAGTGCACAGAACAGAAACAAGTCACTTGTGTGCAGTTCTGGTCTCCAAATTTGAGGAAAGACATTCTGGCTATTGAGGGAGTGCAGCGTAGGTTCACGAGGTCAATTCCTGGAATGGCGGGACTACCTTACGCTGAAAGACTGGAGCAACTGAGCTTGTATACCTTCGAGTTTAGAAGACTGAGAGGGGATCTGATTGAGACATATAAGATTATTAAAGGATTGGACACTCTGGAAGCAGGAAACATGTTTCCGTTAATGGGTGATTGCCGAACCAGAGGACACAGCTTAAAAATATGGGGTAGACCATTTAGGACAGAGATGAGGAGAAACTTCTTCACCCAGAGAGTGGTGGTTGTTGGAATGCTTTGCCCCAGAGGGCAGTGGAGGCCCAGTCTCTGGATTCATTTAAGAAAGAGTTGGATAGAGCTCTCAAGGATAGTGAAATCAAGAGTTATGGGGATAAGGCAGGAACAGGATACTGATTAAGGATGATCAGCCATGGTCATATTGAATGGTGGTGCAGGCTCAAAGGGCAGAATGGTCTACTCCTGCACCTATTGTCTATTGTCTATTGTCTATTGTCACTTCACCCAATAGGTCTATACCAGCTTCACAGGACTGTCCTTCCTACCTGATTAATCCAACTCTATTACTTTCACTCCCATGTATTTAGTTTACTTCCTGTTAAACATGATGGTGCTATTCACCTAAACCACTCTGTGTTAATGTGCTATACATTTTTACCACTCTTGTGTATAAGGAATCTTTGTGGGAGACAGTCAGAGGGTGGACATGTGGCACCATGGTATATCAATCTCTCACCTACACCAAATATGATCTATAATGACTGCAGGTGCTTCAAGCAAATGACCATGTCTCAAAGTCTAAAGGTTTTAGTCCTCAAGCAAATTGAGGGAGACAACCTCCAGCCAGAAGGTCCCAGCTCTATAAATCACGACAGCTTCTAGTATCGGCTTGGGGGTCAGGCACAATGGGGAAGATGACTCAGAGTGGTTATGGTTAGGGTGTTTGCAGTCCAGAGAGCGGGCCATGGTCAGCTCTGTGGATCTAGTGCGCCCAGTCTGGTAAGTTTTGGGCATTCAGTTAGGGAGTTGTATAGATATCACTCAAGAGTCTGTTTGTTCATCATTCACTGTTGTCCATCTAAGGTGCTCAAGGGGATGGACTCACAGTGCTGGAAGTGCATCCACTAAAAGCTAAAAGGTGCCGATCACAGGACTCTACTATAATGTGGAAGCTGGAGAACACAATTATCGAGATTGGAGGCAGCATACTGGGATGCAGAGGGAATTACAATTGTGAAGGGGAGCAACTCAATATGTAAATGGGGGGATGAAAAGCATTGAAAGGAAAATCGTATTCAGGTGTGGGAGCCATTGACAGTCAATAGTGCTATGACTTCTTTGGGGACAATGCACAACTATATCTGGATGTTTATCTGGGGTCGGGGTTAAAATTGAGAGATGAATATTCATGTAGACTGGTTGAATGAAGATTTGGGAAAGTACAGAGTGGTGGAGTTGATGGGGAGGCCTACCAAGATAGGAATGTGTACATTTGGAGGTTCACCAGAAATTGGGGCTAAATCTGAGATAAGGAGCAACTGCTGTTGCTTCCTTCCATTGTGCTGTAATTAGCTGAAATGGCTGCTACTATACTCACAGCAAGCATAGCAAATATTCATTCTGTAAGGAGAGGGGTTCTATTTCCTGAGTGGGGAGGTGCTGAGGCGGGAGGGTGCTAGACAGTCATGCTGCCAGCTGGTGTGCCAGTCACCCCAGTAGTTTGATCATGTTCTTGTTGTTGTAATATGGGAAAAGCAGCAGACATTTCACACAATGGAGAGGTGATGGCCTGGTGGTATTACTACTAGACTGTCAAAGTAGAGATCTAGGTCATGTTCTGGGGACCCGAGTGTAAATCTTGCCATGACAGATTCCAATAAAAACTTTGAATTAAGAATCTAATGACGACCATGAATTGTCAATCGTCAGGAAAAACCCATCTGATTCACTAGTGTATCTACTGACCATGCATGTTAGTCCAGACCTACAGCAATTAGAGATGGACAGTAAATGTTGGCCTGGCCAGTGATGCTCTCATCCCATGAACGAATAAAAGAAAACACAATAAGACCCCACAAACATTGTGGTGATAACAGAGGTCCTTTATTGATGCTGGTTGAGTGACGAATAATGACAGTCTTTTGTCTGACCTCATGGCATGTCCCCATACATTGCTTAGTAGTGTTTATTATAGTTGCAGAGGACCATACGACTGCTGTCTCATTAGAGAGGGAGAGAGAGAGAGAGGACTGGTGGGGAATGTAATCTGAGGGTCACTACGCCTCAGAAGAGGAGTGAGGTAGAAAAGGGGATAGCTTTTTGGTGATCTCTGCTGACGCAATGACCTGCTGAAAGACACATCAATTGAGTTATTGAAATACCACCTGAATGGAGAGCGATGTTCTCACTGCTTCTGAGTCCAAGTTAAACTTCATAGCTTCCTGCAACATGCCAGCTAAAGTTTTCTCAGCCACTGTGTGACATATGTTTGTATATTTTCGAATTTTTGATTTTTTTTCATGTTTGTGCACACAGTGATGTTTCTGCTATCATTCATTGAGCCTGGCTTGCTGCATTTGGCTTCACATCATTAGCTGCTCAGAAAAAGCTAGCTGATAAGACACAGTGAAATTTCTGTTTTTCGAGGTAACTCCTAATTGTGTAATATTAGGATTTATAGATGTTTCTCTTATGAAGTGTCAATTTTACACAGTTATTAGTTAAACAATCAGCATCTAATGATGTGTAAATTAGGTAGTCAGTTTGAAGCAGACATTTCTAACGAACTGAAGATGGAATTTTGTCAGCAGACTTGGGCTTTTGTGTAATGTTATTTACATATTAATTAGGCTTTGCTTTTACTTTTGATCTCCAGTGATACAGTCCACTGAGACAAATTCAAAATAAAACCCTTAATAAACTGTATCGTCATGGACCCAGCAGCTTTGAAAATGCTCCAGTTGGAAAATAAATGGAATTTTGTATAGTCACATGGTAGTGTTAATACTACTTCTCTAAACAAAACAATAGTAATATCTCAAATACAATCTGTTCTGATATAAAGTGATAGTTCTGTTCCCATGCGATCCTGCTTTATAAGAAAATCACGTGTTAAAAACAGCACCATTTAAAGCAATAGGATCAGAATCACACTGTAGCCAATAGACATAAGGAAAATTTGCATTCTACAAATAATGGTCTAAATTCTTCAATCGCATTATAGCCAGTTCACATTGAAGAAATGCACGTTAAAGTAGAACCGGCTGTACGTGGAAAGCCCATTGCTATGTTGGTAAACCGACAGCTGAAGTATGCACTAACTCCATGGAGTAAAGATACTGCAGGACAAGCCTGACCATGGCACAAAAATCTTGAGGCTGCTAATTATTTGTACCATTATGAAAAGAGAAACTAATGCTTGAGTTGACCCCACAACAGTGTTTGTTTATGGCCATTCTCCTTGCAATGTGAGGGAGGAGGTGGAAGATTATAAAGGTCATTTGTGAACAAAAGTGATAGTTTTGTTATCTGTCTGAATGATTCCTGTTATAAATGTGCAATTATAGAAGTGAAAGTTCTGAGTGTATTGTCTTCATTTAATGATAAGAGATTGTGGTGTGATTGAAGATGTCTGATGTGATGCTCAGATCCAATAGAACCATAGAAACTATAGAAATGATACAGCACAGAAGAAGGCTATTTGGCCTATTTTGTCCATGCCAACCCAAAAATACCCAGATGCCCTTTCCAATCCCATCTCCCTACAGATAGCCCCTAGTCCTGCAGGTTATGGCTCTAAACATGCAGATGCAGGTACTTTTTCAAAGAGTTATGGTCTCTTCCCCCACCACCAACACAGGCGGTGAATTCCAGACACTCACCACCTTCTGCATAATAAAGTTTTCTTCATGTCCCCTCTAATCCTTCTGTCACTTAGCTTGAATCTATGACCCCTGTTTTTTTTTAAATTCTCTGTCAAGGGAAACTGGTTGCTCCTGTCTACCCTATCTCTACCTCTCACTTTGTGCACCTCATATATCACCCCTCAGACGTCTTGTTTCAAGAACAACAACTCTGTAGATATCTATTCATTTTTCAACAACTTTGCGTTTTGTGCACTGTTTGTATTTTCTGCAATGCTGATTCCTGATTACACACATAATCTTTGTTGGTACAACATTAACATTTCAATTCTGAAAAAGACATTTTCATGCAGAGTGCTTTAATAGTACCTTAATTCTATTTACTGAGTAACTATCTGATTTTGTTGCTTCTCACACACCTCCCTTCAATCATTGTGTTGTGAAGTTGAAAATGAAATGGAGCTGCATCTACCCTCATTTCGGAAGGACCAAAGGAGCTACTCTCTCTTAGACTTGTTTCTGAGCCTTATATCCTTTCAACCCAAACAACTTGTACCAGAGTTCCAATTACACACTACCCAGTAGATAACATACCAAATTTTAGGTGTTATGGGTATTTGAAAATTATCCCTTTCTACATATTAATGGGGATAAAACTGAATTTACACTTGAGCAGAGACTTTTGAGTTCTGGATGATGATTCCAGTGAAATTAAGGAATGAGAGAGTTTCTACACATCAAATACAGAGAATAAGGTTTTATTAATTAACCAATAAATTATAGAGCAAGAGCAGATTATTTTTCACTCTCATGAACGCAGTCACACCCTTTTTTTCTTGCTCTGATAATCTCAGTCCAGGATTTGATACTGAATAACAATATGCATAAAATTAAAGCAGCACAAAATGTGCCCGCTTCAGACAATATTATTACTTAGCTTCTTATACTTGTGGTATGTCGCCCTGTTAGTATGCAGTATATTTCGAAATGCCGTGGCCATGATATCGTCACAGTATCATGCCGCGTGACCTGAGCGCATAAAAGTTTCAGACTTCATTTCAATTTGGGCCACTTGACGCCTGACATGCAGATGAAAGCACACTGTTCTTTTTAACTGAAAAGCTTAACATTAATCCAGTCATGGAAGTGCTTGCGACTGTAATATCACAATATATCAGGAGCTGTAACAAATGCCTGTTGATTCTTTCATCAGCTAGTTCTAACATGATGAGAGCTAAACAATAATAATTGCTGCATCGGGTACAAATACCCTGCTAGAGGCAAAGCTCACATTACAGCGGCAGTTCAGTATTTCATTTCAAAGTTTTTCAGAGATGCAAACATTGTACACAAAGTTATATTGAGTTTTGATTGCAGCTACTGAAGCTAAATTCTAACACTGAATATTCGTGATAATTGTGGATGTGATGGTAATGATTTCAAGGCAATGCAAAGTTCCATCTCTGGCAAAACCAAGTGATGTGCAAGCAGATTGTCCATCTAAAAGTTCAGCTTTTATAAGCCATCAATAGATTAGCTTTATAAATGTTTGTATTATTTTTATAGGGATCAATATTCATTACTGATTTATTTTTTGTTACAGATAGTGCCTTCTGCTTTTTTCAGCTTGTGTTCATTACTTTTTAAAATTTTGTCTATGTGATGTGGTATGATGATAATGCAATGATGATGCATTTATTCTCTTTCTTTAATTGTTTTTCACAAAGTGGCAGTGAGCCAACCTCTTGAGTCACTGCAGTCTGTGTGTAGTGGAAAGTGAGTTCTTGGATTTTGAGCCTACAAAGCAACTGGGTTATGTTTCCTGTCAGGGTTGTGCATGTCATTGGCGGATAGGATCACGGAAGACCCTAGGGCTTTCTATAGCTTTATCAGGAATAAAAGAATGACAAGAATAAGATTAGGACCAATCAAGCATAGTAGTGGGAAGTTGTGCATAGAGTCAGAGGAGATAGGGGAAGCGCTAAGTGAATACTTTTCAGCAGTGTTCACACGAGAAAAAGACACTGTGGTCGAGGAGAATATTGAGATATGGGCTACTAAACTAGATGGGATTGAGGTGCATAAGGAAAAGGTGTTAGCAATTATGGAAAGTGCAAAAATAGATAAGTCCCCTGGAATGGATGGGATTTATCCAAAGATTCTCTGGGAAGCCAGGGAGGTGGTTACTGAGCCTTTAGCTTTGATCGTTATGTCCTCATTGTCTACAGAAATAGTGTCAGAAGACTGGAGGTTTCTAAATGTTGTTCCCTTGTTCAATAAGGGGAGTAGAGACAACCCTGGAAATTATACACCTGTTAGCCTTACTTTGGTTGTGGGTAAAGTGTCAGAAAGGGTTGAGAGATAGGATTTATAATCATCTAGAGATGAGTAAGTTGATTAGGGATAGTTAACATGGTTTTGTAAAGGGTAGGTCATGCCTCACTAACCTTATTGAATTCATAGAGAATGTGACCAAACAGGTGGATGAGGGAAAAGGAGTCGATTTGGTGTACATGGATTTCAGTAGGGCATTTGTTAAGGCTTCCCATGGTAGGCTATTGCGCAAAATATGGAGATATGGGATTGAGGGTGATTTAGCGGTTTGGATCAGAAATTGGCTAGCTGAAAGAAGACAGAGGGTGATGGTTCATGGGAAATATTTATCCAGGAATTCAGTTAGTAGCAGGATACTGCAAGGATCTGTTTTGGGTCCACTGTTGCTTGTCATTTATATAAATGACCTGGATGAGGGCATAAAAGGATGGGCTAGTAAATTTGTGGATGACACTAAGATTGGTGGAGTTGTGGATAGTGACAAAGGATATTGTAGGTTATAGAGAGACATAGATAAGCAGCTGAGCTGGGCTGAGAGGTGGCACATGAAGTTTAATGCAGGAAAGTATGAGGTGATCCACTTTGGAAGGAGTAATAGGAATGCAGAGTATTGGGTTAATGGTAAGATTCTTGATAGTGTAGATGAGCAGGGAGATCTCAATGTCCAAGTACATAGATTCTTGAAAGTTGCCACCCAGATTGATAGGGTTATTAAGAAGGCATACGGTGTGCTAGCTTTTATTGGTGGAGGAAATGAGTTTTGAAACCATGAGGTCATGCTGCAGCTATACCAAATTCTGGTGCGGCCTCATTTGAAGTATTCCATACAGTTCTGGTCACCACATTATAGGAAGGATGTGGAAGCTTTGGAAAGGGTTCAGAGGAGATTTACTAGGATGTTGCCTGGTATGGATGGAAGACCTTATGAGGAAAGACTGAGGGACTTGAGACTGTTTTCATTAAAGAGAAGAAGGTTGAGAGGCGTCTTAATTGAGACTTATCAGATAACCAGAGGGTTAGATAGGGTGGACAGTAAGAGCCTTTTTCCTCAGATGGTGATGGCTAGCACAAGGGGACAAAGCTTTAAATTGAGGGGTGATAGATATAGGACAGATGTCATAGGTAGTTTCTTTACTCAGAGTGTAGTAGAGGTGTGGAATGCACTGGCTGCAACAGTAGTAGCCTTGCCACTTTTAAGGGCATTTAAATGATCGTTGGCTAGGCATATGGACAAGAATGGAATAGTGTAGGATATGTGGGCTTCAGGTTAGTTCCACAGGTTGCCACAACATTGAGGGCCGAAGGACCTGTACTGCACTGTAATGTTTTATGTTCTATATTCTATGTGATAGAGGGAGTCCTACAGATGGGGATGTTCTTCTAGGTTTCTTCAATCATCCAACAGTAAAAAAAGGAAAAATGCTCAAGGTGGAATTGTGTGTAAATGTTTCAATGTATTCACAGCCTTCTCAGCACAATCCAAAATAAACTTCAGGTTTGTTGAAGTTATTTATCATCAGGATATTGCTTCTTGATAACTAAGTTGCATTGTTTTTGCCAGAAAATACTTCTATTCCATAGAGCCTGACCTTACACTTGGCTGGAGTTCTGAATCAAATGGGTGCTGAACCACCTAGTTAAATCAAACAAGGACTTTTAAAATATCCCTCCACCTCTTCTCCTGCTTCATGCCCCCATCCCCCTTATATTGCTTTTTAAATCAGCAAAGGTGCTGTCATGAATTGGATATCTTCTACTACAAACTGTCGATGGCAAGTTGTTCCACAAATGCAATGTGACGTAAGTGAGGGAAAGTGAGAGAAACAAAATAGAAATAGAAACACAAGTAAAGGGGAAGATCCAATTGGCAACGAAGAAGAAAGAAAGCAAATGAAGTAAAAGTTTGACTTTATTGTTTTCAGACATAGCATGACCAACCACCTAACCTAAAGTGCACGGACATCATTGTTTTAAACATTTGTTTAATTGAAAATCATGTGAAACCAACAGAATCAAATGTTCTGATCTACTTAATCTTTAAGCATGACAACAGGCCTTAGTGAGCTGTGAATCAAGATATATGTGTGAGTGGATGGATGTGATACATGTCTGTGTTATTGTGTAGGCAGATCTCTAATCATTTAGTGGAGTGTATGAAAGACTGCTGCAAATAATGGTTTACCTTCATCAGTATGTGATGTGCTGTCTCTTTATACTGCTTTCGTGATGCATTTTGCTTAATGATTGCATTTCATTCCAAACTCCAGCACATATGTTGTTGCTGTGTTGTGAGTGTAAGATAAAAAAATGTTACAAGTAACTGTCTGTCACTTTTGGCTACCTCATCCAGGCAACCATTCTTCATTTGTGAACAGATTATTGGGCTTTTCAATATATCACAACTGATTTTCTGAGGGCCTGTGACTTCATGATGCTAATGTGTGAAGGTTTCTATAATTCTTCCCTGGCCATTGAGCCCTTGTTGAGAAATGAATATTTGAATACTGTGTAGGCACAGTGAGGGCTGCTTTGGCTTTGGGCAATTATATAAAATGGGTGATATCAGTTCAGTCATTCATTATGCCTGACATTTAGGGTTATGTAACATGTGCTGAATCAATTATTTCTTAAAGTCACAGTTTACCTGCAATGAGTGGATGAGCAAAGAGACTAAATGAGGAAGACAGAATAGTTAAAGGTCATTGTACATATTGATCAGCAAATAGAGTGCGCCACTACAAATCTTCAGTTTACTTCAATACCAATTCCTCTTTTTGTAATCTTTGCTTATAATCTTCTTGGTAGTCATGCCTAAATGCCTCTTCAAACCACATAGCATTTTATGTTTGGCCATAGATAAAATTCCTTCCCATGCACTGTTGTGGTAGAACACACCAAAGTATCACAACAGCTCTAGGAGAACGTGTTGTTATATTAAACTATTCAGTGTTTGATTTTATCTGTGTGTTGACTATTGACTGCTCAAAATGTGTGATTAGCTAAACCTGAGTGTGGTTATTGAGAAAGAGAAGCCGAGCTGTTAGCAAAAGGTGGAAGCATGAGAACAGGGCATTTTAAAATTTGAGTAAAGCTCACGTCCAAACATTAGGTCTAAAGTGTATCAACTCTGCGTATCTCCCATGTGTAAAGCACAATAAGCACAACCCGTTCAATGGGAAATTAGTTATGGACAAAGGATGCTATAGTCCCAGCAGTTTTTGGTAACAAATTGAGCAAGATGAGAAGATTCAGAAGGCTTCTTAGGTCTTCCCAAATTTTTAAATTTGAATAAAAATTGCACTAATTAAGAAAAGAGAAAAGGATGCATTGTGGGAAAAACTCACAAAGTCAGAAATTAAGAGAAATACTTTTGTCTCACCCAAAGGAAAGGAATGAAGTATACCATTATATCTAGGAGGGAGTTACAAAGTTATTGTTTAATCAAGAGTTTATTACTGGAAGTATTGAATCAAAGCTTGAGTGGTTTATAATTGTTGTAAACCGTAGGACTAAAGAAAAGTCTTGTTAGGCCTAATTTTGTACAACATTTTGTAATCGGAATCAAGGATTATTTAATTTTAATTTAAGGTTGACTTTGTCATCTGTTCTTTCTATTTGGATAAAATGTGTGCATATATGGTGTATCTGGTTGGCTTCCGGGACACTTGAACATCTGTAGCAGAGTTTCTTCATCTGACATGCCATGCAAATCAGATTTTTCAGTATTAAATACTACGCTAACCAAGGCATTTCTTTATTTTTAAAAATTTCTGATAGTGCCATCCTTGCAATTCTCTCAATGTACAGGGCATTTTTTAATTGCCCTAATTTGTGATGACTTTGGTTACAACATAAGTATTTTGGCAAACTACAACACATGATGGAAAATTGGAATAAAAACCCAAAATACTTGATATCTTCAGCAGCAGATCATTGCCCTGATATGTCAACTCTGTTACTCTCTCCACAGATTGTGCCAGCATGGTGAATATTTATGTCATTATCAGTGATTTCCTTTAATAAACAGTCTTTGAAAAAAATTTTACAACTCCCTAACAACTTTGCAAGATGCTGCTATAAAACTGCAAAGGCCCAGAAATAATAAAATGACATAATATGATGGATGTATTTCAGGAGGCTACCTGAATGTTCTTCCACAATGCTACTGGAATAATTCCATTCCTTTGGCTGTTTTTCCATTGGTGTGACCTTGTCTCTATCAGGGTATTTTTTAAGATCTGATGCAGAACAGATGCTATTTACTGAAGTATAAAAAACTGGGTATGGATATTATAATATTGTTTATTACAGCTAAATATTATATACAAAAATACATTTTTTAGGCATTTAAGTGTCTAGGCTAATGTCCAGCTATTATGTTACTGCACATCTTTCCAGTAGCAAGCCATGCTTCAATTAATCCTAGGATAAGATGAAATGAGAAGTCTTCTAACTTTATATTGTAGGCTTGTTTCAGTAGTTATATCATGAACATGCCTCTTTAAGCTATACTAACATAATGACCTTGAGACACAACACAACAGCCACAACCATAAAATCTATTTTCTTTCAAGTATTTATCCAATTTGATGTGTGTGTGTCTGCATGCCACTGATTGCAGAGGTTCATGAAAATAGCTCAGTCCCAACTTCTCAAGGGCTATTAGGGATGGGAAATAAATGCTATCTGTGCCGGTGTTGTTCATATCCTCCAAGAATGTGTAAAACAAAATTACAGGATGCAGATATTGGCTTCAGTAATGCAGAAAAGTCTCATTGACGGCAATTTCTGAATTTCCGTAATTAATTGTTTCTGTGGACTCCAGAAACCGCTGTCAGACTCAGTGAAGTAATGATGGAGAGTGCTGACAGTTTCTCTGTCATAGCCATCACAAAATCCAGGCCAGTATTGTCACACTGTTCTGTTATTGAACCAATACATCACAAAGACATTGCTTAATCACAGCTCATATCCTGAGCTGACACGTCCTGATTTTACTATCTATAATCAGGAAAAAAAAAACAATGCAACAAATGCCTTATACAAATTAAATTACCATTCCATTTTCTTATTAGTATTGATTTGTGTCAAAAATGAAATGAGTAGCCTGCTCAGCTATAAACTAGCAATCAGATGTATGAATAAATTATAAGAAGTTGCCCCGAAGGCCGCTACAGCTCCTTAAATGATTGTAGCAATGAAGTCTGCATTAGCAGAATGTGACTTTTCCATTGAATCCAAAGCTTGTGTTAGCACAAATTGACATCTGCATTGCTGGAATGAAGAGTAATTTAAATAAGCTAGGCTTTCATTGATGCTGAAGAGCTCCATGGTTCATTATTAATTTTCTGTGCTTTACAGGGTTGATGGTAATTAGCTGGTGCCTGGTAATTGAAGGGACCAGCTGGTATTAAAGCATAAACTTGTCTTGTGGTAATGTGAATAAGGTTTATGCCCTATGTTTAACTTACTCCCTGTTGGAAGTATATTAACAATCTACATACAAGATATGATTTGGCTTCCTTCCATCCATTGACCCAAGGGTCCCCTATTGATGGAATAAACAACATTGTTGATGCCTAGAGATGTGGATCTATGAATGTGCTGTTGGATTAAAATATAATTTTTTAAGAAATGAATATTCAGAAGCATTTCCCCTATGTTTTCTATAATTAAGTAAATGTATCTCAATAGCAGTGGAACCCAATATGACTGGCAGTCTTTTGTAGCAATTGGGAAAAGAGACTGGCAGGAGGATGCTCCTCTCTCCAGGAAGGAGCATCAAAAATAGGTGATTTAAAAGAATGCTTAATAGCCCCAAACAAAAATGTTTCAGGAAAACATATTCACTATTGGTAGAAGAGAGTTTTCGGAATATGGTTCTGGATGAGTGTGATGGCAGCATGTTGTGGAAACACCTTCAACAATAAATTACATGAACACAGTGTGGTCATATGTTGTAATGTCAAATGTGGTAGCGCAAGGCAGCAACAGCTTATGATAACCTGATGCTGTATTAGGATATAGTGACAATGTGTTGACACATGATGCAGGAACAAGCTTCAGCAGCATTGTGCATTAATATTGTAAGATGCACATCTTATTAATTTTGGATGTGGACCTAAATGAGAAAAGAATTAGTTTATAGCAAGTACTCTGGAAGGAGTAGATACACTTTTAAATCAACTCATTGTGAGTTGTGTTTACATTGTTGTTTAGTTCATGCAACGGGGGAGGAAATCTAAAGATGTCGCAGCACTAGGGATGATTTCAGAGTGAGATTTGCCCAGTAACATGTTGCTGATTGGTTTGTGTACTCGGGACCATTTCGGACACTAGAAGACATCAGCATGGCAACAACTCTCTGGTTCCTGGGCAGGTGAACAGCATGTGAGTTTCTGAAATAGGAGAACAAGCATTCAGACTGCAGCAAAGATAGGGTCTCTCTCTATATAGAGAAGTAGCGAAAGCCTAGAAGACAAAATGTTACTCTCTCCCAGCAGTTGTGTAAGCTATTGTCTCTAATCAGCAATTAAAAGACTTTATAATTGAGACTATAAGAGCATAAGATATGGGAGCAGAATTAGGCCATTCTGCACAATGAGCCTCCTTCGTCAGCCAATCACACCTGATATGTTTCTCAACACCATTCTCTTGCCTTCTCTACATAACCCTTAACCTCTCACCAATTAAGAACCTATTTATCTCTGTCTTAAATACACGCAATGACTTGGTCTCCATAGCCCTCTGTGAAAATGAGTTCTACAGATTAACCACCCTCTGGCTGAAGAAATTCGTCCTCATCTCAATTCTAAAGGGCTTTCCCTTCTCTCTGAGGCTGTGACCTTGCATCTTAGTTTCTCCTACTAGTGGAAACATCTTCTCCACATCTACTCTCTTCAGGCCCCTCAGTATTCTGAATTTCAATGAGATCCCCCCCTCATCCTTCTCAACTCCATCAAGCACAGACCAAGGGTCCTCTACTGCTTCTCATATGACAAGACATTCTTCCTCAAGATTGTTCTTGCATACCTTCTGGATTCCCTCCAATGTCAACACATCCCATCTTGGATAAGGAGCCTAAAATTGCAGACCATATTCCAAATGTGATCTGACCATAACCTTATGCACCCTCAGCAGTACATCTCTGTTCTTATATTCTAGCCCTCTTGAAATTAATGCCAACATTGCAATTCTTTCTAACCACTATCTGAACCTGCATGTTAACCTGAAGAGAATTCTTAACTAGGACTCGCAAGTCCCTTTGTGCTTCAGAGTTCCAAGACCATTCCCTACTTAGGAAATAGTGCACACCTCTATTCTTCCTACCAAGAAAATAAATCAAGAGATAAAGAAGGCATGGAAGAAAGGCACAGAATCTAATCTAATTGATAGTAGACCAAATATAGGCTAACCGGCCTATATTTTCCTATCTTCTGTGTCCCTCCCTTCTTAAACAGGGATTTTACATTTGACATTTTCCAGTCCTCTGGGACTTTCCCTGACTCTAGTGATCCCTGAAAGATCACTGCCAATGCCTCCACAATCTCCTTGGCTATCTCCTTCAGAATTCAAGTGTAGTCCATCTGGTCCAAGTGATTTATCCACATGCACTCCTTTTCAGCTTCCCCAGCACTTTCTCCTGTACTCATCTCTGCCCTCTGACTCTCTTGAAGTCCTAGAATGCTGCTGGTGCCTTCCACAATTAAAAGGGCTGCAAAGTTCAGTCATTCTCTGCCATTTCTTTGCTCCCCATTACTACTTCTCCAACCTCATTTTCCAGCAGTCTCATGTCCATACTTGCCTCTCCCTTACCTTTTTAGATATCTGAAAACAACTCTTGCAATCTTCTTTTATGTTATTAGCCTGTTTGCTTTCATATTTCATCTTTTGCCAACCTTACTGCTTTCTTAATCATTTTCTCTTGGTTTTAAAGGTTTTCCAATCCGCTGGCTTCCCTTTAATCTTAACCACACTTTTCCTTTTGCCTTTAATGCTGTCCTTGATTTCCCTCATCAGCCATGGTTGCCTCATCTTCCCCTGACCATGTTTCTTACTCCTTCTGATGAATTTCTGCTGTGCGTCCCAAATTACCCCCAGAAACTCCTGCCTTTGCTGCTCTAAAATCTTCCCTGCTAAGTTCCCCTTCCAAACAACTCTGGCCAGCTCCTCCCTCATGTCTTTGTAGTTAGCTATATTCAATTGTTATATCATTACATCTGATTCCAGGTTCTCCCTCTCAAATGCAGGATAAATTCTATCATATTATGGTGACTGCCCCCTAGGGGTTTCTTCACTATCAGCTCTCTAATCATGTTTGCCTCATTACACATCACCAAATCCAGAATTGCCTCTTCCCTTGTGGTCTCTACCACAAACTGCTCCAAAAATAATCATCTCGTAGACATCCCAAGAATTCCTTCTCTTGAGATCTGCTACCAATCTGATTTTCCCAGTCTGCTTGTACACTGGAGTCCCCCATGATTATTGTAACAGTGCCTTTCTTCCATGCCTTCTTGATCTTTTGTTTTTTTTTCCTTCCCTAAATCCTGACTACTGCTAGAAGGCCTGTACACAGTGCCCAACAGGGTCTTCTTTCCATTGTGGTTCCTTAACGCCACCCACACAGATTCTATGCTTTCTGATCCTGTATCACTTCTTGCTATTAGTTTAGTTTTGTTTCTTACTAACAAGGCAATCCAGTCCCTCTGCATTTCTGCCTGTCTTTTCAAAAGAATCCTTAGATATTTAGTTCCCAGCCTTGATCCACTTGCAGCACGTCTCTGATCCGCATAACATAATTTTCCATGCAACTGAGCACTCCCCTCCGCCCCTCCCCCACTATTTAGTTTAAAGCCTTATCCACAGCACTAGTTATATAATTGGTCCCAGCAATGATTCAGGTGGAGCCCGTCCCATCAAAACGGCTGCTTCCTTCTCCAGTACTACAACCAATGTCCCATGAATTCTAGCCTGTTAGAATTATCTCTTTAATGTGCCAATTTGCTCATTACTCAGGTCATAGTCGAGAGATTATTATTTTCTTTGTTCTGTTTTTTCAGTCTTGACCCTTGCTGTTCATATTCCCTCTGCAGAACCTCTTTCCTCTTCTATCTATAACATTGGTAACTACATGGACCACAACAACCTGATTGTCCGGCTCTCATTTTTCTGCAGCCCAGATGAGGTATCCTGAACCTGGGCACGAGGCAGGCAACATAGCCTTCAGGACTCCTGATCCTGGCCACAGATAATAGTGTTTATTCCCCATTTATGGGCAGCACAGTGGCACAGTGGTTAGCACTGTTGCCACACAGCACTGGAGACCCAGGTTCATTTCCTGCCTCAGGCGACTGACTGTGTGGAGTTTGCACATTCCCCCCATGCCTGCGTGGGTTTCCTCCGGGTGCTCCGGTTTCCTCCCACAGTCCAAAGATGTGCAAGTCAGGTGAATTGGCCATGCTAAATTGCCCGTAGTGTTAGGTAAGGGGTAAATGTAGGGGTTGTGGGTTGTGCTTCGGCGGGTCGGTGTGGACTTGTTGGGCCGAAGGGCCTGTTTCCACACTGTAATGTAATGTAATCTAATCTAATCTAATTACAACAACATTTCTCTTTTCTCCCCCCTCTTGAATGGCTCCCTGTACCACGGTACTATGGTCAATTTGCTCATCCTCTCTCCAGCCCCCACTCTCATCCATACAGGAAGCAAGAATCTCAAACCTGTTAGACCAGCTCAAAGGTTAAGGCTCCTTCAGCACTGCCTCATGGATTCCTGTACCTGCCTCACTTGTAATCAATTGCCTTCTTGTCCCTGACCACTGACCGAATTGGAGGGAGTTAAACTAAGGGGTGTAACTGCCTCCCGAAACACAGTGTCCAGGTAACTCTCCCCCTCCCTGGTGTGTTGCAGTGTTCATAACAACTAGCACTTGCTCTAGATGTGGTCACTAAACCACCATAGGGTCCACTAACTCCAATACCATCCGGTTACAATACATCGCCAGGCCTGGCATCTAATTTTTAATTACTTAATTCTAAATTTGATTTTTAAAAATTTTGGGTTCTGATCTTTTAGGTTTTAGCGTGTAAATATTTCCCCTATTTACTTGCAGTCTGAAAGTTACCTACCATAGTCAAATCAGTAGCTATCACCAACTGATGATTTACCTCTGATGTCACTCTTTTGCACTGGGCCCTAATCCTGAGCTTCAATTTTTCCATTAAACTAACTTACAAACTATGAGTCAAAAAAAGATCAAGCAAAAAGCACCTCCTTCCCTCTGCACTGAATTCCCATGTTACCTTGAAATTTCCCAAACTATATACTCATTCAGGCTGTCCGGAGTCCCAGGTGATGTTCTGAAGACCAAGGTTCCCATCCTGCCATGACAAATGGTGGAAGCTGAATTCAATAAAAATCTAGAAATTAGAATCTAGATGACCACAAGTCCATTGTCAATTGTTAGGAAAAAAAGGTTGAGTTCACTGATCTTCTTTATGGAAAGAAACTGCCATCCTTACCTGATCTGGCCCATGTGTGACTCCAGACCCAGAGCAATGTGATCAGCTCTTAACTGCCCCATGGCGAATGAGGGATGGGCAATCAAGTTGGCCCAGCCAGCAACATCCTCATCCTGTGATTTAAAAAAAAAGCTTCCATCTTCCATCCTAATTTTAAAACCATATAATTTGGCCTTTCCAATCTGAGCATCACCAGTCACGTGTGTCCTTATACATGAATAGTAGAGTTTAGCCCCTTCTAGCTGCCTGTGTTGACTGTATCTGTGAAGTTCAGAGATATCCTAGGAAGACATGTAATCCAATGGTAAAATAGCTTAATCTGGACTCTTCTTCTCTCAAAACCCAACTCTATGGCAATATAATGATACTGGCTCTTTTTTTCTGGATAGATATGCTAATCAGCTATAGTTAAAGTTCTCAAATGTATTCTGCCTTGGAGCTAAATAGACAGTTTAATGAATGTTTAGAAGACATTTGGATGAATAGGAAAGGTTTGGAGGGAAATGGGCGAGGAGCAGGCTGGTGGAACTAGTTTAATTTGGGATTATGTTCAGCATGGACTGGTTGGACCAAAGGGTTGTTTCTGTGCTCTATGACTTTATAAGCAAAGATAAAACTTGGCACAGATTTCACTTGCTTGTGAGATTTAGAGATGAACAGTCTACCCATAGTTGGTACTCCTGCTATTGCCCAGAGCTGTGATCATTTCCATTGTCTTCCCAGTAAATGTATCTGTGCCCCACAACTCAATTTTTTTTCAGCCTCTAACAACCAAACCATCTCAGCTTATTGTCAGGCAAATTGCAGAGCAGGTCATGTAATCACTTTTATTCCTCCAGTTTATTCAAAGTTGGAAAGACAGTTCCAAAACATATCAGCAAGTTAACCTTTGTATTTATAACAACACAATGCAGTAGTACAGGATTATCTCCTGCAGTAACACATTGTAGTAATATATGCCAATGAACACTCAATTATGATCCAGAAATTTTCATACTGATGACATTTCTATTGCACTTTTGTGCAGTTTATTTGTATTAGTTACATCTTTAAACAGTTCCTGGAATACTGATACTCCAATTTGTGAATAATAACTAGGAAACAATTTTTGTAATAAATATAAAAGTGCATTAATTTGCTGAGGTTTCTGAAAAGAAGACTGTTTATAGAGCAAAAAAATTATCCTTGGACTTGGCAGCAGCGTAATTTTGAATTCTAAAGACTGAACAGAGAAGAGAATACAATAAAATAATTTTCAGAACTGTCAGCCTTTGAAGGAGAATGCTCCTGAACACTGCCACAAAATAACACTGACAGATACAGACTTGCACTGAGAGCATCTCTGCAGGGAATTCAAATAAAGTATTTGAAGAGATTGCTGTTTGTGTCTGAAAGATTTGCTCATTGTAGGTTATGAAGGGGGGGAGGAGGGAAGATAAATCATCAAAGCACAGTTGCTGTACATAAAATATTCATCATAGGTCTATGTGGGTGGGTGTTCGGTTGACAGCATGCAGTGCAAATAATATCTAAAAGCTCACGAGCAGCGAAGTCACAAAATTACATAAATTATTTTCAGTAGTCAAATGTACTCAGGATATGCAGTTGACCACGCTGATGTAGATTTTTGACCGACAGTGTTTCATTTCTGAGTTTTTTTTTAATCCCACGGAATGGCTTAATCATTTTTCCATACTGTCACTGAAGGAGGAGTGGGCCGAACTTGTGTTGGAAGAGTTTGTCTTGACAGCGATATAGCAAGGGAACTCGTAGCTCCTCGAAGCAAGTCAGGGGCTCTGCATTGTGGTCATTGAGGGAAAGGGTTACGTCTGGTGCAGCAATGCAACTTGAACTTGCTGTGTTACACTGCAGATTGTATGATAGAAATGTAAACTAATCATGGATACCTTTGAGTCAATGGCAACTCATGATTGAACTAGGCTGAATCTTAGGATTGCTTGCTTGTTTTCATAATGCTCACTCACTTAGCACCTATCTGACTCACAGCATTCCTGCCTTGCTTTGCTATGACAGTTAGCACAGTTACACAACCAAAGTAGCTGGCCTTGCTAGTCAGCAACTCACAATTAAGGGGTGGACATCTTGTTGTACAGCAGAATGCTACTTTGATTTCACTCTTGCACTATGTGCCAGCAGCTTAGCTAACAGCTAACACACACCATGTGCTGGAAGCAAGTAGCCATGTTGCAAAGTCTGAGGGGAATTATCCTCACCAACCACCACCAGTTAGGGATTTGTGACACTGAACGTCAAGGGCAGTCTCTGATACCAGTTGATAGGATTGGCCACATTCAGACATTCAGTTGGGTGTTCTCAGTTATGGGGGTCTGTGCCTCTGCCATCTGGGGAGTAGGTCCTGGTCAGTCATGCCACCCAGTGCACATCTGAGTCTTCAGCTAATAGTGTCAGAGAGATGGATAGGCATCAGTCAGGGCTCCAGGCACTTCCCATCCAGGGCTCTCTGGTCAAGTTGCTCAAGGGGGAGGGCCACAGTCAGTCTGTCAGTTCCATCATAGAAACTAAAGGGTTGAGGGGGTCAGAGGGGCAGCTGGCACATGAAGAAGATTTGGGAATCTATTCTTCAGGATTGGGAACTGCAGGCTCGGCAAGAGGGGTGCATGACAATCATGGTGGAGGCAGCAATATCTGTAACATGGATGGAAGGGGATTTACTTAGGATGGGAGTTTGTCTATGGTCAGGAGAACCCTGGCCTCAAAAGGGGCATCAAATGATGTCACTTTGGCATGAACTCTTCATCGATAGCTGAGGCGGGCAACGTGGACATGCGCAGGCTTATGTGGATGGACTGAGTGTGAACCAGTGTTGGGACGCCTATGGGATTTATGGGAAGGCATCTGGATGTTCAAGGCCTTACCCACATTACAGCCTAGAAATCAATGGCCAAAGTTTTCTGGCGAGGCAATGGTCCTAATTGTTCAAAGTTGCAGCAGTGCAGCTACTCATGGCTGTTTCCATGCACAGACAGGCAGCTGCCAGGCAGGACCAAACCCCACTCTCAAACTCCATAAACTGCTGGAGAGACACACAGAACCAACTCCATCACCCTAGCCACTGGTTCTCAGGACTGAAGGCATGGTGACAGGGTCAGCAGAGTACCTGGCAAGCACTGCTCGTGAAGGGGGCTGGGTCATCCATCTCAGTCCTGTCTGTGTCTGTGATCCTTGGAAGTTAAATCAAAGGAGTATCCGTTTAACTATGGCAAGACGGCAATCTGCATGTTTAGCTCACCTAGACACAAAAAGTCCCTGGAATTGCTCAATTAAACCTCAGAACCAAGAGACCCCACTGTTGAGCTGATTTTCTCCACCCCAGCTGTGGAAATAGGGTATACCCTAAGATGTAGTGAGAGGGAAAGAAATAATGATTACGGATTTTGATTGAATTCAAATTGCACCATCTGCCGTGGCAGGGTTTGAAACTGGGTCCTCTGAATATGACGTGGGTCTCTAGATTGACGGTCTAGCTATAATATTACTAGGCCATCACCTCCTCCATTGATAACATATTAGACATTTATCACAGTATTGAAATATTCGATGAGCACATGCCAGATAAGCTCTTCAAGGATGAGCAAATTGAAAGGAAACATTCACACAGAGCTCACAAAATATGCTTTATGAACAGGCAGAAGGTCTTACTGAAGTGTTTCAACATCCACCCTGAGACTTGA
The DNA here is from genome assembly GCF_047496795.1 of Chiloscyllium punctatum. Taxonomy (NCBI): domain Eukaryota; kingdom Metazoa; phylum Chordata; class Chondrichthyes; order Orectolobiformes; family Hemiscylliidae; genus Chiloscyllium; species Chiloscyllium punctatum. Next base: position 26,247,488 of record NC_092780.1, on the reverse strand, counting down.
GAGACCCTTGTGTGAGATTGCCCTGTATGACACAGTCTCAGCAACAAAGTCCTCCTCCTGTAAACAGAACAGCTTCCTTGCCAATAGGAAAAACGAGGTTTGCAAATCCGCGGCCTGAATCACTTTATCGCCATCAACATGTGTCCAAAATAGAAAAAGATTTCACATTTGAGTTGAACTGATGAGTCATCGTTGGGCACCCTGCATCTCAATCTTGACTTAATGACTTCTGATTAATGCCATGGTCATAGTTAAACTTAAAGGGTGAAGACTTTATGGTCTCTGTGCAATAACAGTAAATCAAAATGACCAACTTTACTGAATAACATGAAAATTTAGAAGGTGCAGAAAAGCTTCTACAATGTGTACCTTTTACTTTAATGCAAACCACAGCCAATGCAAAATGCCCGTGAATTAACAGTCAAATAGCAAATAAAAAGGCAAATTGAATTTTAAATAGTCAATACACATACAATATGTCTTTGGCAAATGTAAGCATCAGCCTCACTTCCTGCACAAATGTGCAACCGCATGTAATCCTGCAGCCTTTCCAACTCCAACTTTGATATGGCGGATCTCACACTTACTCACTCAATCAATTTAGCCAAGTGTTGCATTTGCCAGCCAATGTATTACATCTGAGGCTCCATGGATACATTGAATTTAAGAGGGAAATGTGTATCTTTTAAACAAATGGGTACATGGAGTGGCTGAACATCACAGACTGGATTGTACAGACTGTACAGAATGTACAGTTTGGATTTTCAAAATGGCTTTAATCATTACTAAGAGTATCTTGAAATCAAAAGACAACAATGGATTATTTGAATAAGCCTAAGTTAAAACAGAGTTGTGTAAGGAGAAGATGCCAAACGGAATTGTCAACATTTAGAATTTGAAGGAAGAAAGCCAGAAGTTGGGATGTCACAGCAAAAATGAACTAACATACGAAGACAACCAAAAGGAAATCAAAAAGGAAATCAAGAAACTTGGCTGATTGGAAAAGAAACAGAAAGAAATGAACAAAACTTGAATTGTAAAAAAAAAAGACAATAAAAGAAACATGGAAAATGAAGAGAAAGAGAGCTAAAGGGAAATGAAAAGGGAGATGGAATTATTAAAGTCTGAACTCTAAAAAGAGTGAAATCAAACACCATGATTTGTCCAGAAAAAAAGCATAACTTAAAAGAAAGGTAGTAGATTGGAGGGCATTTCAGATTCTAATGATGGATTCAATTTAACCAGAACTCTAGGGAGAATGGATTTGAAAGATATTTATGTCATTTGAGAAGTTAGCTGAGCAAATAAAATGTATAAAAGGTGTTTGGACCTTAATGGTAAAGAGCATTTTGACAAGTACAATTATAACTGTGTTCACAGGTGTATCAGAAGAACACTGGCAGATTGTAAAACTATTGAAGAAACATTACTGACTGATTTAAGCTTGTCCCTGAAGCTTATCAACTAAAATTAAAACTACAAGAAAGAAAGCTAATCAGACACATCATCGAATTGCAAGTGAAGAAGAGATGCTGTGAAATCAGTGGTTTTGATTACTGAAAAAACTTTGAGAACTCAAGAAAACTTAAGATGATAGAAGAATTCAGAAATAACAATGATGCAGACCCAACTATTATTTAGATGTGTTATATATTCTTGATAACCCCTAAGAGGCCCTTGAGGAACCATTAATTAATCAATTTTTCTATGGAACTTGTTGAGTATGAGTTCCCTTGGTATCAGGCAATTGCTTGCCCAATTGGAATTCATCACCTGAGCCCTTTATAAAGCAGACCCAAGGATGAGTCTGTAGTATTGTTCATCCCAACCTGCGGCTGTAATGTTGGTAAGGCCTTCAACATCCAGATCCCCTTCCCATAAATCCCATAGGCTTCCCAACACTGGTTCACACTCAGTCCATCCACATATGTGTGCCATTATTGGTGTTCAACAATAAACCATGTTTCTTTCCAGTCATGCTTCCTGAGTTATTACAGTATCAAAGACCTGAGAGTAAGCAGATCTAGCAGAGACTGATGATATCTCATGCAGATAGTTACAGATAGAGAGCAGGTCATATGGGAACCTACAAGGAAATAGAATGAATAGAAAATCTGAGAAAAAACGTTCTGAGGATGGGTTACGTGACCTGAATCATTAGATCTGATTTCTCTCCATAGATGCTGCCAGACCTGCTGAGCTTTCCTAGCAATTCCTATTTTTGTCCCTGATTTACAGCATCCGCAGTTCTTTCAGATTTTATTTGAATAGAAAATCTACAGGTGGGAGAGGTACTAGTTTTAGAGAACAAACAGAAGGAACCAAAGTGATAAAGGTGAAAGTCTGGAACCAAAATGAGATATGAAGAAAATAATATGCTTCCATAGTAATAATATGGGGGAGACCAAAGCCAATTGGTGGAAGTTAAATGGGAGACCAACTGCAGTGACAGGAACATCTCAGAAATCCTCAGTAACAGGGGCATTAGGAAAGAAAATAAATAGTAAAACTGCAAAGAAAAAGGAAAGATAGTTTCTTACACTTCAATCAAGAAGACAAACAATTAAGGGTATTAACAGATACTGGAGCAAGTCACTCACTTCAGTTGGCTGATGATGCCATTTTACTTCCAGAGGAGTTAATGAAGAATTAAAAAAAAGGAAATTGCAAGCCAGTCCCATTATTGAATAAAAGAATAACATAATAAGTGTAAAAGTTGAATTGAGATTGTGAAACGAATCTTGAGAGAAGGAATCTATGGCACTGAATGACATAGCGTCGGATGATGTGGAGTCTGTGTGGGTGGAATTGAGGACCACAAAGGCAAAAAAACCATAATTGGAATTGTGTACAGCCCTCCTAACAGTAGTCAGGAGCAGGGACACAATATGTACCGGGAAATAGAGAAGGCATGTCAGAAAGGCAAGGTCACGGTGATCATGGGAGACTTCAATATGCAAGTGGACTGGGTAAATAATGTTGCCAGTGGATCCAAAGAAAGGGAATTCATGGAATGCTTATGGGATGGCTGTTTGGAACAGCTTGTCATGGAGCCCACAAGGGAGCAGGCTATTCTGGACCTAGTGCTTTGCAATGAACCAGACTTTATAAAAGATCTTAAAGTAAGGGAACCCTTAGGAAGCAGCGATCATAATATGGTAGAGTTCAGTCTGGAGTTTGAAAAAGAGAAGGCAAAATCGGATGTAATGGTGTTACAGTTAAATAAAGGTAATTATGAGGGCATGAGTGAGGAACTGACAAAAATAGACTGGAAGCAGAGGCTTGCGGGGAAGACAGTAGAGCAAAAATGGCAGGAGTTTGTGGGTATAATTAAGGACACTGTACCGCGGTTCATCCCCAAGAAAAGAAAGATTATCCAGGGAGGGATTAGACAGCCATGGCTGACAAAGGAAGTCAGGAAATGTATTAAAGAAAAAGAGAGATCCTATAAAGTGGCCAAGAGCAGTGGGAAATCAGAAGATTGGGAAGGCTACAAAAACAAACAGAGGATAACAAAGAGAGTAATAAGAAAGGAGAGGATCAAATATGAAGGTAGGCTAGCCAGTAATATTAGAAATGATAGTAAAAGTTTCTTTCAATACATAAGAAACAAACGACATTGGGCCACTTCAAACTGATGCTGGAAGCCTAGTGATGGGAGATAAGGAAGTAGCAGGAGAGCTTAACAAGTCAGTTTTCACAGTGGAAGACAGGAGTAATATCCCAACAATTAAAGGGAGTCAGGAGGCTGAGTTGAGTATGGTTGTCGTTACAAAAGAGATAGTGCTAGAAAAGCTAAAAAGTCTTAAAATTGATAAATCTCCTGGCCCCGATGGGATACATCCTAGAGTTCTGAGAGAGGTGGCTGAGGAAATAGCGGAGGCATTGGTTGAGATCTTTCAAGAGTCACTGGAGTCACGGAAAGTCTCGGATGATTGGAAGATTGCTGTTGTAACCTCCTTGTTCAAGAAAGGATCAAGACAAAAGATGGAAAATTATAGGCCAATTAGCCTAACCTCAGTTGTTGGTAAAATCCTAGAATCCATCATTAAGGATGAGGTTTCTAAATTCTTAGAAGAGCAGAGTCTGATTAGAACAAGTCAACATGGATTTACTAAGGGGAGGTTATGCCTGACAAACCTGTTGGTATTCTTTGAAGAGGTGACAAGTAGGTTAGATCAGGGAAACCCAGTGGATGTGGTCTATCTAGACTTCCAAAAGGCCTTTGATAAGGTGCCACACGGGAGGCTGCTGAGCAAGGTGAGGGCCCATGGTGTTCGAGGTGAGCTACTGGGATGGATTGAGGATTGACTGTCTGACAGAATGCAGAGAGTTGGGATAAAAGGTTCTTTTTCAGAATGGCAGCCGGTGACGAGCGGTGTCCCGCAGGGTTCAGTGTTGGGGCCACAGCTGTTTGCATTATATATTAATGATCTGGATGAAGGGACTGGGGGCTTCTAGCGAAGTTTGCCAATGATACGAAGATAGGTGGACAGGCAGGTAGTACTGAGGAAGTGGGGAGGCTGCAGAAGGATCTAGACAGTTTGAGACAGTGGTCCAGGAAATGGCTGATGGAATTCGACATGAACAAATGCGAGATCTTGCACTTTGGCAAAAAGAATAAAAGCACAGACTACTTTCTAAACGGTGAGAAAGTTCGTAAAGCCAAAGTACAAAGGGATCTGGGAGTGCTAGTCGAGGATTCTCTAAAGGTCAACATGCAGGTTGAGTCTGTGATTAAGAAAGCGAATGCAATGTTGTCACTTATCTCAAGAGGGTTGGAATATAAAAACACCATTGTGCTACTGAGACTTTATAAAGCTCTGGTTAGGCCCCATTTGGAGTACTGTGTCCAGTTTTGGTCCCCACACCTCAGGAAGGACATACTGGCACTGGAACGTGTCCAGCGGAGATTCACACGGATGATCCCTGGAATGGTAGGTCTAATATATGAGGAACGGCTGAGGATCCTGGGATTGTATTCATTGGAGTTTAGAAGATTAAGGGTAGACTTAATAGAGACGTACAAGATAATACATGGCTTGGAAAGGATGGATGGTAGGAAATTGTTTCCGTTAGGTGAGGAGACTAGGACCCGTGGACACAGCCTTAGAATTAGAGGGGGTAAATTCAGAACAGAAATGCGGAGACATTTCTTCAGCCAGAGTGGTGGGCCTGTGGAATTCATTGCCGCAGAGTGCAGTGGAGGCCGGGATGCTAAATGTCTTCAAGGCAGAGATTGATAGATTCTTGTTGTCTCGGGGAATTAAGGGCTACGGGGAGAATGCGGGTAAGTGGAGTTGAAGTGCCCAGCAGCCATGATTGAATGGCAGAGTGGACTCGATGGGCTGAATGGCCTTACTTCCACTCCTATGTCTTATGGAATTGATCTTATCTTAGGAAGTGATCTGTCTGGAACAAACAGTAGAGGTTAAAGAAACTGAAATGCTCCAGGAGGAATATCCTGGATTATTTCCTGATTTTGTTGTGCCTACAGGAAGAAGGAGAGTCTGTGTAAAAGGGAAATGAATTCAAAATTCAGTTTTTGGATACAATATTTTAAAATATAAATACAAATGGTGAAGGTGAAGAGAATGAACTTGACACTCTATAGCCTATCTTCTTTAATAGAATTGCAAATTATTTGAAACAGCCTACTCAGAAATTGAATCAGAACATTATTACTTGAAAGACCTAATGTTAATTAGCAAGCAGAGATCATCTCAATTATCAATTATATCAAATGGGCACTGGTCCATCTGAGTAACACAGTAAAATTTTACAAGTGGCCTACCAAACTCCAAAGGTGGGTAAGATAACTGCACAGAGGCCAGGTCCCATTACCAAGTCTCCCTTTATTTACTAGAGCACAGTACACTGGCTGTAGCTAGTCAGCTTGGAGTCAGTGTCGAGAGTGTGTTGCTAGGAAAGCACAGCAGGTCAGGCAGCATCCAAGGAGCAGGAGAATCAATGTTTCAGTCCTGATGAAGGGCTACGGCCCGAAATGTCACTTCTCCTGCTCCTCGGATGCTGCCAGACCTGCTGTGCTTTTCCAGCAACACATTCTCGACTCTGAACTCCAGTATCTGCAGACCTCATTTTCTCCCAGCTTGGAGTCAGTCCTCAAGTGAGGAGATTCTAATCTCCTGGTTATATTGGTTGGCTTGATTGCCCCAGGTTAACAGCCCCAATCAAGAACCTCGTAGGCAATGAGGTCCACCTGGTTCCAATCACTACAGTGGATCACTAGGAATTATGAAAATTCAGGCTAACACATTAAATAATTTCTATTAGCCTGATTACATAACTGGCCTGCTTTTGCCAGACTTACCAGACGTGCCACGAAATCTCAACACGCAATTGAACTTGCACCTTCAATCCCAATTTCAAATCAGCTTTCAAAGAATTCTTTAGCAGGCTTTAAATAGTACCCCTACGTAAAACCTGAAATGGGAATCAATCTCTCTTAAAAACTTTGGATGTTTTCACAGGATTTCTTGAAGCAATGCCTTTGGGAAAATGCTGCAAAATTGTTAGCAGAAGAGTTAGTTCAATCATTTTTTCAAGGTATTGATTACCTAAAGAAATCAGATAAATGTTCAAAATTTATGTCTCAAATATTCAAAGAAATAACAACTAGTTTGGGAATAAAACAATTCACATCTTTTGCTTAACAGGCAGAATCTCAAGTGTGTTGGAAAGATGGCATCAAAACTTTGAAAGGATGATACCAGAAACGAGTGGGTATACATATTGGAAAAGGATTGACAGGTGAGTTAACAGGAAGAAAGAAGGTAGATGTCTTTAAAATTATGAAATGTTTTGACAGATTGCAAACAGAGATAATCTTTCCTCTTGTATGGAAGAGCAGAACTCAAGGCCATCAATGCAAGTTAGTCACCAAAATTTCCAGCAGGAAATTCAGAAGGAACTTGTTTACCAAAAAAGGTGAGAATATGGAACTTCCTAACACAAGACATGATTAAAGTGATTTATACAGATGTATATAAGACGAAGCCAAACAAATATATGAGGGGAAAGGGAATAGAGAATTCTGATGTCATAATTAGATGAGAAAAGGTGGGAGGAATGAACATGAACACCAGATTTGACTGGTTGGGCAGAATGGCTTGTTTCTATGGTTTATATTCAATGCACTGTTACTGCAGTCTCACCAACATCAGCTAAACTAAAGAGCAAAACTATTTGATACAAGAAAGATGGAAGTACAACGTGTCAGATGGTGAACATGGGACAAGGAAACAACGTGTGTATTTTAGAATCAGAAGACCTGAATTTCTAAAATTATTCAGCAAAAAAGACTTTCAGATATGGTTCATGAAGCAGTGTGACAAACATCATGCTGTCAGTTAGAGCTGTGCAGTCAGCTCACCTTAACAAGAGGATCAACAGATGGAATGCAAGTCTGAATATTTCACAAGAGACAGATGTTCATATGTTGATCATTATATCTCACAACTGAAGAGTTGGAGCTCTGCAAATATGTCTTTAAGGTCTCTATTTGACAGAGGTAAATGCAATGTCAGTTTAGAATGTCAGTTTATTGCAAGAAGAATACTGATTTTAAAAATAGTTTTAATGTAACATTATTTGAATCAAAATGCTGACATCAGTCAGTCATCTGAATTTCATTGGCTTTGTGTTTTTGGAAGCACAGAATTTCAGGGTAGTAATCAGAATGTTTCTACTTCTAGATTTTAACCAGTTATTTTATAATTCAAGCTTAAGTCATCTGTAAAGCCTTTCCCGAATTTATAAAACTGCTTCATTGTTTCCGTCCTCCAATGTTAACTCCTGCAGCTATCTTCTGGTTGTTGTTATTCAGATTAGTTCTTCAATTATATTGCCAATATAATGAAGGGATTCAAAATTGTGGAAAAAAGAACAGAATGATGTAGATGGGTAGTCTCAAATCAACAATATATTAGGATGGCATTGGCTCACCTACCTCACTGACAGCAGTCATGTATGCTCTCTTCTTTACTCAATGCCATTGAGATGTACAACACAGAAACAGACTCTCCCTTTCATGTAATTTAACTTTAACATTGTGCAAATGATATTCTAGTTTTTCAGAGCTGAGTTCTGAATACTTGTCTATTTCCAGTTTTTCTGATTGGTTTCCAAGTGATTTAATGCAATTGTGATGATTGATAAAACACAGCCAGGTTTTGCAGTCATCCGTGTGCATCTTTGACATTGCGTGCTGTAATCTCACCAGAACAAAGCTGATCTGTCTGTGCAATGCTTTGTCAGTCGTGACTTTATCCGACAATTATTATGTAATTCAAGCACTTTTAAGTATTGCTAAACCATGAACAGCCTTCTGCCTTATTAGTTAACTGATGATTCAGTGCTAGAATTCTATGTTTCGAGCAATGGGACAGGTTTAACCTCACCTGCACATTGGTTTGAAATCATTTCCCATTTTACTGTTCGGTGAAGTCAGTGGAGATTAATGCTGAATGGTCAAAGCACCTTTTCACCTGATCATTACATTTTGTGCCCAGTGAGTTGTGTTAAAATTAGCCCTAAGTGTCTATCTAATATAAAACAGCAGCTTGCTTGTGAGCATACCAAGCATGTTAATGAGTAATTTAAAAAGGACAGAAATATGGAGGTGGATTTTTATCTTGCTTTCAGGAAGATGAGAGCTAGGTATTTTTGTGGCTCACATTTGTGCCTTCTTGTCTTTTCCCACAGGGGTCAGGTGCATAGTGCATTTTCTGAGTGATAATGAAGTGCATGAAGTGTCTTGATGCTGACACTGCTCTGTTGAAAATCCAGCCTCAGCTCTCCAATACTCCTATAGGATCAGCTGTTTGAAAGGATCCCTAACTATGAACCCCACCCACACTCACGCCACTTCATGCCCCCCAGATTCTGATATTCCACCTCTACTTCTGCTCTAACTCTCCCCATGCATCCTCCACCGGCCCTCACCCCGTCAGCACTTTGTACAGTTTTGCAGAGCCATGCAATGGCGATTATTTCAAAGTAAGTGAAAAACATTTAAACCTCTAACAATTGAATAAAACTCTGAATTCAAATTAACTAACATTGACTGGAAACCAAAAGAAAGTCTGACAGAGATTTAATTTAAATCCTGTAAGTGGCTATTGTGTTCATAAACCAACAAGATACCACATCAAAGGCAGCAAGCTGAGTTGTACTTTCTTTGGTAAAGTGCTAGATGTGTTGGGTTTTTTGGTGGGTTTAATTCTGCAAGGCTTAGTGAGATTTCTCACTGCATCTTACCAAATCTACAAATCTTACCTGTCTACCTTGACCCTTTGGTGTGTCTCTTGGCCAATGCTAGCTCCATCTTGCCATGCACTGCCCCTGGAAAAATGTGCCACTTGGCGGACATCACCAACATTCCTGGCACTGTGCCATATTCAAAAGGCTGCTGGGCACCCAGCATAGCCCAGGTATTCTGAATCTATCTTTCTTGGTGATGAACATAGCATGAGAAAATGTCAGAGAAGAGGAAGATGCTGTTCCAAATCTCTTCTAGGTTCCTGGAGGTCCTGGTGGAGGGGTGGTACAGAGACTAACTGTCCTCTTCCTACAGGACTGACAGAAAAGGCTACAGCAGTCTGGTCTAAGGTTGCCACTCAAGTCAGTGTGGTCTCCATGATCTGAAGAAATGACCTTCTGCGCTGTCTTGGGTGAGTGCCACACATCTTTTTGCCAATTTGCACTTCACCCTTTCTCTGCTACTGCACCCACCTTGAACCAAGCTTCATGCTCTGCTATTCTCACACTCTCATTATTGCCTGAAACTTCTTCTCCCAACTGCTCACACACTGCCACAGACTCCCCTCACCATAACTCTGCATGGCCTCTGCATTACTTATGCATTTGGGCATTCATTTCAAATTAATTAGAATACAAGATCAGAGATGTACTGCTAAGGCTGTAGAAGGGTCTGGTCAAATTGCATTTGTAATATTGTGACAAGTTGTGGGCCCCGTATCCAAAATGGATGTGCTGGAGTTGGAGGGGGTCCACAAGAGGTTCACATGAATGACCCGAGGATGAGTAGTGATTGAGGACTCTGAGTCTGGAATCAATGGAGTTTAGAAGAATTAGGAGGGGATCTCATTGAAGCTTACAGAATATTGAGAGGCCTGGATAGAGTGGGTGAGGAGAAGATGTTTTCACTAGTAGGAGAAACTAGGAGCTAAGAGTACAGCCTCACAGTGAAAGGATGAACCTTTAGAACTGACATGAGGAGAAATTTCTTCAGCCAGAGGGTGATCAATCTGTGGAACTCATTGCCACAGAAGGTTGTGGAAGCAAAGTCATTGAGTTTATTTAAAAAGAGATAGTTAGGTTCTTGATTAGTAAGGAGGTCAAGTATGGATGGCACGGTGGCACAGCAGTTAGCACTGCTGCCTCACAGCACCAGAGATCTGGGTTCAATTCCTGCCTCAGGCAACTGTCTGTGTGGAGTTTGCACATTTTCCCCATGTCTGCGTGGGTTTCCTCCGGATGCTCCGGTTCCCTCCCATAGTCCAAAAATATGCAGGTCAGGTGAATTGGCCATGCTAAGTTGCCCGTGGTGTTAGGTGAAGGAGTAAGTGTAGGGGAACGGGTCTGGGTGGGTCGCTCTTCGAAGGGTCGGTGTGGACTTGTTCGGCTGAAGGGCCTGTTTCCACACTGTAAGTAATCTAAGCTAATCAAGAGTTATGTGAAGAGGCAGGAGAATGAGGTTACAGAGGGCTAAGGACTGTGAACATGGCTGATGACACCACACCATGATCCTCTAATCAAATCAGAGTTCAGATACAAAACTGCCCAGGGTCGTGGTGGTGCAGACAGTAGGGCTGCTGACGATGTGATTCTGCTGCTTGGACTGGTCTGGGCAGGCCTTGAAATATACTGCTTTTAGAGCCACCGTATCACCCTGATGTGCTCTGCTGTGCACAAACAACCAGGTGATGTGCTGGATGCTGAGGAACTAGGTGAATGGGAGCAGTTGTCTCCAGAGCAGAATGAAAACATTGAGGAGCAGGAAGCTCTCCTACTGTATGACAGAACTCAGCAGCAGCTGCTACTACAAGCTAAGAAGGACCTGATTGACACTAGGCTCTAGTAGCTGAGAGCTGACTGCAACAAACAATCTTGAATTGTAAAGTAGTCAAATCAGCTTTTTGTTTGTACTGCAACCTTTATTAGTTTTCTTTCTGTTCACTTTTAATTGTTGCAAATAAAGGTTCATCTATGACAGTCCAGTTTGAGGAGGTGGTGAGAGGGTGAGTATTGAAAAGATATTGGTGGGGACAGAATAGCTTTGAATTAGAGAGGGCAGTAGGCTGGAATGTGGCTAAGGACAGGGAAGCAGTGTGGACTGGTCATTATACAATGACTGGGATGGGAAAGTGGAGCTCCATGTGCCGCAAAGTGTCGGCCATGGCATTTATGTCCCTTGACCAGCCTGTTTTTGGGGCAGCTGTGCCATTACGTTGTTCGTGACAGAAACAATACCAAGTACTGGTGGGGTGTTCAGTCAGGATAGAAAAATGGTGCTGCTGCCAGGGATATCTTGTGAGTGGCGAGCTCTTCCAGCAACAGCAAGATGGCGAAACTGGGCGAGCATCCTACTAAGGGGCACCATAGGGGCACAAACGGTAATTAATGCAATGGCTTTGGGATGATACAATTAGACATCTCATTAGACATCTCAATGGGAGAGAAGCTCACTGAAATTTGATGAAACTAACACAGCCAAAATATATCCTTGGATTCAGTCTTTGATGAATTATTAATGGTAATAATTTGTTTGGGTTGGAACATTTCCTTTTAATCCATATTGACACTTCATCACCCTTAGAGACAGATAATTGAGAGTGGAGGATGGGAGCACAGTGCAATTGGTGCTGGACTAGTAACCAAGAGACTCAGGTCATGCTCTGGGGTCCTGGATTTAATGTCAGATAATGAAATTTGAGTTTTAAAATCTGGAATTACATAATGATGACTATGAAAGCCCACTGACCAGACACCATTACTGATTGCCATCCATCCGATTCATTAATGCATTTGACCAGTTGTGGCATCAAGGAGCCATAGCATAACTAAAGTCAATGGGAATCAAAGGCATAACTCTCTACTTGTTACAGTCAATCCTTATGCAAAGGAGGGTGATTGTGCTATTGTGTTATTAATACCTCAGTTTCAGCATATCACAGCAGAAGTTCTCCTGAGTAATGTCCTTAGCGCAATCATATTCAGTTACTTAATCAATAAGCTCCCCTCTATTATAAGATCAGAAGGAGGGATAGTTGCTAATGATCAATCAATATTCAACATAATTTGCAACATCTTAGAGACTGAAGCAGTCCATGTCCAAATATAACAAGACCAGGACAATATCTTGTCTTGGGCTGAGAAGTGGCTAGTAACATTTGGGTACCAGACAATGACCATCTTCAACAGGAGAGAATCTAACTATTATCCTGTACAGGCCACTCACCATCACTTTCTCAAGGACACTAAAAATGGGTAATAAATACTGGCTTCACAAATGAAGCCCACATTTTTGAATGAAGAAATGAAAATTTACTTCCTCGGTCAAAACTGCATAATCTTTCTTCTGCCTTAACTAACTGCATGAAATACAATGTCATTTGTGTCTTTCTGTGTTTGAATTTGTTTTCTCCAAGTTTGATAATTGTAGGTAATGTTGTCCTATCCATCATATATATGTTCTTATAGAGGTAAGACTAAGGGGAGGAAATAAGAGTCTTTTCAAGTCTTTTGGGAGTGGTGTGGCAAAGGGTTTGGCAGGATGGGTGGGCACTGTTCCTGTTTGGTTGCAGTGCCTTAATACTGTGTTAATTTCAGCTCAGCCATATGGGAAAGACTGTCAACGAAGTTTCATTCATGCTTGAGTTTGGTATTATAATGAGAAACTAGACATTCAAACTGTAAATGCATTGAATAACAAAGAATATCAATACAGATGTCAAAAGAAGACTTCCAATGTTCTTACTTGGTAGCTATTTCTCAGTCAATGCAGTTAGTAACCAGGAAGGCCAATATGAAAGATACTTTTCAAACAGATAAGCTGTCTCATTAGAGAGCCACTGTTAGTAATTTACTATTTTAAGAATTAGTAGCACTACCATTTAGATCATAGATTTTCAACAGTAAGTAATTAATGGGGAGAATATTCTTTGTTTTCTCTATGTAGGATCAACCTCACCGATCACTGCTTTTGCTCTCCGTTCCCCTCTCAACCCCTCTCCCTCATGGTGCATCATTCCTAAGTTGTTGTGCTTGTTACAGCCTCCTAAGCAGGAATCAATAAATACCCCTGTAATCAATGACATGGTAGTGACTGGTGGTGGCAATGGACTGATTTACAGTCTCTAATTATTCCTCTACTCCAATGTCTCTCCATTCATATGGTGGGAATTAGGGTGTTTTTTTTTAAGAAATCTGTTGGAATTGGAATAAAATCTTAGGAAGGGAGGAATTGCACTGCAATCAGTTCTTATGATTTGGAAGGCACAGTGGGAGCAACTTTGCTGGCATTTTCCAAAAGAGAATTGGAGATATATTTGAAAAATAAATATTTGCATGTACATGGGGAGGAAAGAACAGGAGAATGGAATAAATTAGAGCTCTTTGTAAGATCCAGCACAGACATATCACGGGTTGTTTGATCATCTTCTGTGCTGTGATTCTGTGGGAGTGGGAGTAGAAGATGCAGTTTGAAATTCAGGAACTCAGGAAGAAAAAGTTTGCTTCAGGACCTGCTGTTGTTAATGGCAATTAACTTGTTGCTGTCATGCAAACTCAGTGATGAAAAATCAAACTGGTGCCAATCTTTATTCATTTTAATAAGCATTTATTTAGAGATGCGTGTTGCAAACATGGACTCTCTAAATTGCATTTATTTTCATCAACCTGTGAAACATGTAATGATACTCTTCTGGGGCAAGTGTGACTTGGACCCAGATGTCCTGGCTCAGAAGTAGCAACACTACCACTGAACCACATGACCTCGTAACCATCAATAATGAGAATTATAGGTAATACACAGTTCCAGTCTGTTTCTGTTTATTGGAATCCAAGAATCCCTGGTAAATTTCTACCATCTGCGTCTAATTGATGTGAACTAAACACTGTTTGTCATTGTTGGAATCAATTTCCTGGCTGCTGCCACAAATGGAAAAGGTGTCTGGCAATTGAGTTGGTTGCTTGTGGCACCAAGCCACAGATGGTGAGGAGAGAAGAGCTGGGTGTTCTGTGGGAGATTGCTGGCAGTGAAAGAGCAGTAATACAGTTGGTATATGGGGAGCAATAGCCTGATTGTGATGTGTACCTTGACTGCCTATGTTACGATGTTTGTTTGTAGGCAAGTGGGAATGATGAGAGGCACATTTACTCTTCCTGGCCAAGAAACGGCGCTGGAAAGCCATTTGCAGCATCCAGCATTCCTCACCGGCCTTCATGGCAGTTTTAGAAACATATAAAGATTTTCAAAGTGGGAGCAGCGATAGTTTATTCAGCCCTTTAAGCCTGCTCTGCCAACCTACATGATCCTTGAAGCTGGCAGAGGTTAAAGATAGAATATATTCAGCATGCAGCCTCACTGAAATATTTAAATGAAGGTCCTATCTCCTGAGACACACACTCATCGTACATACCGTCCCATTGCTATTAAAACCAAACGTGACTGTGTTTCTGATGAGTTACATTCAGGCTTGGAAATTTTAGGTTTTAACTTGTCACCTGGCTCAAATCCACCTTCCTGTGGGGTTAAAATAAACCTCTATGATTCTAAACTCTGTTTATTTTGCTTCCACTTGACTCATTCCTTGACTATATCAAGATAAATTAAACATGTGCGATCAGTTAGCACCATTGGCTAGCGTGTGGTTCAGAATAACATTGGATCAATTCTCTCAGGTGAATTTGGGACTGCCTTCTCACTCTGTCAGGAAAGTAGTGGCAAACCATCACTGATAAAACAAACAAGCCAAGGTCATGAAAGGGTACATGTACAATGATATGCCACAGTGTCATAGCTACACTGAGCCTAGCACCATGTTGCCTGAACTGGCCAGACTCGAGGTTGCCTTAAGAAAAATATGCTGCCTTTCAGGTTGGGATATACAGTATGGTTTTGTCAAATGTGGTAGAGGAAAACCAGTGGGAAGATTAATGGATCAAGGCTGTTGTATTAAATAATATATAGTTTATTGCACGATAGCAATAAGGTCCAATATGATGGACCTTGTAAAACAAAATGAGAATAATTAGATAATAGACATATTTTCCTCAAGGTCCGAAACTGTTCTGTCTTTCCCCACACTAGTCCATATAACATCATCAGATTGTGTGGAGCTTAATGCCAACCCTAGCATTAAGGTCAAGATTAGAGTGGTGCTGGAAAAGCACAGCAGGTCAGGCGGCATCTGAGAAGCAGGAAAATTGATGTTTTGGGCTAAAGCCCTTTATCAGGACTTTTGCCCGAAAAGTCGATTTTCCTGCTCCGATACTGCCTGACCTGCTGTGCTTTCCCAGCACCACTCTAATCTTGACTTTAATCTCCAGCATCTGCAGTACCCACTTTGATCTTAGCATTTACCTTTTTAGAAACATTACCTTATACAGCAGAATGGAAATTGAGCATAAGGGTTAATATTAGATATATCTTTCCTACTTGCTTTTAAATTAAGTATTGTTATGTGGGGTGGAGGGGACAATTAGCACAGTTGACTAGATGGCTAACACGTGGTTTAGAATAATATCAACAGTGCTTATTTTAATCCTCATTTCAACTAAGGTAGACATTGGGATCTAACATCTTGCCCTACACTATAACAAAATCTTGGCGTAAGCTGCAATTCAATTAACCGTGAATAATTGAGGATGCTACATGGCAAAAATGATGATAATATATTGACTAGCTGTCCTAAAGTATTTTGTTCACTCAGTCTCCTCCTTTGCTGCTTTACATTCTCCCTGATATTACATGCAATTTCTTGCTAATTTGAATTATACAGCTATAGATTTTTTCAGCAAGTGCTGTATTTGATGTGAAAGGGAAGGGGTAAAGATTGAGGAAAGAGCAAAAAAAGTATTTGTTTTAAGTATTTTAATTATTGCATGTTGAATTCTGCATTTAATGTTTAGCTAATCATGTAGCCAGTACACCCCTTATTCTTTGGTAGCTTTAATATACTTTTAAAAATTGACTTTCAAATGACCTGGGTGGAACGTTGGGTTGGTGAGACTAGATATTCAGTTTTTGTCTGTCCTTCAGCCAAATAAACTCTTTAAGGCAGTGTACTCAAACCTTAAAATCATGTTCGTGAGGACATGGCAAAGAGCCCATAGTCAAATAGTCTTCTGTCGATTTCAGGAAGTGGTATCTGGAAGTTTAATCAATAGAGTTCTCACTTTCCTGCGTTAAAGTTATATATTCAAGTGCTCACATATGTCTGTCTCCTTTGTTCTGACATTCATTCTGGATGGGAATGCTTGCAGTTTGCTTTTATAAAAATTAGAAGTTACACCGCATCACATAAGGAATTCTGATCTAAGAAGCTGGTGACATACTAATTGTTTTCCTATGTGCTATTTGCCAGGACAGACATGTTAATTGATGTGCCCACATTTACAGAGCACATTATTATCGTCCTGCTTTATACTTTCAGCAATTAAGCAAGCATCAATAGTTCATACAAAATTTAACAACTTAAAAGTATAAACCTCTGTCATCTGTAGTGGTGAGATAATTGCTTTAAAATGTGCTCTACCACTTGATTTCTCTTTTGTTATTTCAGTTCGAAATGCAGGCCATCCTGGAATGGAAATGATCTTGTGGTATTAAAGTGGCTGTGGTAGACTGCTGATCAAACAGGAACTCCAGGGGTCTAACTGTGCTTGATGCATCTAGACGTATTGTCGACATGAACACGAGAATTTAAATGCTCATGGTGATTGAAGATGCTCGCGGCAAATGTATTCATGGTTATGCAAGACCTAATTTATCATAATCTCTTTGTACAATGAAAAACAAGATTTATCCCTTTTGAAGGTGTTGCCTTATTGCAGGAGATCAGTTCTTCAGAGGAACATTCACTTAAATCGTCATTAATTATATTATTATTAGTGATATCATCAGTGTCAGGTTATCATTTCTCAGAGCAAAGAGTTTGAGAATTGAACTCGGGTTTATGTTCATTTTACCAATTGCAATAAGTATGAGATGCACTACAATTGGATTCATTGTGTGAAATTTTAACAGCCAAAGATAAATGGGCAGTGTCAAATGTTAATTTTTTAAAAAGCTGGAAATCAAGCCCAAACCACCTCCAACCTTCTGGACTTAACAGAGACTGGACAAAGCTTGAGAAGCCAACCATCTCCCAGAAATATGGCTAGACAATTGACATATTTTAACAAAGCTGACAACCTCAGCAGTAATGCTGCCAAATGGGTTTGCTAGCCTTGTGGAAACCGGGAAGGTAAAGACTTTCCAGCATGGCTTGAGGCTCAAACTGCAGCAGGACCTTTTCTCCTCAGTCCCCAAAGCTATGCCCCAACTACCATTAGATTCCTTCATCCATCCATCCAACCATCCATGAGATCCAACCAGAGTATCCCATCAACTGTGGTTGTGCAACAACTCGCTGTGCTCTCCCCCCCATTACATACAGCACAAAGAAACATTAAAGGAATGGACTGCTGAAATAGACCAATTTGGTTTCTCCAAAAAACACTAAAGGGACTTTTGGAGCTCTATCGGCACTCAGCTCATTGACATGCAACTCCATACAGGGGGTGGCTGGGTGTGGCTCACCACTCACCTTCCCAGATCTTGAGCCTGGTGATTGAATTTTAGATTAGATTCCCTACAGTGTGAAAATAGGCCCTTTGGCCCAACCAGTCCACATCGACTCTCCAGAGAGTAACCCACACAGACCCATTTCCCACTGACTAATGCATCTAACACTATGGGCAATTTTGCATGGCCAATTCACCTGACCTGCACATCCTTGGATTGTGGGAGGAAACCGGAGCACCTGGAGGAAACCCACACAGACACAGAGAGAACGTGCAAACTCCATACAGACAGTTGCCCGAGGCTAGAATTGAATCTGGGACCCTGGTGCTGTGAGGCAGCAGTGCTAACCACTGAGCCACTGTGCCACCCCATGGTAATTTCTCACGACAATGTACTCATGTCCTCTGTGTGATACTCCAAATGTTGATCTCTGTGGTGACTTCCATGCAGGCCGTTTTGGTATATCTTTCTTCTGTTGGACACCATGAAGAGAAATCCTCACCCTTTGGCAACTACCTCCATTAGTGCCTCAAGCGGAATCAGTAAGTTTTGGACCAACCGTCTGGTCAGCACCAGTATGGTCAGCACTGCCCTCAACCTGTCCTTGGCGAATGACGTAGCTATGAAAAACCTTTCAAAGGGCTCTCTAGATCCATGTCTGGCCTTCAGGCTGCCTTGGGTATCGCTGATTGTGTTCAAACTCATTCCAGGCCAATTATATGTTTTGCATTTTAAAGTGCCTTTGCATCCCTGATTCTGGTATTTGGTAAAATCATCTTCCCTTATGCCATGTGGAGTATTGTGAACAAACTTATGTGGAAGACAGACTGACTTTAACCTCTTCCTTTACCAGATGCACGTGTACCAGATTAACAAGGCCACTCTCCTACTCTAACACAGCATAATTTGGGCATGCAACCTGGAAGCTTTGTCAACGTGATTCAGATGTTTACAGCCTTGGTCTTTTGAACTTTCAGAGAAGATATGGAATGCACATTGAATACATTAAATCCCAGCATCCTCACTTAAAGAGGAACTACAAAACAGCTGGAGATCTTTATATGAATTACAGCCTCCAGCAGTGAAGAGCCAAGAAAGGCAATGCTGGGCACATGATATATTTCCAATAGCATTATGCAAATGTAGAGTATGCCATTTCCACTGCTACTTAAAGTAATGGGATAATGCCACTTGTGATGCAAAAATGCTGCCATATGTCATGTCCTTTACAAATAATGACAAGCAAAGAGGCTCCGGGTCTCTTTTAAAAGCTTTTCAAATGATACGTTCTTTTGAAATGATGTAAGCATTACCTTTTCCCATCCAATATAATTCATATAATTTAAAATTCAAATGGTTCAGACAGTTTTGCATTTTAACCTAAAAATATTTTTTTAACTGGCATTCGCTTTAATTTGAATCTATAATCTGTTGATCTGCAGTTTGGTGATTGTAGACACAAGGGCACTTTAGAATTAATATGCTAAAGCAATAGTTCAATTATACAGTTCAGGTTGAATGCAGGCTTTTAGTGCCTTGCATTTTCAGAGCAGCGTCCACTATATGTTACAATGTAAAAGTTTGTGGACAGGAATCTGATCTTTCTTCAATAAGAGGCAATGGCTTGTCAATTACAGATTGAACACTACAATTTGTATTTATTTCATTCAGCCTCTGAGTTGAGGACATTTCTTTGCATTGGACATTTCTTTGCATCTTTTAAGAATAAGTTTTGCCATATTAACATAAATCAACATGCATCATATATATCAACATGTGGGGGCACGGTGGCTCACAGTGTCAACGACCTGGGTTCAATTTCAGTTTGGGTTACTGTCTGTGTGAAATTTGCACATTCTGCCCGTGTCTGCGTGGGTTTCCTCTGGATGTTTCAGTTTCCTCCCATAGTCCAACAATGTGCAAGTTATGTGGATTGGCCATGCTAAATTGCCCATAATGTCCAGGGACGTGCAGCCTAAGTGGGGTGGCTGTGGAAATACAGGGTTACAGGGGTGGGGTGGGTTTGGGTATGATGTTGTTCCAAGGGTTGGTGTGGCCCCAATGGGCTGAATGGCCTGATGTAGCAATTTTATGATACAATACCAATATTCTTCTAATTTGCCTCTGATGTGGAAAATTTACAAAAACAATTTTCTTGGTTGCTCTGTCTCATTGTTCAAACATTCTCAATGTTCTGGCATTAAATTCAATATACTGGATAAAGTAAAATGAGTTTGTACAGTTAAGTCTTCATTACACTGCACTTATTAAGTGAAGAGATCTTACTGTCATGGGTAAACAAAAGGTCAAGACTTGATGGACAGTGAGCAGATTTCTAATCAGCCCACCATGTCACTAACTTTGAACGTAGTACTGCTTACAAATAAAGGTATTTATTGAGATACAAGAAAAACAGGCTACTTATGAATTTAGACATGGATGCAGAGCGATACGATACACTCTGTCAAATAAGCCGCTGCGTGTTGGATATCGAATTGAAAGTGGCTTGGCAGTTGGACACAGGAGGTGATAATTGATCTATCTAATGAATAACTAATGGCTGAATGAAACAAAAAGGTTCCATCTCCTCCAGATAGCATATTTGCATTTTGTGATAAATAATATAGAGGAAAAAGCTGCTGGGAATCTTTGATTGCTGCTGAGGAAGTAATCCAAGAAAGGTTGATGACTTTCAAAATGTGGCTTACAGCCATGGAATCATAGAGATGTACAGCATTGAAACAGACCCTTTAGTCTAAAGCATCCATGACAACCAGATATCCTAAATTAATCTAGTCCCATTTGCCAGTATTTGGCCCATATCCCTCTAAACCCTTCTTATTCATATACCCATCCAGATGCCTTTTAAATGTTGTAATTGTCTTGCCTCCATAATTTCCTCTGGCAGCTCATTCCATGCACACACCACCCTCTGTGAAATAGTTGTCCCTTAAGTTCCTTTTAAATCTCTCCCCTCTCATCCTAAACCTATGCCCCTCTAGTTCTGGACTCCCCGACCCCAGGGAAAAGACCTTGTCTATTTACCCTATCCATGCCCTTCATGACTATATAAACCTCTATAAGGTCACCTCTCCGCCTCCAATGCTCCAGGGAAAACAGCCTCAGCCTATTCAGCTCTCCTATAGCTCAAACCTTCTCACCCTGGCAACATCCTTGCCAATCTTTTCTGAACCCTTTCACATTTGACAACATC
This sequence comes from Chiloscyllium punctatum, assembly GCF_047496795.1. Classification (NCBI taxonomy): domain Eukaryota; kingdom Metazoa; phylum Chordata; class Chondrichthyes; order Orectolobiformes; family Hemiscylliidae; genus Chiloscyllium; species Chiloscyllium punctatum. The sequence continues at coordinate 26,226,441 of NC_092780.1, read as the reverse complement.
CTTCTAATAGGAAGGAGACCAGAATTACACACAATAATCCAAAGGTGGCCTAACCAATGTTCTGTACCACTGCAACATGACCTCCCAAAAACATTTGTAGTTACCTTGTACTTATGCTTTCAGAGTTTCAAATCCTTGTTCTTTGTACTGAAGATCCTGACTCATATGAGACAGCTCTTTTTTATGCATTCACCCTAGATTTTGATGTTCTACACCCTTATCAGCTTGTATCCCAAGATCTGGGATTCCATTTACGCCCACACCTATCTTCACCATCTGTCTTCCTTTCCATTGTTCCTTATATCCTATGTCAAAGTTTAGATCATTTATATTGTTGTGATTTAAAACTCATCCTTGCTTTTCATGTACATCAATAATTTTGCCTATCCTTATCTCCTTAAGACCCCAAACCCTCTGAAATTTCTGTGCGCCCCCAATTCTGGCCTCTTCATTGTTCATAAAGCTATAATGATCTGAAAGAGTTAATGGTAACAAGTGCCTTAAGCATGACCGACTATAATGATGTTTTGTAAGCTTGGGAGAACGGCTTGGGACCTTGTATAAGTGAGGTCCACTCTCTGGGTCATCTCATAGTATCTGGAACAATGTCTAACATATTTGCGTAACTTATATGCAGTTGCCATAATAGAGTCATAGAAATGTACAGCACGGAAACAGACCATTCGGTCCAACTTCTCCTTGACGACCAGATATCCTAAACTAATCTAGTCCCATTTGCTAACACTTGACCCATATCCCTGTAATGAGCTACATCTTTCTTAATGTGACAGTCTTTTCTTGTTAGATGAAAGTGGTTTTCATCGATCACACTAGACCCTGTAGATATTACTCCCTAAAGGATGAGGCAGCAAGTCCACCTTATAGTGAGCAATAGTACAGAGGGCTCATATAACATGGTGAACTGTGATATAATTACTCATGTAACATTAACCATCCTTGATTTTAACTGCTCCACTCTGGGCAGAAGTGCATTCAACTGCCTGGTCCTTAAATTCTGTTCCCTCCCTAAAGCTCTGCCTATATTTGTAGTGATTATAACAAGGTCAGCTAGGTGGACCTCATAGATTATGAGATCCCTAAATGGGGCTCTGAATCTAGTCCAATCAGGGAGCCCAGGTTGACAACTATAAACAGGAGTGTCAGAAATCCTGTTCACTCTGAGAGCTCACTCTGAGAACTGGCTCTGAGGAAGCCAGTCCAATATTAAGACTCTCTATGTGGAAATAAAGGGTGAATTGGTAATGGGTTATTAGCTCTTGTGGGATTATTTCAGCAGTGATGAGAAGGGGATTATGACATAACCACACAAAAGCACTTACTACTGAAACCCTGCTGGACTTCAGACTGGCATTACAACTGGTTTTATCATTGGAAAATGTGGCAAGTGGAGCATATAATTTGTAGGGAATTCTCATGGAAGTGGATACCCTCGTCAGTGCAACTGAGCTTGGGGAACACCACTTGAATGAAGGCAATTACATAGGGATTCTAAGTCAGCCCTCAGTCAGATTCACAGCAAAACCCCAAAACAAAGCCAAGCTGCATGGTTAAAATTGTCTTCAGGATCCCAGCCGGGAAGCCATTATACTTGCAGTGACATGTGGACTTGAGACAACAAAAGAGTCCCATTGGACCTAAATGTAGTAAGAGAACTCATAGACTGGTATCCAGGAGAATGCTCACCCTAGAAAGTTCACCTATATCTGGTTTGGAACAATTAATTTGCTAAGCAACATCTAAGTCAGAACCAATCAAAATGAATGTCTGGTTAAATGGTCATCTGATTCCAATGGAGATCGGTACCACTGCGGTCACTTCAATGATTGCAGAACCAGTCTTTAACAAATTTCATTTTGGACCCAAGCCCTTAAGTTTGTGTAAGTCCTCGGCTAGACTGAGAACCTAGACTGGGGAACCGTAATAGATTAAGGGTACAACTTCGGTTCTGGTCTCTTATGAGAAGCAACTTGTTCAGTTATCACTGATTATAGTAAAAGGCTCAGGCCCAAGGCTGACAGGGCAAAATTGGTTGAGGAAGATTCACCTCGTTTGGCTCAGCGTTACTCGATTGGAAAATGACTGCCTGAGTGACGTCCTAATTAAGCAGTGGGTGGCACGGTGACACAGTGGTTAGCACTGCTGCCTCACAGCACCAGAGACCCGGGTTCAATTCCTGCCTCAGGCGACTGACTGCGTGGAGTTTGCATGTTCTCCCCGTGTCTGTGTGGGTTTCCTCCAGGTGCTCTGGTTTCCTCCCACAGTCCAAAGATGTGCAGGTCTGGTGAATTGGCCATGCTGAATTGCCCGTAGTGTTAGGTAAGGGGTAAATGTAGGGGTATGGGTGGGTTGCGTTTTGGTGGGTCGATGTGGACTTGTTGGGCCAAAGGGCATGTTTACACACTGTAATGTAATTAATGTAATCTAAAAAAAAATCTAATCTAAGTACCTGGAAGTACCTGGAAGCTACCAAAGGAGCTAAGGCCACTTTGCATGTTGGCCAGGAAGCAATTCCACAATTCTGCAAGGACCACCCAGTACCATTTGCCTTACGGACAAAAGTAAAGGCTAGAAAGGGAGGGAATCATCAAACCAGTCCCAGTTAGTAGAATGGGCCATAATGGTCGTACCAATTGTGAAGCCCAATGGGTCGGTCCACCTTTGTGGGGATTTTAAACAAACAGTAAACTGTTTTTCATAACTGGATAAATACTCAATTGCTCACATAGAGGATTCATACGGAAAAATAACAGGGGGGGCTGCCCTTTACAAAGCTGGACATGAGCCATGCGTACTTGCAATTGCGGTTAGATAAGGATTCTAAGACATGTGTACAATTAAAACCTATTAGGGCTTGCATCGATATACGAGACTGCCACTTAGGTTATTGTTGGCCTGTGCAAGTTTTCAGTGGACAATGGAGAGCATTTTATTGGCTCTATCCCAGGTCGCCATTAATCTAGATGATGTGCTAACAGGGAAGACCAATAAGAAGCACTTACAGAACTTGGACATAGTCCTTAGATGTTTCTCCCAGGTGGGCATAAGCCTTAGAATGGAAAAATATGTGACCTACTTGGACTACAGAGTCAACAAAAGCGGGTTACACATGTTGGAAGGTAAAGCGAGTGCAATCAAAGGTGTCCTGGCTCCCACGTCTGTACCAGAGCTTAGGTCTTTCCTTGGGCTGGTGAATTGTTACAGAAAGATCATACCTAACCTGATCTCCATCCTGGCAGCTTTGCATCAACTCTCGTAGCCAAACTCTAGCTTTCAGGGAAGTGAAGAAACAGCAATCATCCTCTAAGGTGTTGGCACACTGTGATCTCAAGTGACATCTGGTGCTGACATGTGATGCCTCCCTGTCCAGTATTGAGGGAGTGTTAGCTCATAGGTGGCCCAAAAGAGAGGAATGCCCAACAGCATATATAACTATGACTGTGGCTAATGCAGGGCATGAATACACCCAGCTAGAGAAGGAAGGTTTGGCGGTCATATTTGGAGTGAGAAAGTTCCGCCAATACCTTTACAGACATACTTTTGGAATAATAATAGACTACAAACCTCTGCTAGGTCTACTTAAAGAAGACAAGGCAGTGCCACCCATAGCTACAGGCTGAATTCAGCAGTGGGTTCTGATATTAAGTGAATATAATTACAAGTTGGAGCACAGTCTGGGAGGTCAGGTAGCAAATGCAGGTGCATTGAGCTGCCTCCTGCTGGCAGATACACCACTTGTTGTACCGCGACTGGAAGAGTCCGTAATGGTTTTAGATTTTCTGGGCACATTACTTGTCACAACCGACAATATCAGACGTTGAATGCAGAAATATCCGATTCTTGCAAAACCGAAACAACCAGAACAGGAATAGTTTTGGACCCGGAGAGACCAGATCACTGTATAGGATGGCATATTACTATGGGGAGCAAGAACAATTTTCCCGAGCAAGGTTCACCCCAGATATTGGCTGAATTCCACCAGGGTCATCCAGGAGTTTCCAAAACAAAGGTGTTGGTGAGAAGTTATGAATGCTGGCCAGGGATGGACGAAGACATAGCTGGATTAGTGGAGCAGTGCCCTGAGTGCCAACAAGGACAAAAAGTACCACCTTCAGCTTCACCACATTCGTGGGAATGGTCAGATAAACTGTGAAGTCAGTTACGTGCCAACAATGCAGGTCCTTTCATTGGCTGAATGTTCCGAGTCATTGTGGATGCCCAATCAAAGAGGCTGGACATGCATAGAGTCCATTCGCCAAAAATGGGGATGACAATAGAAAAACTCTACATTTCAAAACACAGACTCCCTGAATTGTTGGTCACAGATAACAGGCAATTATTGAGCAGCAGGGAATTTGAGTATGTCCTAAAGTCAAATGGTATTCATCATATCATGCCAGCTCCATCCCATCCATCATTGAATTGTCTAGCAGAAAGAGAAATCTAAACTTTTGAAGGCAAGTTTAAAGAATACCAAACTATCCCAGTTCCTTTTTGGTTATCGGGCTCTCATGCAACTACAGGGTTAGCTCCAGCAGAGCTGCTATTCAGGAGAAAACTCTGCACCAGGTTAAATCTGACCTTTCCTGACTGGGAAAGGCGGTGAAACAGCATCAGGGATGCAAATGCTGAATACAAGACTTCTCTAAGCGAGAGGGACAGTTTACTTCAGGGGACGAAGTTTGACGTCGGAGCTACGGAATGACCCCACATGTGTAAGAGGCACGGTCGATACAAGGTCGGGTCCAGCGATACAGATCTGAGTAAGCATGTGGACCACGTGAAAACTGCAAAATCACTAACAGCACAGGAACAAAATGTGCCGAGCTCCTTGGCTACTTTCCCAACCTTTCCAGAACCCGTGGGTTCTCCATTTCTGCCAAGTGTTGAAGATACCTTGGACTCTGAGATGGATATGGCAGATGTCGCTATTTCAACAGCTTTGCCACCTGCAGAGGAGAACAAATTTCTTCTGAGATGCTCTGGATGCAAGAGGTGAGCTACAGTGCATTATATTCTACCCAGATCAGAGGCAGAGTTGGAGGGACCTGACCTGGTGTTGAAACACTCCAGGAGGAGCAACTAAACCAAAACTGGCCTATACCCTTGGACTCAGAGGGAGAAGGATGTAGTGATTGTAAGAAGGTCAGCCAAGTGGACGTCATAGAAGTTTCCTGACTGGAGCTGTTAACATTGTCCAATCAGGGAGCCCAGTGTGACAGACAAGGACAGGAGTGTCAGACATTCTGCTCACTCTGTGAGCTGGCTCTGAGGTGTTGGATCAGTGTCAGGGACACTCCATGTGTAAATAAAAGGGTGACTTGGTGATGGGGTACTGGCCCCTGTGGAGTTATTTCAATATTATCACTCTTGCTTTCTTTATTTCTCCTTAAAATGTACTTTTATCCAAGCTTTGGGCTATCTTCTCTCACATTGTTTTATGCAGCCCTGTGTCCAAGTGTTCTTAATTCATAACAGTTCTCTGAAATACCTGAGGAAAATTTGTTTGCGTGGAAGGTACAACACAAAAACAAGTTGTTTTTGGACCAAGCGACAGCAGCTGGACTTTAGTGTTGGTGTGAGTGAAAGATATCACACCTCAGTACGGGAAAAGTAAACATGACAGAAATCCATTAGCAAAAATAAAAAAAGACCGGGAAAGATTTGTTTTAACTGAAGTGATCTAATTCAACAAGAAAAGGCTATTCAATTGCTTAATGAGGCACTATAGTGCATTGGGAAGGCATTCACACTCATTTAGCATTGACTAACTTATTAATATATGATGCAGGTTAATATATTATTATTTAGGAGCTAGGGTTTAACATAGAAGTTATTGGGTTTTTTGATCTTCAGTTCTGTGAAGGTGATTTATTTCTAAGTAGTCAGAAATATTTTTTTTAGCAGTGTGTCAAGGCAACATTTTTAAGAAGCATGTGATGCAAGCTAAATGGGTAAACAAGCTGTCTGTTGCAATATTTGCCGAAATGCTTGCTAATGTAAGATTGACAACAGAAGTCAAATGCAGTCGAGTTCAGAGAGAAAATCAGCAGAAGGGCAATTTAGTTTTGGGTGTTGTCTCCTGGCAATGAGAGCTGGAAAGAATCTTAATGTGTTTTAGCAGTCAAAGTAACTGGATAACACCCTGAGAATTGTTTTTCTTAGAATTCAGAGAAGGAAGTTTGTAATTTAGCCTGCGTCTGTATGTCTCAGGAAGAAATAAAGACACTCACATCTGTTGAAAGGAAACACTTGTAACCTCACCAGTGAAAACAATTATTAAAGAGTGTTGGTAGGTGTGATATTTCCTTGGGGTTGAGTACCTGTAAAGGACATTACTGGCAAAAGGGTTAAATCTTTCTTTTCCTTGTTGATGATAAGATCTTTCCAAGTGTTTTATTTTGCAATAAACTTATGTTCTTCCATTAAAGAACATTTGTGTAATGTGAATACCTTTAGTGACTGACCATCATAGAAACCAAGTTGCAAAACTAAAGTTTAATGTTTATCAAGTTGGATTTCCCTCTGGTATCTGACTTATCCAGTCTTACCAGCAATTCCATGTTGTTGTGAATTATGTTACTACTTGGACATGGGGCTGCTGTCCAGACTGGTTAACATGTACAACCAACTTTACTGAGAAAAGGTGCTCTTGGGTGTTGCTGTATGCGATGCAGGTTGGGCCCACTACTCAATCCTGCACTATGGTGATCACCTGAGCCATTTTCTGCTTTACCTGGAGGTTGAAAATAGATGAAGTTTGCAGGGACATGATGTACAAACCTCTGGATAAAAATTGGTGAAGGAGGAAGCAGTTCAACATTTCCCTCCTCCTAATGGTGACCTTTGTGTGCATCTGCATCAGTTTGTACATTGACCCTCAGTGTGCAAACACCAAGTGTCACATATACTGCGATTCTACCTGTCCCTGGTATTATGGAGGATTGATCTGGCCACATTGCCACAACGCTGGATGATGCCATTCCACAGATCCCTCATACAGCCGTTTATACAGACAAACAACTTTGACCACAAGTCCATTATATACTGGTTGACACGTAATATCCTCAAGTCCTGCAGCAAGAGAAGCAGATAAATCCTGTCTATTGGTTTATTGAGCAGTGTGCCAAAGTCATTTGCCAAATTGCCTATCGCCAAGATGTGCAAACAGAGACATAGCTTGGCTGATTCTTCCTAAGTGCATTCCTGCTCATTATTTTTGTCTGCACAACATCCGTACTCAGCAATGACCTTTGGAGAAGTGCAAATCAATTACATATTCTGTTAATTCCAATATGAAATGTTTTGCCCTTGGGCTGTACACCTAACAGGGAATGTATTTTGTCAGTATTCAGATTGTTGCCATTAAATTTAACAGAACATGTTGTCCTGTAATATTCAAACAGAAATATTTTGAAAATTTCTTTGTGTACAATCTTTATGAGTGAAGTACATTACTGAAAAGAAATTTAACCCTCAAAATTTCTCTGAAATTACTCATTCTTTTAAATCTATAATGAACAAATTCCTTGAAACATTCAACAATTAATTAAACAGTATTAAAGATCATGTATTCAGTATGAAAAGCGCAGTTGGAATTCATATGTAATACAAGAAGGTTAACATCAGTCTCTTTACTTTGTAAGTAGAGTCATAGTGTCATAGAGATGTACAGCATGAAAACAGACCCATCAGTCCAACCTGTCCATGCTGACCAGATATCCCAACCCAATCTAGTCCCACCTGCCTGCACCCGGCCAATATCCCTCCAAACCCTTCCTATTCATATACCCATCCAGATGCCTTCTAAATGTTGCAATTGTACCAGCCTCCACCACTTTCTCTGGCAGCTCATTCCATACACGTACCACCCTCTGCGTGAAAAAATTGCCCCTTAGGTCTCTTTTATATCTTTCCCCTCTCACCCTAAACCTATGCCCTCTAGTTCTCGACTCCCCGACCCCAGGGAAAAGACTTTGTCTATTTATCCTATCCATGTCCCTCACAATATTGTAAACCTCAATAAGGTCACCCCTCAGCATCCGACACTCAAGGGAAAACAGCCCCAGCCTGTTCAGCCTCTCCGTATAGCTCAAATCCTCCAACCCTGGCAACATCCTTGTAAATCTTTTCTGAACCCTTTCAAGTTTCACAACATCTTTCCGATAGGAAGGAGACCAGAATTGCATGCAATATTTCAACAGTGGCCTAACCAATGTCCTGTATAGCCACAACATGACCTCCCAACTCCTGTACTCAATACTCTGACCAATAAAGGAAAGCATACCAAAAGCCTTCTTCACTATCTTATATACCTGTGACTCCACTTTCAAGGAGCTATGAACCTGCACTCCAAGGTCTCTTTGTTCAGCAACACTCCCTAGAACCTTACCGTTAAGTGTATAAGTCCTTTTGTAGTAGTTCTGTTAGCTGAGCTGGGAATTTGTGTTGCAGACGTTTTGTTCCCTGTCTAGGTAACATCCTCAGTGCTTGGGAGCATCCTGTGAAGGGCTTCTTTGATGTTTGCTCTGGCATTTATAGTGATTTGTACCTGTTGCTTCCGGTTGTCAGTTCCAGCTGTCCGCTGCAGTGGCCGGTATATTGGGTCCAGGTCGATGTGTTTGTTGATTGAATCTGTGGATGAATGCCAGAGAACAGCCAGGGAATTCCTAGAGGCATGGCATTCATCCACAGATTCAACCAATAAGCACATCGACCTGGACCCAATATACCAGCCACTGCAGCGGACAGCTGGAACTGACAACCGGAAGCAGCAGGTACAAATCACTATAAATGCTGGAGGAAACATCACAGAAGCGCTTCACAGGAGGCTCCCAAGCACTGAGGATGTCACCTAGACAGGGGACGAAACGCCTGCAACACAAATTCCCAGCATGGTGGACAGAACCACAACAATGAGCACCCGAGCTACAAATCTTCTCACAAACTTTGTATAAGTCGTATGCCCTGAAGTTTTATGGTTGACTGTTTGGACTCCTTGAGAGCTGAGCTGAGACCTTGTGACTGAGCTCCTGTCAATTTAATGTTCCAGTCCTTGTATAGCTTTGGAAAATGAAATCCAGTAGAAAATAAGTGGTGACAGGACAATGGTGCTCTAAGATTGGTTGAAGTCAGCAGTGAATGTGTCAAATGTTTCACCACTGCCTTATTATTTCTACGACCTTACAAGCTAACAGAATCATTCAAAAATCCAGCTTCCTAATGATGTACTGATTATTGTGAAACTGTGACATGCCCTGATAGAGGTGATTAGCATCAAAGCATGTTCCAAAGCAGCCATGTTACAATAAATTAATACAGCGATTTGAAGTAACAAAATTGAGTGAAGAGGGCTGTGCTAATACAAAAGTAATGTGATCTTGGAAACCTGAAATTAAAACAGACATGTTTACTCAGCAGGATTGACCAGAAACAATTATTCTGCTTCTTTCTTCACCGATGTGTCAGAAACTCACCAACGCTCTTCCTGCAGCACCCTCCAAAGCCATGACCACTACCAGCTAGAAGGACAAAAAGGGCAGTAGACAAACAGAAACAGCACAACCTGCAGGCTGCTCTCCAAACCACTCACCATCCTGACTTGGAAAGATGCCTTTATTCCTTCATTATCACTAGGTCAAAACCATGGAAATCCTTTCCCAAGAGCATTGTAGATGTATCTCCACCAAATAGACTGAAGCTGTTCAAGAAGACAGCTCACCAACTTCTCAAGTGCTCTTAAGAAGGTTAATGAAAATAACCTGTTAAGTATTTCTTGCATTTTCTCCTTTAATGATAGGGATTATATTAATGCTTCCCATGCTATTTTCTTTTTAACTGAAGTACTTGACATTTTGTAACACTGAATGTGGGAAGAAATCTTACTATCTCCTACACTCAATGACTCTGTCATCAGTGTTACCCTTAGATGAGTCAAGACTTGCTTATTTGCTATGTCAATCTATTGCTTTCAATTCAAACTGTCGCATTCTATATGGTTAGGCATAATGCAGGTAGGACAAATAGCCTGCTTTTACATTCTACATTTTTTTTATATTCTAACCAACAATGTATGTTGCTCCTAAAGCTGAAACAGGATCCCATGGGATTGAATTTCTGCTTTGGGTGAAACTGGCAATCATGCTCAATACAGGGCGACCCCCGCATCCATGGAGTCGTTTTACGTGGTTTCAGTTACTCACAGGTTACTGTGGCCTGAACATATTAGAGGGAATCTTCCGGAACCAGGGACCAGGGGGAGGTGGGAAAGTAAATTTCCCATTTAAAATCCCACCTCGGGCAACCGAGTTTGCACATTCTCCCCGTGTCTGCGTGGGTTTCCTCCGGGTGCTCCGGTTTCCTCCCATAGTCCAAAGATGTGCAGGTTAGGTGAATTGGCCATGCTAAATTGTTCATAGTGTTAGGTGTATTAGTCGGGAGGGGGCGGGGCAGAATGGGTCTGGGTGGGTTGCTCTTCAGAGGGTTGGTGTGGACTTGTTGGGCCGAAGGGCCTGTTTCCACGCTGGAGGGAATCTAATCTAATCTAATCATAAAACTGGGTTCGCTCCTATCCACAGTTTTGGGCGTCATGGAGGGCTTGGAATGTATCCCCCTGTGGGTACGGGGGTGGTGGTGGAGGGGGGTGGGGGGGTGGACTACAGCACATGCAAAAATAAACATCTTTCATCGTATTGATCTGTATCATCTGTGAGCAAATTATTGGAAATGATGTTTAAACTAATTGGCTGAACAATTTGCTAGTTGCATTTAGATACAACAAATGTTCTGTAACTTTAAAAGATCATCTCTTCCTGCAGACACGTACAGTTTGATTTGGGGATGGGGTGTTCTGGCTTCTTGTGTGAAGTTTTTTTAAGCTGGTGTAAATGATTACAGAAATTCAAATTTGAGGGAATTTGAGCTCAAAATTCCACGTGCAGTAGCTTCACTAAGTTCAAGCGGTTGCACAGAAAAAGAAAAAAACTGAATGAAAACTCACTTTGTGTGTATGTGTGTGCATTCAGATGAATTTGTCATTTGTCATGTTCAATCCCAGTCCTAACCTTTGGCTGACTACTCTCTAGAGTGTGCAATGATGACTCAATTTGTAATAGCTGATTTTTTGAAATGCACACCAGTTTCATGAAGGATATTGAGCAAATCCTTTTATTTCAGGGATGAGGGGAGCTGTATGTCTTTTGTTGTACTGACAACCCTCCACAAGGGATATACAAGTCTAGAAAAAAAGCCACCAGTTCTAAACAGCAAACAGCAGCAAAACAATATGCCTCATGACATGGAAAGATGAGCAGTTACATTGCAACTGCAGTGGTACGTAGGTTTGCCATGACCTATCTACAGTGCACCCAGAATCTTGCTTGTAGGGAGGGAAAACTGAAGGAACCAGAAATGCAGTTTTCTGACACTGATAAATTTAGAAGCACTGGAAGAGCTCTAATTGCTGAAGGTAGAAAATTGACTTTCAAGGTTTGATGTACAAATGCTCTAAAGAGAGTATATTAAGGCATGCTTGAACCAGAGATTAATTGAGCACATAGGAATTACAGACATAAAATTTTAAGTATGGTGTTAAAATGATATGAATGCCTTGATACAATTCTACAAATTCTACTTTTCAAATCTGTCCCCTTACTTTGCAAATTGAAACTGTTTCATAGCTGCATCTATAATAATGTGAATATGTTGTGCAATCAATGCCTGCAAGCTAAATCTGATCTGACCCTATCCTGCATCCTTATGTAGATACAGAGACTCATGGAGTATACTAATTTAATATAGTTACTGTCTCTAATTCACCCTAAGAGATGCAAAATCGATTTGAGGTTTGATGGGTGTCAAAACTTAACAAATCAATAGCAAGTATTTTTTGTTTTAAATTTTTAAAATGCAGAAACCTATAGCAAATGAATTACCATGTGCTTAATGGCACTTATTGCATTTGTGCAACTTGAACAAAAACATTTCACTATTTAATATTGGAACTAATCGCTTGCTGTCATACTGGGAAGTAAAGAGCTGTCCTGAATAGATAAACTAAAATTTGTTAAATGACCTTTCTCATTTGTAAAATGAATAGAGTTATGAATGGGTTAAGAGGAGTCAAGTCTAGTCTTTTTATTTGCTCCTTCAAACCTGTCAAGAGAATCTCTTCTGGAACTGAAAATGAAAAGATCATTGTACTAAAATGCAAAGACACATGGTTAGCAGAAACAATCAAATGATGCTGAATGTTATTCTCTTAGTTGTAGTTGACTAGTTCCTTCCTGTCTCAATTCAACATCTGTTTTTTTCATATTATTTATTAGTAATGATACTCCATGTATCCTTCCACAAGCAGTGACCACTATGAACAGACTGTACTGCTTCTTCATCTGTTTCCTGTTCAATATAAATTCACAACTGCTTTCAAAGATGCAAAACATAGCAGCATGCTATAACTCATTCGCTCCATTCCCCATTTGTGAATTTCTTAATGTAGAAAACGCAATCTACTACCTGCTGAAAGTTAAGTAAAACCCATTAGTACTTCAACACCATTCTCTGTTAAACACATGGACTGCAGAGGTTCAAGAAGGCCACTTACCACCACTTTCTCAAGGGCAATGAGACACTGGCAATAAATCCTGGCTAGCCAGCTATGACTATGCCTATGAGCGAAGTAAAATAAGTCTAACATTTTCACAACCACAAGGTTGAGAATGCTTAAGTAAAGTCTTTGGTGCACTCAGCCTTCATTTCCCAACATTACCTTCTGAATTCCAAGACTACAGGTTAACCATGCCAGCTATTGTGATGCACTGACCCCTTCATTGAAACAAGACCATTGATGATACCCAGACCCTGTCCTGCAGTAACCCATGCCTTCCAATCAATATCATCTTTACCACTTCTATGCTGAGTTACATTACATTATAGTCCACTTGACATTTCATCATGCTGCGTCTAATCCACATAATTGATTACCCGAATTTCTATACCACAGCGTAACCCCTGATAACATACCTTGACTTTTAGTGACCAGACTCCATGTCTGACTAAGGGTTAACCCCTGATCAACATGGAATATAACTCTGATTATTGGCCAAACAGATCTCTGCCTGACCTCTGTTCAGTTTCCCGACTGGCTTACTGACTAAACCCCTTATTGTTTGCACTGGACATGTTGGACTGACTGTGCACTTCTCCTGGATTGTAATGATACAATCCTCAGTGCTCCAAATAGCCAAATGGCCATGTCCAAGCCCCTACACTAACATCAGACACTGCCACTGACTGACTGTAGAGGGACTCCTGAGTGATGATTGTTACCCTTGACTTACGACACAAAATATGACCACATGGTTGAAGGATGTTCAATGTATTTGCTGTGTAAGTCAGCGGGCACATTCTGCAGACGTGGCATTGATGTAGTACAACACCCACCCCTGAATGACCACTGCTGACAACCACAATGGGCTACCTGGCTTTGCAAGAAGGCAAGTCAGAAATACTGTGGGGCTGTCAGTTTTGATTGAGGTGACAAAGTGCATAGAGACAGGGTAAGGAACAGGTGCTGTGAGCAGCTGTAATGTGCAGCCTGCTCCAATGCATGAAATGGGTACCTGCCCCTGAAAGCAGAGCAGCCTGGCAGCAGCATTGCAATAGAAGGTATTGGTGCAATCAGAATGTGGCATTGAAGTGGATAACTACATTGTCAATGTATCAGAGATGTTCCATGATGATGTGGTAAGGCTGTTTTATGTCTAATGCCAGCCTTTGTGGATGTCAGCGCAGACGGTCAATGCCCATGAAGCTTACCTCGAGACTTTGAAGACTTCTGTCCAAGATGGAGGCCTGGATAAGCAAGTGGTGAGCTGTTGCTAAGACAGAAATTGTTGGAGAAACTCAGCAGGTCTGGCAGTATCTGTGGCAAGAAACCAGAGTTAATGTTTAGGGTCCACTGACACCGAAATGTTAACTCTGCTTTCTCTCCACAGGTGCTGCCAAACCTGCTGAGTTTCTCCAGCAATTTCTGTTTTTGTTTCTGATTTTCAGCATCCGTAGTTTTTTGTTTTATCTTGGTGAGATGGAGCTGCTCGGTAACCACTCTGATGTTTACATTGGGAAATGTCATAATCACTGTGTGGGTGAATAAAGAACCACATTGTCAATTATATAAATGGTTTGGATAAGAATGTGGGAGGCATGTTTAATAAGTTTGCAACTGACACCAAAATTCGTGGCAGAAGGTTAAGTGAAGAAGGTTATCTAAGATTACAAAGAGATCTTGATCAATTGGGTCAATGGGCTGACGAGTGGCAGATAGAATTCAATTTGGATAAATGTGAGGTGCTACATTTTGGTAATACAAATAAGGACAGGATTTATACAATTAATGGCAATGTCCTGGGTAGTGCTGTAGAACAGAGAGACCTAAGGGTCCAGGGACACAATTCTTTGAAATTTGCAGCACAGATAGACAGGGTGGTTAAGAAGGTGTTTATCACGCTTGCCTTCATTACTCAGGCCTTTGAGTATAGGAGTAGGAAAGTCATGTTGAGGTTGCGCAGGATGTTGGTGAGTGGTCTTTTGTAGTTCTCTGTGTAGTTCTGGTTGTTCTGTTATAGGAAGGATATTATTAAACTGGAGAGAGTTCAGAAAAAAATTACTGGGATGTTTCTGGGTATGGAGAGTTTGAGCTATAAAAAAATGGTAAATGCTGACATTTTTCACTGGATTGTAGGAGGTTGGGGGGTGACCTTATTGAGGTTTATAAAATCATGAGGGGCACAGATAAAGTGATGGGGGAGTTCAAAACTAAGGTGAGAGGAGGAAGATTTAAAAAGGACATGAAAGGCAACTTTTTTTAACACAGAGAGTGGTTCATATGTGGAATGAACTGCCAGAGAAAGTGATGGATGCAGGTACGATCACAACATTTAAAAGACATTTTGATAAGTTCATGCAAAGGAAAGATTTAGAGGGATATGGGCCAAGTACAGGAAGGTGGGTCCAGTTTAGTTTGAGAAAATGATCGATGTGGACTAATTGGACCAAAGGGTCAGTTTCCACGCTGAATGACTCTACAGAAACGAGATGAGAGTAGGTGATAATGCAATGTATGCAGCTGAATTAATGCATGCAGTTGGGTATCTTGCAGCTGCCCAGCAAGTTTATTGTCTAATTGTTCAAACCATGGGTGGGAAACTGGTCATTTTTCTTGACATTCAGAACCTAAGTTTTCACATTTGACCGTATTTTCTGAACTGACCTGTCTTTAGCCACATGGAAACATATTGAATGACCTGGACAATGTAGATGTTGGGAAGATGTTTCCGTTGATAGGAGAGAGTACGACCCGAGGCCACTGCCTTAGAGTAAAGGGAGGACCTTTTAGAATGGAGTGGAGTGGTGA
The DNA here is from genome assembly GCF_047496795.1 of Chiloscyllium punctatum. Taxonomy (NCBI): domain Eukaryota; kingdom Metazoa; phylum Chordata; class Chondrichthyes; order Orectolobiformes; family Hemiscylliidae; genus Chiloscyllium; species Chiloscyllium punctatum. Next base: position 26,211,008 of record NC_092780.1, on the reverse strand, counting down.
ATCTATGGAATTCGTTGTCACAGCAGGCTGTGGAGGTCAGGCCATTGAGTATATTTGAGATTGAGATAGATAGGTTCTTGAGTATTATGGGGATCAAATATTATGGGGAGGGAGCGGGAGAATGGTGTTGAGAAACTTACAACCATGATTGAATGGCAGAGCAGACTTGATGGGCTGAATGGCCTATTTCCTGCTCCTATGTCCTATGGTCTTATGGTACAGAGTCTGTGAAAATATCACCGTTTGACTCCTCAAAATTATCATCTCATTTTTTAATTTTACTGCTTTGTGCTCAACCAACAGAATGTCTTTCACTTGGAAGGGAATTTAGGATTTCTAGGTTCTAGCAACCTTTAGGCCTACCCTCCAAAGGATTTATACTCTGACAAGATCCAGCCCACCTCCCAATTGATCTGATTGATTGGTACAACCTCAGTTCAGTTAATCTGATTGTTTATTTTGTCAACCTCCAATCCCAGTGATAAAAAAAATCAATCCTCTCATTTCCTTCGAAAATTGATGGGTGGAAGGGTGAGGCTGCGCGAAGGCCATTTTTTTCAGCCTCTGTCATAGTAAAGGTGGTAAAGGTGCTTCCATGGTGCTGGTAGGTAGAGAGTTAATGATTTTGAATCAATGATAATAAAGGAACAGTGATTGATGTCCAATTTTCATGGTGACCAACTTGAAACTAAACTGGGAGATGATGGTATTCCCTTGCAACTGCTGTATTTGTCTCTCATGGTAATAGGGCCCCTGGAAGCTGCAGCCATAGAAGCCTTGGAGACATTTCTGGCCCATGTCTTCTATGTGGTGGAGAGAATTTGAAGAACCAGGAGGGGAATAGCTCTCCCTAGATTACCCATCCACTGAGCTACTGCTATATAATTTTGTTGCTGGTCAAGTTCAGTTTCTGACAAGTGATGACACCAAAACTATCAATGGTGAGAGAACTCCATGATAGAAATGGGAATGTCTGCGGGAGAAGAATATGCCCTCGGTTGTTGGTCATGGTTACTATTGTCTGGAGAGAGTTTAGAGAATGCACAAAGGTGTGACAGTGGGGGGTAAGCTCAGTGAAACTGTATACGTTGTGATTTATTGCAGTCAGAGAAAGGGCAAATCTTTGGGCAGGTGAGCCAACGCATGAGGAAAGCTACACACATACATAAATATATAATCAGGTTCTGGATGCTGTCAACAGACAAGGACTAGAAACCATATTGAACTGTAACAAGGTTAGCCAGTTGGACCTCAGAATATGAGTTCCCTGATTGGGGCTGTTAATTTTATCCTGTCAGGGAACTGTGGCTGACAGATAACAAGGGCAGTCTCAGAAATGCTGACAGTCTAGTAGCTGACTCACCAAAGGGGAGTCAGTGATGGCCTAGGCAGTAGTGCCTGCAATATGTGAATATTTTTCTTTTGGCACAGATTGCTTTGTTGATGCTGATTGCATTGAGATGAGCTGCAGAATAAATTGTATTTTACTGAAGTTAATTAATTCCTATCAGTTGTCTCTGATGACTCAGTTAAGGAATTGAGTCATTTTTCATTGCTCCCAGGAAGCTATTTCTGATAAAACTTCCTTTACAGATACACAACAGTCAAACTTTGATGGTAGCCTTGATGCTATGAGCTAATCGGCCCCCAATCACAACTGAAGCAGAATTTAAACACAGCTTTATATCTTATCAGCTGCCAAAGTTAATAGAGATATTGAAGAGCAACACAACTGTGAAGGTCATAATTTATCAATTATTTTGTACTTTGTTTTGACAAAAAAAGTATAATTTCTCAAAGTACAAAAATAGATGAAGGCAAATTGAACATTACTGTTTTAAAAATAAGTGAACAGATTTATTAGTTGACGTGACGAGGTTGGATACCGAAAAAGCTTATTTTCAGTTAAGATAAATGGGAGTATACTGTTCATGTCAGCTGATTTGTATTCAGGTGCCTAAAGTTTGCTGAACAAAACCGGGGAGACTGTCTTATGGCTGATTTTATACAACTGCAAAGAGAGATTATTGTGAATGACTTATTTACCTATACAAAATGTGTACATTCATTTCTTTGCCCTGTGCTTATATAATACAGAAGTTGCTAGATCACTAATTGAACAGTTATGCAATTAGGGTGTGCACAATGAGCTGAGGGGCATCCTAGTCATGAATGTATTGATGACTGATACAAAGCCAGAGTGACCCCTCATCTCACTGTTTAGTTAATTGCTATCAGGGATGCCATCCCTTTCAGGAAGAGCCACCAGCAACTAGAAGGTTGACAGCTCAAATGTCTCAACAGCACTAGTGGGAGCAGTGGCCATTACTGAAACTGTACCTTGAACAAGAAGGATGACATTCTCTCAACTAGCTCAGTGGGATTTGGGGTCTGGAACAGTCAGGCACTTTCTGGCTAGGTGTGGTGGGAGTATGGTTGTGGTTTATCTGTGTAGTCAACAATCTCTGCAAACCCCTGTCTTTGGTCTACTGAGAGGCTCCCAGGGTTCACTTAGAGGTTGCAACAAGCGATGGCTGGGCTCTTCTGTTGCAGGAAAATGGACCTGGTGTCAAGAAAAGATATTTATAATTTGCCATTTGACAAAGTGGTTGTGTAATGGTACTCCTTAGACAGGTAATCCAGTCACCCAGGTTAATGGTCATGGGAATGGGTTTAAGGAGATGTCACCTTAAAGCAGAACCGACTGTATCCTGACCCCCATCAGGACAGGCCCACTAGACGTGTTGTCAAAGTGCTACACAGTCTGGAGGAAGTTACTATTGAAATTTTCAACTTGGACCTGGACCACATGAAGTCTCATGGCATCTGGTCAACATGGGCAAGGAAACTACCTGCAGCTAGCCAGCAGCTGTTTCCTGTCAGCTGAGAATCAGTACTCCTCCACTGACGGTGGAAAGGATACATTCTACGCTGGGTGGGGTATTTTAACATCCATTGCCAGGAGTGGCATGGTAGAACCACTACTGTCTGAGATGGTTGAGACCTGAAGGAATTGCTGCTAGGCTGGGCCAGCAACAGATGGTATAGGAACTAACAAGATGGGAAAACATACTTGATCTTATCCTCACCAATCTAGCTGTAGCCGATGAATCTGTCTGACAGTAGCTGTTTGAATGACCTTTTGTGGAGATTAAGTTCCACCTTCATGTTGAGGATATTCTCCATAACATCATGTAATAATGCCCCATCATTCTACTCTCAACTGTAGTGATTGTAGTGAGGTCAGCCGTGTGGACCTCATAAAATATGAGTTCCCTGATTGGGGCTGTTAACCTGTCCAATCAGAGGGTTCTGGCTGACAGATATAAACAGGAGTGTCTGCTGCATGGTGGGTCAGTGGTTAGCACTGCTGCCTCACAGCACCAGGATCCCAGGTTCGATTCCAACCTCGGGCGACTGTCTGCGTGGAGTTTGCACATTTTTACGTTAGAGCCCGGGTGTCCTTGGAGAAGGAGCACGCGGTGTCCACCAACACCCTGGAGTCGTTCAGGGAGAGGTGAGCGCTGCAGGGAGTGGAGTGTATCATTTCCCTGTCCAACTCTATTTTGATTTAATCCCTACCCTCCCCTTCACCTTTTTGATCACACAGCATTGCCCTTTGGTTTGAAGGGCAGTGCTTGTCACTGGCCACTGGGGTGTTTTTCCTATCTTCCTGGTGGTGGAAATTGAATAAAGATTCGTGCACTTTGTGTCTTTCACTGTGTCTCACACCTGCACACACACACCATGGGTGCTGGGGAAAAAATAAGCACTACCGCAGTGTGGGGGGGGTTTAAAAAAAAACAAACAAAAAAAAAACAGGTGATCGCTAGCCCGGGTGTCCTTGGAGAAAGAGTTCGCGGTGTCCACCAAAAAAAAATAAACAGGAGTGTCTGCTGCGTGGTGGGTCAGTGGTTAGCACTGCTGCCTCACAGCACCAGGGTCCCAGGTTCGATTCCAGCCTTGGGCGACTGTCTGTGTGGAGTTTGCACATTCTCCCTGCGTCTGTGTGAGTTTCCTCCCACAGTCCAAGGATGTGCAGGTTAGGTGAATTGGACATGCTAAATTGCCCATAGAAAAAAAAGGTAAACAGGAGTGTCAGAGGCTCTCTTCACTGGGAGCTGGCTCTGAGGAAGTTGAACTAATGTCAAATACTGTGCACGTGTAGATAAAGAGTGACTTGGTGATGGGATACCAGCCTCTGTAGTTATTTTATCAACCATCAGCAAAATGGTGGAAGGTGTCATTGAGCTTACTGATATCTTGCTCGTTGATCCCCAGCGTAGCTTCCACCAGGCCCACCTAGCTCCTTACCTCATGACAGACCCAAAGAGCTGAACTCTATAATTGAGCTGAGGGTGACTGCCCTTGACATCTTGGCAGTATTTGACTGAGTGTGGTATCAAGAAACTCCAGCAGGACTGCAGTCAGTAAGTGTGAGAGGGAAAACACTCCACAGGTTAGAGTCATGTTTAGCATAAAGGAAGAAGATTGTAGTTGTTGGACGAGTTGCAGCAGTTCAAGAAAACGACTCACCATTACCTTTACAGGGGCAATAGGCAATGTGCAATAAATGTTGGTATGGCCAGAGAAGTCCATATCCTGTGACTAAAAAGAAATACCTTAAGGGGCTCAATTGACCTTTAGGGAGGGTGAAAGGCAGTACATTCTTTACTTTCCCTGTCACTGGAATAAAATGTGGTAATGGCAAGACAACTGGCACCCATTACCTCAACCTGGGTCTCATTAGTTTTTGGATCCCCTTCCTGCTAGTCCATTCCCAATGGCCTGTTAAAATCCAGTCCGATGTGTCACTTGACACTGCATGCAGTCATATTCACCTCACATCTATTATAATATTAACTTTGAGGTTTGCAGTAAAATAATGGCATACGACCATAAGAAATAGGAGCAGAATTAGGTCATTCAGCCTATTGGATCTATTCTGTGATTTCATCATTTCTAAACCCCATTCTCCTGCCTTCTCCCTATAAGCCTTGACTACCTTACTAATCACGAACCTATTTATTTCTGTCTTAAATACACTCAGTGACTTGGCCTCCACAGCTTTCTGCAACAATGCATTCCACAGATTAACCACCCTCTGGCTAAAGAAATTCCTTCTCATTTCAGTTCTAAAGCGTCGTCCCTTCACTCTGATGCTGTGAATTGAGTTGAATTGAATTGATTGTCACGTGTACCAAGGTACAGTGAAAAGCTTTGTCTTGCGAGCAATACAAGCAGGTCACAGAGTTAAGTAGCATAGATAAATAAATAATAGGTAACAGTCTCTCCTATTAATGGAAACATCTTCTCTACGTCCACTCTATACAGGCTCAAAATCTTCCAATCAACTGGCCAGTTAACTTAATTGTAGTTAACCTAATTGTAATACTGTTATAACTGATTCAGGCTTTCCCTCTCCAATTCAAGGTGAATTCTAGCATATTGTGGTCACTGCCACCTAGGCATGCATTCACTATCAGCTCCCTGATCAAGTCTGCCGCATTACACAGCACTAAATCCAGAATTGCCTGCTCCCTAGTAGACTCTACCACAAATTGCTCCAAACAACCATCTTGTTGACGTTCCATGTTCCACACCTTGAGATCCACGACCAATGTAATTTTCCAAGTCCACCTGCACATTGAAGTCCCTCATAATTATTGTAATAGTGCCTTTCCTACATGCCTTTTCTCACTCCTAATTTATTTTCTTTCCCATGTATTGCTAGCAGCCTGTATATAACTCCCACCAAAGCCTTTTTTCTTTGCAATTCCTCAACTCCATCCACACAGATTCTATGCCTTCCGACTCTTTCTTGCTATTGACTTAAATTCACTTCTAGCTAACAAGCCAACCCCTCTCCCTCTGCCCCTCTGCTCATCTGTCTGTCAATTTTAATTTTTGGATATTTAGTTGCCAGCCTTGATACTCTTGCAGCCATGTTTCTGTGATACCCATGTTATTCTTGCCAATTTCAATCTGTTCGTCGTCTTATATAGTGCACGCATTTAAGTACAGCACCCTCAGTCCTGTGTTGACTGCCCTATTTCTCATAGTTATCCACTTATCTGCTGTGCCTGAGGTTAGACTCCTGACCCTTTCCATACTCTCTGTCTTATTACTTGTTCTGGAAGCTTTAATAATCTCTCTGAGCCCTCCTCCCTTTAAATTCTTTCAATAACTTTCCATGTAACTGAACCCACCTCCTCCATCCTAGCCCCCTTCCTCCAATACTATTTAGTTTAAAGCCCAATCCACAGTACTAGTTATGTGATTCACCAGGACTCTGATCCAGGTGGAGCCCATCCCATCAGAATGGCTCCTTCCTTCCCTAGTACTGCAGTCAATATCCCATGAATTCGAACCTGTTTTTACCACACCAACCCTTGAGCCACGGTACTTACCTCTTTAATCATGTCAATTAGCTCATGGCTCAGGTAGTAATCCAGAGATTAGAGACATTAGGGAAAAGGTAGGAAATTGGCAATGCTCAGACAATGGGCCATAGGACTGCTTCTCTACTGTGGCAATTCCATGAAGCTGTTGGTGCTTATTAGTGTTTATTAGCTACATAGCCTTAGAGCTCCATTCACACACCAGCCTCATCTATTCCACTTTTACATAAGCCAGTTAATCTGGTATTCTTTTATTATTTTATCCAGAAGTGCTCTTATACATAAGATGTATGTCAAGCAGCAACTTCTATTGACTGCTCATGTGCAGTTAATTGTGAAAACTAAGATGTTGCTCTTCAAATTGCTTTGTTCCTCCGGAGGTCTCACTGTAACAGCATTGTGCTGGGAAACTCAGCAATGAAACACATCCGCTAAATCTTTACGTAGGCAGTTTCAATTAAAATGCTTTCTAACTGTACCAATGGAATTCTCTGATCTTATTCAAATATTGTCACGGGAACTTTCACATTCCATTGAGCAGATAGTTTAGGATTTTGGTGTAATCTTTTACCTCAAATATAGCACATTTGACAATGCAGCATTCCCTTAAGTGCACTGAAGTGTCAGTGTGGATTATGGGCTTTGGTCTGTGGTGAGTTAGGACCCAAAACCTTCTGACTTAGGTACAATAATCCTATACTCTCTGGCAGTTGAAACTCCTGACACCATACTCTGCGCCACTTACAATGATTGTATAAAGCCAATTACCTCAGATCAAAAGTAGCCATTTTAAATAAAATTGAAAATTATTCATTCAGGAATTCTCTAATAGTTACAAATCATCTTCTAGTGGTTAGGTGACCTCCTGTCATGAACTCTGGCCAGTTCTTGTGGTTCAACAACGAAACTTCTTTTTTCCAATCTGGATACAATAAACTAGTGTCAAATCAGAGAGAAATTAAGACATTTTTCCTTGTGGATAGTGTTTATTAGCTACATAGTCTTATAGCTCCATACACACACCAACCTCATCTGTTCCACTTTTACATACGCCCAGTTAATCTGGTATTCTTTTATTATTTTATCCAGAAGTGCTCTTATACACACCTGAATATTTCTTTTCCCCATTGCCAAATCATCCATGGTATGTTTTTCATCTATTATTGAATATCCTTTATTGTCACATGCATTTTATATAAAATACAGTGGAAAGTGTATACCGTCACTCGTACATAAATTCCATTCACAGAATAAAAAAGATTACTTGAAGAGAATCCAACATTTTCTTTCTCCACTGCTAAACCATACTGCTGCCAGTGTCCCTCTCTGGGCTATACCAGCCCACACCATGCCCCAGAAAGAGTGTCCTGCTCCAGGCTACACCAGCCCACACCATGCCCCAGAGAGAGTGTCCCACGCTGGACTACACCAGCCCACACCATGCCCCAGAGAGAGTGTCCCACTTCAGACTACACCAGTCCACACCATGCCCCAGAGAGAATGTCCCACTTCATACGACACCAGTCCACACCGTGCCACAGAGAGAGTGTCCTGCTCCAGGCTACACCAGCCCACACCATGCCCCAGAGAGATTATCTTGCTCCAGGCTACACCAGCCCACATCATGCCCCAGCGAGAGTGTCCCGTTCCAGGCTACACCAGCGCACACTATGCTCCAGAGAGATTGTCTTGCTCCAGGCTACACCAGCCCACATCACACTGCTGTCAGGGGCCCACTCGCACATGGAAGTAAGAATTCTGCTCCAGGCTTCACTGGCTAACCAACTGCCTCTGCAGCCACACTGCCTCTTAAAATACTGCTGCTGCTCTGGAGCCCATCGTAGCTGCTTCTTGCTGAAGAGCTCTCATTATCAGGTAGTTAGGGGAAGAAAAGAGGTAGAAGTAAAATGAAGAAAAGAAAAGTGTAGATAAGGAGGACAACCCTGGGCACAGAAGCCCGAACGCTACCTATTTCCCCTTCCCCCCACCCCGGTTACCATTTAATCACCACCATTAAATCACATGAGTTTTATAACTTGCAAAACCCGTAAAGATAATGAAGACCAGCAAAGGTGAGGGAGAGGGGTCAATTAACAAATCAATGAGCCCTATTCACTTGCTTAACTACTGTGGTAGTAGCAGATAGGATTTCTAATTACATGTCCATAAAAAATTCATATGATTGTTATCCAGGCTGTTGTTTTGGGGGCTTTTGTGGACCACTGGTAATGTCCGTACCTCTGAGGCAGGAGGCCTGGGTTCATGTCTCCTCTACTCCAGAGGTGTGTAAAAGCATTGCTGAATCAGGTTGATTAGAAAATACTTTTTCTCCAGGTTGTTGTGTGCTGTTGAAACATAGGCCCGGACCTTGGAACCCATAAAGAGAATCTTGCATCTATTTAATGATTTCAGCATGTTGCCACCTCCAAATCTGAGGCAGGTAGACCTCTCAAATTCCTTAACCTTACTTTTGGTCCACATTCTTCAAAAAGTCTTGGTAAAATTTAATCTAATCCCCTCCAAGAGATGTGTACATGTGTACACAGAACAAGTGAATGGGAGTGCAGCTAAAACATTCATTGCTGGGATGTAAACTAATACAGCTCCTTCTGCCTGATTTGTATTACTACTTTCTCCATTGAAAACTTTCATGTCACACATAATTTTAAGAACTTTGTTACCCACTAAGGACAGTCCATTGCATAATGATATTTGAAGTCATATTTAAGACACCTACTGACCATACCCATGCATTCATGGAATTATTTCTTCTTATGTGTCCCCAATTCTTTTTGTTTGTGGTATTACTAGAGGTATCTTCATCCTGACTCTTTTTAATTACCATTCTCAATCTGTGTTGCACATTTGGCTATATCTGGGCGACCTAGCATTGCTGCTACCATTGAAACCTTCAGTCATTGTGTGCCTGCTGAATGTCCTATTTGAGTCATGAAGGTTATGGGAATCAATATGTTCCCAAAAATATTTATTTTTAGGGCTTCTGACATCTGATACAGAGAGTGTTTCATTCTAACTCCAGTTAATACAAGGAGTCTATCCATATTCAACACCTCAAAACCACTCAACAGTTTGAAGGGAAACTTCAATACAGTCAGTTAAATTCCATTATATATTTTTCGATGGAATAGACCAGCTTTCTAATATTATCAAATTGTGACCATGCATTGTTTGTATTTGATCAGTTTTCTTCAGTTTTATCCATAAATGTTAATGGATTTTCGAATCATTCCTCAGTTGTGTTTCCAGTAGGAAGCTGCAGTGCTATGACCACACCTTGGTAAGGACCTAATCTGCGTCTATACGTCCATTTCATCTCACCATTGATCATAAGGTTCTACTTCACAGAAAAGCATTTGAACCATTATCCCTTGGTACAAAGGTAGGAACACCCCACAAGAGCCTTTTAGAATGTCAAAATTGGACTCTAGCTTTCTAATTATAATATGTTCCCATTTATATATATTTTTCTTTCTATCCAGAGAATTGTTCATGCATCTCTGTACATTTTTTTTACCATCACCAAATCACCAATGTTTCTAACTCAATGAAAAATTTTCAAGCACTGCCCTCTATCTTCACCACTCTGTCTCCTGGAATCAAACAAGGAGATTACCCAGCAGCCTGCGGTGCATTGTCAGAGGTTTCCCTTTTTAGGGACTATTCTATTAAATTAAGACTTAGAGACAAAAAAATTGCAGATGCTGGAATCCAAAGTAGACAGGCAGGAAGCTGGAAGAGCACAGCAGGCCTGGCCTGTCTAGTTAAAATAAAGATGGCTGCCTGGTGCATGTGCTTTCTGTGGGATTCTACTTGGCTGATGGGAGTGTGAAAAGAATATCTGAACAGAGATGAGGTGGATATGCTGCTCTACAGTTTTACACACTTAACCTGGCATGGGTGCAAGATAAACTGAGCCCCTACCCCCAAAAATCAGGGTGTTTGAACTTAATGCACCACAATCTTCAAGAATGCATGAAATACCCTTTAGCTTGCTTTTCAAAGGGGACTATTAGAACACAACACCAGGCTCACATCTCATTTATCCCAGACATCGATGTTGCCAGATCAGAGTGACAGTGCATATTGAAACATATCTGGTGGCCCACCTCATTCATTTGTTTTCGATGGATGTTTGGTTCACCGCGACAGACACCCTGAACTAGACTCATTTATCTCTGTCTCTCTGTAACAGAGCAGTCCACTTAAAACACGGGCAGACACTTTTTCATTCAATTTCTTCAGTCATCAGGCTGCCTGATTTATCTGTTTGCTGTGCCACCTTCAGCCAAATTTGTCTGGCCACAAAACTCCACGGGACGTAATTGATGTGTGCACTGTCAAGTTCTGCTTCCTAGATTCAGAAACGTCTACAACCAAAATATAAAGGACAAACAGATAAATTGAAAATTTAGATTAAATTAAGTTTTTATTTTGGTAAGCAAACTGCATTATTTATTGCCATGATCACATTTAGAGGAAAGATATGTTAATATTATCAATATTTTATATTTTGCACGATTTTTAACACTATGGCTCCTGTAATTGAATTGAATTAATCAATCCTACTAATAAAGTGACTGTTAAAGCTTTTAACATTTGCAATGGGGAAATGGATGAACATAGAACACAGAATAGTATAGCATAGGAACAGCCCTTCGGCCCATCAAGTTTGCACCAACTCTGGTGTCATTCTAAGCAAACTCCATCTTCCTGCATATGACCTGTATCGCTCTATTTCCTTGTTGTTCATCTGTCTGTCTTAATGCCTCTTAAGTGTTCCTTTCATATCTGCTTCTACCACCTCCCCTGGCAGAGCATTCCAATCACTTACCACCCTCTGTGTAAGAAACCTTTCCTTTAAATGTACCCCCTCTCACTTTAAACCTGTGCCTTCTAGTATTTGATATTTTCACTCTGGGAAAAAGGCTTTAACTATCCATTCTAACCCCTTTTAACTTTTTATACTTCTATTAGGTTGCTCCTCAGCCTCTGACACTCTGGCAAAAATAATCCAAGTTTGTCCAAACTCTCCTTAACATTAATATATTCTAGTGCAAGCAGCATCATGGTAAATCTGCTTTGCACCCTCATCAAAGTCTTCACAACCTTCCTATAGTGTGGCAACCAAAACTGCACACCATGCTCCAAATGTGGCCGAACTAAAGTTTTATATAGCTGCAACATGACTTGTCAACTTTTAAACTCATTGCCCCGACTGATGAAAGCAAGCATGCCGTACATCTTCTTCACCATTTTATTCATGTGTTTTGCAACTTTCAGGGATCTGTGCACTTGCACACCAAATTCCTCTGTATATCAATGCTCCTTAGGATCTTACCACTTACTACATACGTTCATTTTGCATTTGACCTTCCAAAATGCACCATGTCATACCGTTGATAATAAACTTCATCTGCTATTTCTCCACTCAACATTCCAACTAATCCATATCCTTCTGTACCCTTTGACAACATTCCTTACTATCCACAACTCCACCAAATATAGGTGGTCCTCTGCAAACTTATTAATCCGACCACCTATATTTTCATCCAAATCATTTACAAACACAGAGGTCCCAGCACTGATCTTGTGAAATACCACTATTCACAGACGTCCAGTGAGAAAACATCCCTCCACAATTACCCGCTGTCTTCTATGACCAAGGCAGTTTTGTATCCAACTTATCAACTCACTGTGGATCCCATGTGACTTAATCTCCTGGTCCAGCCTACCATGGGGAACCTTGTCAAATGCTTCTGTAAGGTCCTAGTAGACTACATTCACTGCCCTACCCTCTTCAATCATCTTTGTCACTTCCTGAAAAAATTCTATCAAATTTGTGAAACAAGACTTCCCCTCACAAAGCTATGATAACTATTTCTCAAAAGTACATTACTTTCCAGGTGCAATTAAATCCGGTCTGTAAAAACCTTCTCCAATAATTTTCCTGTGTAAGGCTCACTGACCTATAATTTCCTGGATTATTCCTGTTGCCCTTCTTAAACAAAGGAAGAGATTTACTATTTCCCCATCTTCTGAGACCTCATCTGTGGCTAAAGACGATTAAAAAACCTTTGTTAAGGCCCCAGAAATCTCCTCCCTCAGTATCCAGGGACAGGTCTCATCAGGGGACTGATCTATATTAATGATTTTCAAGACACCTAACACCTCCTCCTTCTTCATTTCACCATGCTCTAGAACATCAATGTACTACCCCTAATCTTGCCATCATCCATATCTTTCACTTTGGTAAATACTGATGTGAAGAACTCATTAAGGAACTCACCCACTGTCTCTGGCTCCACACATAAATTCTTTCCTTGTCCTTCAGTGGACCTATCCTTTCCCTAGCTACCCTCTTGCTTTTAATATACATATAAAACACCTTTAGATTCTTTTAAAACCTACTTGCCAAGGATGCTTCATAGTCCCTGTCAGCGTTCCTAATTCCTTGTTTAAATTCTTTCCTGCTTCCTTTATCTTTCTCAAGGGCCATGTCTGATTTCAGTTTCTGAAGCTTTACATATGTTTCCTTTTCCTTTTTGACCAAAGTTTCAATATCATGCAGCATTCCTGAATTTTACTATCTTTATCTTTCCCCTTCACAGGAACATAGAGATGTCATAGAGATGTACAGCACGGAAACAGACCCTTCCGTCCAATTCGTCCATGTTGGTTCTGAACTCTGATCAACTGGCCTTTAAATATGTCAGATGTGGATTTACCTTCCAACAGCCACCCCAACCTAAATTTTCCAGTTCCTGCATAATACTGTTATAATTATCCTCCCCCCAGTTTAGCATTTTCACCCAAGGACCAGTCTTATCATTATTCATGACTATCTTAAAACTTACAGAATTATAATCACCGTTCCCAATATGCTTTCCCACTGAAACTTCAATCATTTGGCCAGGTACATTCCCCAATGCAAGGTCTAATACGGTCCCTTCTTTGGTTGGACTATCTACATATTGTTTCAAGACGCCTTCCTTTATGCACCTAACAAATCTAACCCATCTAAGCCTAGAGACACTAAAGAAGTCCTGGTCAATATTGGTGAGTAATTCAATTTCACTGAAACCTTTTTTGGGATGTTTACTGCTTGCTGTTTTCTGTCATTTGGCCTACAAATTCCTTGTACCAGGAAACTGCTGTTTGTATAACACATTCATTGCCTCAGCATTTTATTTCATAAGATATTTGTCAGATTTAGGATTGCAGCAATTATGCCAAAAAATGACCATATTTTAAATTTTAACTGAAATTAATCCTTTCCACAATAGGCAAATCACTGGTATTTTGTAAGTCAGCCATTGCATACCAATTCACTGGATGAAATCTTCCCTTCCTTTGAAAATATGTGCAATGGCAACTCACTTGGGAAGATTTGGCAGCAACGGAAGTGTGGGATTCTCAACTTGGAGAATAAAAGGTCAGATTTTCCATCCAAGGTGTTAATAGTGAGGCAAGAATCTCACTAACAGGATAGGAGAGGCCAACTCCATACATTAACAGTTCATTACCACCTAATCTTCCTCATTTGTATGCAGTTTGCTATTTTACCAGGCAGTGAGAGAAACATGACTGTGACAATTGCCAAGTTAAAAGTTTAAGTGGGTATGTGGCAGCTCTAGCTTGCTCCTCCATGCCTCTACTTTGGCCCGTGTTCCTGGACATCTCAGAGCATGGTCCATGGGCAACAACCTTCTGCACTCTTTATTGATGGAGGCTGACATTTTACTCCTACCATTGGACATCACATCAGTACGGCACCTCTTTGACTCACTTCCAATAAGTTCACTTATAGGGAAGTGCACTTTAATCTTTCACTTTGAAGTTCGCCAGCACCTTTTATTACATTTTTTGCAGGCAGATCACTTTGCGCCTATCTCATGCATTGGAACAGCATGCATCTCAAGGCTCTTAACCCGCTCTCTTTGCGCTCAATCACTTTGTACTTACTCAGATGCTCATAGCATGTCTACCTGTCTTGCAGTTTTGCACTCTACAGCATCAGTCAGGATTCACAGCCTTTATTCTCTGTAACTTGTTTTGTTGCTGCATGGAGCTCCAAGGTCTGTGTGTGACAGTGGCTTCTGAAAGTGGAAATCATTCATTGGCATGCCCATCGATGTTTGCCGAGCTTTCCACAAGCCTGCATTGCTTAGAGGGATCATTGCTTACAGCTCCACAATACCTTTATTATGCTTTCCCTTTCAGCACAGGCTCAAGCAAGGAAGCTTGACATGTTTTCCAACAGTGATCAGTAAGGTGTGGATATGCTACTGTACAGCTCTGTTCTACATCAATGTAACAGTTATGCCATGTTCCAGCAAAGTTTGGAGCAAACGGACTGAATGTGCATCAATCAAATGGCCATGTTTCAAGGTCTAACAGAAGTAGTCCTCAGTCAAGTCAGTGGGAACTGTCATTAGTCAGGGGGTCCTGTCACATTCCAGGGGCTTGCACATGGTCAGAAGGCTGCTTGGGGTGGTCAGACTGTCCAAAGAGTGGGCTATAGTCAGTCCTGGAGGTCCAGTGCAACCAGCCAGGGCAATTAATGAATTTGCAGTCAGGCAGCTGCACAGATAGCAGTTAGGTGTTTAGCCAGTCACCCATTAAGGCTGTTGTACCTCATCAGTCATGGGATGGACATGGTCAGTCCTGGGGATCTGTTCGCTAAAAGTCAGTGTGGTGGGAGGGGGGTGCAGTAACTAAACCTACAAAATTGGAAATGATAGTGCATTGGAGGATAAAGGTTAAGGAGCAGAGTTCATCAAATGATCATCATGAACCTGGCTTTGAGGAGTAGGACAGTGTATCTTGATGGTAAGCTTAACTAAGCTGTAGGCATGGGGCTCAAGCATGATTGTGAGTAGATGATGACTTGAATAAAAAAGTTGGGAAAGACATGGAGAAGTTCAGTACTCATGGGGTCAACAGGGAGTGTAAAAAAGGAAGGAATCTGAAGGTTGGAAGGGGTCACCTAGGTTAACATGCTGTGCCTTTGAATCACACTGTGATTACAACCTGTGTTGCCTTTTAAATGGATCCAAATCACAAATGTAAAACAGAAATAAAAAATGGCTGCCTCCATACTTGGAGTGGGTGTGGTAATTATTCTTTTCTGTCTGATGTTGCACGTTGTACTTGTGAACAGTTTGAGGTCTTTCACTTAGTATTCACACTATTTGGGCCCTTCCACACAATAAGGTTAAAGACATCTATGATTATAGAATCCTGCATGTGAAACATACAGTGACCAACAATCTGTCCTGGACCTCCCACGTAGATGCGACAGTCACGAAGGCACAGCCACGCCTCTTCTTCCTCAGGCAGCTTGGGAAATTTGGCTTGTCTATAAGGACCCTCACCAACTTGTACAGATATGTACAGAAGCATTCTATGCAGGTACATAACGGCCTGGTACAACAACTGCTCTGCCCAGGGCCATAAGAAACTGCAGAAAGTTGGGTGCACAGCCCAGACCATTACGGAAGCCTACCTCCCATCCATGGACTCCATTTACACTTCTCATTCGTGAGGAATGGCTGCCAACATCATCAAAGACTTCTCCCACCCCAGTAATGCCCTCTTCCAAACTCTTCCCTCAGGCA
This sequence comes from Chiloscyllium punctatum, assembly GCF_047496795.1. Taxonomy (NCBI): domain Eukaryota; kingdom Metazoa; phylum Chordata; class Chondrichthyes; order Orectolobiformes; family Hemiscylliidae; genus Chiloscyllium; species Chiloscyllium punctatum. The sequence goes on along the minus strand of NC_092780.1, from coordinate 26,194,969 downwards.
GAAGATACAGAAGCTTGAACATATGCACCAACAGGTTCAAGAACAGCTTCTTCCCTGCTGTTATTAGACTGCTAAGTGGACCTCTCTAACATCAAATAACATTGCTCTTGCTTTGTACACCTCCTGTGCAGCTGTAACCTTGTATGCCTCACTCTGTCATCCGTCTGTACTTGTTTGCTATGATCTGCCTGTACTGCTCACAAGATAAAACTTTTCACTGTACTCAGGTAGCTGTGACAACCATAAATCAAACCAAATTGAATCAAAATCAAATGGGAGACAAATCCTGACCACAAATGAATCTGACCATATCATTAGTCATCACAAGTTGATCATTGTCACTATTGTGGAGCAGCTGTAGTCACAGGTGACCTTAAAATTCTCACCTGTGATTGATAATTCACAAAGCCAATCCAAGATCTCATAGGCTGTACAAGGGTATGGAGCTGATTTCCTCTCACCCTGAGTTCTAAGTACTCACCCATGTGTATTATACATGCAATGCTTCTTTTCTTGGATGATGCAGTGGGGTGAGGGGGACATGATTTCAGTAATCCCGCCATGTTTATAATCTCTGATGGCATTTTTGCAACACATCAGAAAATGGTGCCTTTATCCAAACTCCAACTATAGGCCTTCCATTGCCCACCTTGTCAGAGTCCTTCATGACCCATTATATTGAGGCTGTGGGTGATGTAAATACTGATTGCTCACACTAGTAAGGACCTGTTCTGTCTCTGATGTTGCCCAAACATGTCCAATAGCACTACGACCAATGAATCCAGCCACAGCAGGTATTCACTGTTGCTTTGGCTGTGGAGCCATGATGCTGCAGATAAATTGAGAAGGAACAAATATAACAGCAGGCCCAGGGCTAGCAGTATGTTCCAGCAGTTGTCAAAGAGCCTGCTCATGCTGAGGTGTCCGTTGAAGGTCCTCTCAGGATGCAGGGGAGGTACAGGAGGCCCAGGGTTTCTCATCTTTAATGTCACTCCTTTCAAATAAGCGATGTACCTTGCTGCTTCAGGTGGATGATATTCAGAGACACCATCACAGGACTGTGTCACCTGCAGAAGCAGGACGTACGGACTGAAAGGGTAGGTGACATCCTATTCACTGGCTCTCAAAGTGACAGCTGCATTAATATTTTACACAACTGGCAGTTTCCAATGATCCATGGGGACCTGTATGGGATCATCCATCCTCAGTCCACAAATGCTATCAAGGCTATTTCCAATGCAATTTGTGTCAGACCACACCATTTCAATTCATTACCCCATGATAAGATCAGGGCAGAAGACATTGTCTCAGGTACAGGATGTTCTGGTCTGTGTAGACATCACGTTGAGAGCTCTATATCATAGCACAGAAGACTTTAACAAATAAGACTTTCATTCTCTAAACGTAAAAGTTGTCTGTAATTGCTGGTACCATATCTTAGAAGTCTGTGCCAGGTACACTATATACATGTGAACTCTCATGTTGCAGCTTCACTTCAAGTGCCAGATGCCTTACTAGGCTGATTACTGGGACACAAGGGCTGCCCTATGCAACATGGTTAACTCCACGACGCTGCCCCCGACTGAGGCTGGGCATAGATACACTACTGCCTACTCTACCACAAAGGCCATTGTGGAGCAGATTCTTGACCTCCTGAAGAAGAGGCCCTGATGCTCAGATAGGCCCAGGCACCCTTGTTGTAAGTCCAGGCAGAGCACGCCTCATAACCTTTCTGTGCTGTGCTGTGCTCTGCATATCTGGAGTGGGCAAAAAAATGGATGTGATGGATGCTGAAGAGATGTGAGAGTGGAAATAGTAATCCAAGGAGGAAGGTGAGGATTTTGAATAGAAGGACAATCACCTTCTGCACAGTAGAGTGCAGCAACATCCGATGCAATAAACCAGTCAGGACTTACTTGCCACTGGTTCCAAAAAGTGTGAGTTGGATCAAGTGATCATTCATAGATGGTAAACTTATTGTTGTTCAAAAGACAAGCAACCCTTCTTCATTGCTTTTCCTGTTTGATAAAAGTTAACATTGGCAACTATTTGGATGTTTAATAACAATTAACATTGGCAACTGTTTGGATGTTTAACAAACTGTCCTGCTCCAACATTGGGCAATGACCAGATATTCTGCTTTGGTGGGTTTAAGGGAAAGTCTAGTTCTCCTTTAATAGGTTTTAATATGGGAATGGAGCGGAGGATGGATTGGTTCTGGAGCTCCATTCTAGCAGCTGCAGTCACCAGGAGAGTCGATCAGACAAATGACAATGAAAAGTGGCAATACATTGATGAATGTGACTTTCAATTTCCAGTGAAGTGTCAACGGTGCCACCTCAACACCCTTTGTTCCGCCATGTGCATTGTGGGGAGGGGGGTCATATGTAAATGGTCAGCACAAGTAGCATAAGTGAGGCACTATAGCGGTGTGTGTTGCATAAATAATATGGGGAACAGCAGAGAATTACATGAGATAACCCATTAGAACTCACAAAGTGAAACGACTCTCATGGAGCTCCCCAAAAAATGACAATTAGCCAATTTTTCAGAAAGTTTCAGCCCAGAGACAGGTAGATTTTACACTTGTTTCAGAATGATATTCCTCTTGTAAAAGACTATTACAGGTTTAAATGTCAATATTTGTCATTTTACATGTATCTCATGATATTGATTGTTTTTAATATTGACTAGCCTACATTGTTTAATAATTTAATAAAATTTTATAGTTTTACTTGTGAATCTTTTATTGGCAATTTTTTGCTATATGTCATACAGTTTCCCATCAAGTCCTCAATTTGTACAGTTTAATATGTGAAATTGCCTTTTTGTCCTAGAGTATTACAGAAATATAATTTTGGGGCTTGAATTCCAAAATTACTTAATTCTTCCATTTTGAAGATGAAGGAGATGTGTGTGTGTGGAGATGACCTGATGAATTTCTCAAATATTATTCCCCTGCTAATATCTTGGGGGAAGCTGTACTATCAAAGTGCATAGACACATACAAATCAGGAGCAGGAGTAGACCATACAGCATCTCAAGCCTACTCCGCCATTCTGTAAGCTCATAACTGATCTAACAGTGACCTCAAAACCATATTCTAACCTACTCCCGATAACCTTTCTTGCTTGTCAAAATATATCTACCTCTGCCTTGAAAATATTTTAGGACTTTGTTTTTACCATATTTTCAGGAAGAATGTTCCAAAAACACACAATCCTTTTAAAAGAACAAAGTTCATGTAATCTCTGTTTTAAATGGACTAATTTTAAATAGTGATTGCTAGATGCAGATTCTCACTTAAGCTGAAACATCCTCTCTACATTTACTCTGTCAAGACATCTCAGAACTTTATATGTTTCAATCAAGTCATTTTTCACTCTTCTAGACTCCAGCTGATGTAAGCCTATCCTGTAAAACATTTCCTCATAAGACAAGACTCTATTATGAAATATCTTTCCCTGAACTGCCTCCAATGCAATTATATCCTTCCTTAAATGAGATCATCAATACTATGTACTGTACTCCAGGAACAGTCTCACTGGTGGATTGTACAACTGAAGTGTAACCTCCCTACTTTTGTATTCAATTCTCAACACAAGAAATTCAAACATATTAATTGCTTTCTTAATTACTTGCTACACCTGCATACCAACATGTTGTGATTCATGCACGTGGACACCCAGATCCTTCTACCTCTCAGAGCTTTGTAATCTCTTACCATTCATTTCTGTTTTTTAATTCTTCCTGCCAAAATGGACAATTTCACACTTTCCCATATCAGACTCCCTTTGCCAAACTTGGCCCTCTTATTTAACTCAATATTTGTACCTTCCTTGCAGCCTCTTTACAATTTATTTTCCTATCTATCGTTGTGTTCTCAGCAAAAAAAACCATACAGTTCATGGCTTCATCTAAGTCATTTATATAAATTGCAAACAGTTGATATCCTAGCACAGATTCCTGTGACAAATCACTTGTTACAACTTGCCAACCTGAAAAGGACCGAGTTATACCTACTCTACGCATCTTGCTAGCCAGCCAATCTTCTATCCATGTCAATGTACTACCCCATACACCATGAGCATTTGTTACCTACAATAATATTTGGTGTAGCATCTTATCAAATGTCTTCTTGAAATCTAAGTCTGATACATCCACCACTTCCCCATTCTCCATAGCATGTGCTACCTCCTCAAAGGACTCCAGTAAATTGGTCAAACATGGTTTCCTTTTCACAAAATCATGTTGACTCTGGATGATTACTTTGAATTTAGCAAGTGCCCTTCTATAACTTTTTTAATGATAGCTTCTAACAGTTTCCCTATAACACATGTTAAGCTAACTGGCCATTAGTTTCCCCCTTCCTGTCTCCTTTGCTTTCTGTTTAAACAAATTACACCCACTACCTACCAATCTAATAGCACTATCCTGCTTTCTGATTGCATATTTCAATTAGTAAGTGAGTTTTTCAGGTTATGGCTAGGGAAAATCCAGTAAATAATCCCTCTCATCCCATGGTATGACTGACCTCAGTCCACTGCAATCAGCCTTCCTCTTTGCTCTGAGTAAATGAATGGCAGGGCCAGATATATGGGTGGGCCTGGTTTAATAGAAAGGATGATTTCTCAGTGGGTTTTCTCTGTGGATAATTCCAGAGAAAAGCTCTATCAATTAAAGTAAGTACTGTGTGGAAATTTCTGCAGTTGATTTTCCTCTGCCAACACCCCAATTTGACGTGAATATTAATTTATTTACCACGTCGAATGAAAGCCAATTGGGTGCTTAACTTGGAGTTTTTGGTTTATAGAAGAGATTATCACTAACAATGCAAAGACAGAAGAAATGTAAAGAGAATTGATTAGTTGTATTAGTTGGAAGTTTGATGGTTACTGAGATGTGTTTATCCAAATAGTGTTATGACCTGCTGAGGCTACAGTAATGATTGAAAGCTGATACAGATCATCAAATACATGTGAACAAATAACATTTAAAAGGCATCTGGTTGGGTGTATGAATAGGAAGGGTTTGCAGGGATATGGGCCGGGTGCTGGCAGGTGGGACTAGATTGGGTTGGGATATCTGGTCAGCATGGACGGGTTGGACCGAAGGGTCTGTTTCAATGCCATACGTCTTTATGACTCTGTGCCTCTTGTAAGTATTTTTGCTTCATTTTGCTTTATTTTAATTTTCCACACCAGGAAGTTTGGAAGTGTGCAGGATGGTTTATGTTGATAGATAAGATAAATCGAAACATTAGAGAGATTTTGGTGAGAGGAAGGCAGATAATGCCAAACTAGCACAATGTTTAATGTGGGGTTGATGTCAGCAAGAACATTTAGTCATAGAGTCAAGAAGATGTATGGCACATCAGGTGCCTTTTAAATATTATAGTTGTACCAGCCTCCATCACTTCCACTGGCAGATCATTCCATACACGCACCATGCTCTGCCTTAAACCTCTGCCCTCTAGTTTTGGACTCCTCTACTCTGGGGAAAAGAGCTTGACTATTTTGCCTATCCATACCTTCATGATTTTATAAACCTCTATGAGGTTATCCTTCAACCTCCGATGCTCCAGGGAAAATAGACCCAGCTTATTCAGTCTCTCCCTGTAGGTCAAACCTTCCAACCCTGGGAACATCCTTGTAAATCTTTTCTGAATCCTTTCAAGTTTCACAACATAGCTCCTATAGCAAGAAGACCAGAATTGAATGCAGTATTCCAAAAGTGGTCTAACCAATGCCGTGTACAGCCACAACATGACCTCCCAATTACTTTGCTGAATCACTGACCAATAAAAACAAGCATACCAAATGCCTTCCTCACTACTCTGTCTACGTTTGACGACACTTTGAAGGAACTATGAACCTGTGTTCCCATTGTTCAGCAACACTCTCCAGGACTTTACCATTAAGTGCCCTGATTTGCCCTACCAAAATGTAGCACCTCACATTTATCTGGATTAAACTCCATCTGCCACTCCTCGGTCCACCGACCCATTGATCAAGATTGCATTTTCCTCTGGACTAACCTTCTCTGCTGTCCACTACACCTCCAATTCTAGTGTTATCTGCAAGTTCACTCACCATACCTCCTATATTCACAGCTAAATCATTTATATAAATGACAAAAAGCAGTGGACCCAGCACCCAACCCTGCAGTACACCGCTGGTCACAGGGCTCCAGTCTGAAAAGCAACCCTCTATCACCACCCTCTACCTCCTGCCTTCTAGCCAATGTCTGTGAATTGGAATGATGTTATGATTATGGTCATGACAGCAAAGAATTGGATTTGCTTAAGGGAATGCCTGTTCAGATATTGGTTAGATAATGTGATTTTCTTTTGCCTGAAGCATAGATGAAAAATGATAATCTGGATGTCTGTCCTCATCTAAATAGTTGTTTCCTTTTTGCACTCACAATTAGAAGCTAATGCACTGCAATAGTAAGGTTTATATCCCAAAGTATTGTACAGCACTTCTGAGTGAAAATTTACGTGGAATTAAACAAATCAATTGATGATAGTGATTACTGATAATGTTAGTTTCTGATTTGACTGAATTGCAAGTATCAATGAGATTAGATTGGCAAGATTTCTTTTTTAAAAAGGTATCTTCATAAGTTACAAAAACAAAAAGGACAAAATTGTAATTCATGCGGTTATCAATAAAATTATTATAGCACTGGATGAAACCAGAGCATTAGGCATGAGCTAACCTGGAATGGAATGGAATGACTTTGTTGTGTGTTAATATTTATGTTCTTCAGGTGTTTTTGCACTGACAACAGTGAATTGGGGGTGAGCTGCTCTTGAGCTTATTGTTGGAATAGAAATTGCACTGACTTGGAATTGGAAATCTTCAGCTCTGGAACTATCTGGTCAGAATATCCGTGAAAATAATTTTATTTTGAGGTCAACTGACATTGGTTTAGCAACTTGTGGAATACAGCGTGCAGTTCTGGTCTCCCTGTTACAGAAAGGATGCTGTGAAATGTGAAAGGGTTCAGAAAGGATTTACAAGGATGTTGCCAGGGTTGGAGGGTTTGAGCTAGAGGGAGAGGCTGTTTTCCCTGGAGCATCGGAGGCTGAGGGGTGATCTTATGGAGGTTGATAAAATCATGAGGGGCATGGATAGGGTCTTACTGTAGGATGGGTGAGTCTAAAACTAGAGGGCATAAGTTTAGGGTGGGAGGGGAAAAAATTAAAAGGGATCTAAGTGGCAACTTTTTCATGCAAAATGGTGGTGCATATGTCAAATGAGCTGCCAGAGGAAATAGTGGAGGCTGGTACAATTGCAACATTTAAAAGGTATCTGGATGGGTATCTGAATAAGAAAGGTTTAGAGGGATATGGGTCAAGTGCTGGTAAATGGGATGAGATTAGTTTAGGATATTTGGTCAGCATGGACGAGTTGGACCAAATGATCTCTTTCCAAGCTGTACAGCTCTATGACTCTGTGAAACTTCACTGAAAAGGCAGCCTTTTATGAATAGCAAAAAATGCACTGGCATTATTTAAGATTAGAGTTTGTTCAATACTGTGGAAAGGAATAATACATGATCAACAAGTGAGGGCTGCATTGTGGCAATGTGGTAGTGTCCCCAGCTCTAAGCCAGAAGGCTCAGGTTCAACCCATACCGGCTTCAGAGATGTTTCATAACACATTGGGCAGGGTTGTGACCAATAGATGGTTGTTGCCCCATCAATGATGACAGTCTTGATAATGAGGCACACTTGCAGAACTGATGTGATTTGGTCATCAATTTAAATAGTTATATTTCCCCTAGAATAGCATAACACCACTTGACGGTTTAACTGTTTAGAGGCGGCACGGTGGCACAGTGGTTAGCACTGCTGCCTCACAGCGTCAGAGACCCGGGTTCAATTCCCGCCTCAGGCGACTGACTGTGTGGAGTTTGCACGTTCTCCCCGTGTCTGCGTGGGTTTCCTCCAGGTGCTCCGGTTTCCTCCCACAGTCCAAAGATGTGCACGTCAGGTGAATTGGCCATGCTAAATTGCCTGTAGTGTTAGGTAAGGGGTAAATGTAGGGGTATGGGTGGGTTGCGCTTCGGCGGGGCGGTGTGGACTTGTTGGGCCAAAGGGCCTGTTTCTACACTGTAAGTAATCTAATCTAATCTAATCTAATTGCTGATTCCCTCAGTGTGAATGCAATCATAACAGAGTGCTGCATCATTCAGGGAGAACTTCTCTGAATAAATAGATTACTTCTAATTTCTGTATGAACACTAACAAGTTGTAGCAGAAACATTAAATGACAGGTACATTGCTGCATTTCTTGGAATGAAGGGAAGTGATACCCTCATGGAATAGACTGGACGCAAAAACTAAAATCTTTCTGCACAAAGACAGAAATAATACCATCTTGAAATGCAGGTTCTGTCTTGCATAAAGTCTCGAATGAAGATTCTTGAATTCCACAACAGGCTGTCTGCTATGTACTCAGCCAGTCAGCCGTGACATTTCCTAATGATAAATGTTACATTCAGGAAAACCTGTAACAAGCTTTATGAATAAAAGAGGAGCAGCAAATCATAGGGTGACAACATTTTGATCTATTGGTGCCTGTTGGCACAAACGTGATTAAAGAAGAAAGATTAAAAATTGAGAAGTTGCAACAGTAATTCCCTGCTTTAAAGATGAATAATAATTTTGTGAAAGGATCTGATGAGAATCTTGACTGCATTGCTCTGATTTTTCTCATTTCTGAGATTACATTCACAATACCTGAAAATGGTGCCCTTTCCACACCATTTTGAGTTTTTCCATGGACTTTCAGAGATGATTTTCTGAGGTTTGCTGAATCGATTGGATTAACTTCTGTTCATAGGATGGCACAATAAAGGAACTTAGTGCATTTTCACCAACATTACAAATCATGGTTAAAAGAACAAGTCAACTGCGAAGTGAAATTATAACTAAGATCTTCAAACTTAGATATAAGTTTGTTGATAGGCCAACGAGAGACCCTAGTGTTCGTGAATTCATTTCTTTGGACTGAGTCATGGTGTGATACTGTCTCCAATGGGATATTTTATCAAATGCAGCAATTCTTATGTTATCTCCTGTAACATAAGAAACTGGGTGTGGTAATTGTTGTGTTGAATCCAGCAACAATTGATTACTGTCACCTATTGTGTACAGACATGATATTTCTCAGGGACATAAATGCCTGAGATAAAAGGAGCATGTTTCCAGTTCAGTGACATTCATTAAGTGATCTGACATAACGCGCAAAGTGAGACCTTTATACCTTTAGATAACATACAGTGATCCAGTGACACTATTTTGAGCCTGTTTCTTAAGTGTGCACTGATACACTGACCGTGATACATAAAACAAGAAGCTATGGTGGGTAAAATATTTTTCCAAATGTTTTACAGAATTCTTCAGGTCTGACTATTTCCATGAGTCGGCAATATTTAGGCACTGCGTGATGAACATATAAATGTACTGATGGCCCAGAAATTCTGATCCGAAAAGAAGCCCATTTCTGATCCTGATCAAATTGAAAATTACCCGCTCGTCTTTTGACGACCGCTGTACTAGAAATTCCTGGACAGGGGCTTCCTGTTATGGATCTGTTTAGAATTCGTCAAGTCCAGCAGCAGGGGAAATCATCATTGAAACCATGTCCACTTTATACTGCATTGAGTACAATTTCTGAATTTGAAATAGCTTTCTGGGAGTCTGGGAACCATTGTGGAAAGATAAGGATGTAAGGTGAGTGAGGTGCTAGGTGGAGTAGGGGGTGTGGTTACAGTGGAAGGTGGTTGAGGGAGTATGTTACTAGATGGATAAAGGGTGCTAAGTAGCTGAGTATTCTGGTAGGTCAGCAGGTTGAGTCAGGGGGATTGGGACATTAGGGTGGGAGTGTCAGACCCTGTGGGGTTGGGTCAGTTGGAGTGGTGAGGTCAAGTGTTGGGGAAAGTCCTGTTACATGGTGTCAAGGAACATGAAGTGTGTGGAGGGGGTGGTGAATGGAGTGAGTTCAGCTAAATAGTTACCCTGGTGTTAGAGGTTTTTAATCCTCCAACCCTTCCTCAGTAACTATGAAATAATGAATTGAAACTCTCTGAAATCTCAGACTTTCAGGGGCTTTTCTACAGGTTTCAGATGTAGGGGAATAGCCATTAACACTTTCAATTTCCAGGACAATTCCATTGGAGTTGGTTCTCTCTACGTGGATCATTCGGACAACTTTGGTCATAAGAACAAAGAGCTGGAACAGGCAATTCAGCCCCTCAAGCCTGCTTGCTGTTTAACACAATCATGGCTGATCCCATTTCAGTCTCAACTCCACTCTCCTGAACACTGTCCATAATCCTTCAATCCAGTACAAATTAAAAATCTGTCTACCTCCTTCTTAAATTTACTCATTGTTCCAACCACCATCAGACTCTGAGGTAATGAATTCCATAGATTTGCATCCCTATTACTTCTCTCAAAGGGATGCAAATCTATGGAATTCATTACCTCAGAGTCTGATGGTGGTTGGAACAATGAGTAAATTTAAGAAGGAGGTAGACAGATTTTTAATTTGTACTGGATTGAAGGATTATGGACAGTGTTCAGGAGAGTGGAGTTGAGACTGAAATGGGATCAGCCATGATTGTGTTAAACAGCAAGCAGGCTTGAGGGGCTGAATTGCCTGTTCCAGCTCTTTGTTCTTATGACCAAAGTTGTCCGAATGATCCACGCAGAGAGAACCAACTCCAATGGAATTGTCCTGGAAATTGAAAGTGTTAATGGCTATTCCCCTACATCTGAAACCTGTAGAAAAGCCCCTGAAAGTCTGAGATTTCAGAGAGTTTCAATTCATTATTTCATAGTTACTGAGGAAGGGTTAGAGGATTAAAAACCTCTAACACCAGGGTAACTATTTAGCTGAACTCACTCACTAGTAAACCCCATTCACCACCCCCTCCACACACTTCATGTTCCATGCTCATTGTTGTTTTAAATCTGCTGCCTCTTATCCTAAAACAGTGACCTCTCATTCTAAACTGCCTCACTTGAGGAAATATCCTCTCTCCGTCTACTTTGTCAATCAGCTTTAACATCTTCTATCCCTCAATTAGATCTTCTCCATTCTCCTAATCTCCAGAGATTATAGGCCAAAAATCTTCAATCTCTTTTCAAAAGACAAACCACTCACCTCTGGAATTAACCTCTGAACTGTCTCTAATGCAATTACATCTCTCCACAAATAAGGGGACCAAAATTATCTGCAATACTCCTGGTGCAGTCTCACTAATGCCTGGTACAGTTGCAGCAACTCTTCCCTACTTTTATATTCCATTCCTTTTGCAATAAATGCCAATCTACACTGCCTTAACAACGCCCTGTTCATCAGAATATCTGAACCCATAACTCTGCTAACATAAGCAAACTAAGGGATATTGTACAGATTGGCAGAATAAAACATTCAGATGACCACAGTGTGACAAGGCCATAAGACCTTAAGACAGAGGAGCAGAAATTAGGCCATTCAGTCCATCGGGCCTGCTCCATTATTCAATCATGGCTTATAAGTTTCTCATCCCCATTCTCCCCCCCTCTCTCAATAACCCTTGATCCCCTTGAAAATCAAGAACCTATCTATCTCTGTCTTAAATATACTCAATGACCTAGTCTCCACAGCCTTCTGTGTCAGTAAATTCCATACATTCATAACTCATTGGCTGGAGAAGTTTCTCCTTATCTCCTGGTCTGTGACATGACAGCTATTTAAAGGCGTAGAGCTGTACAGCTTGGCAACAGACCCCTTGGTCCAACTTGTCTATGCTAACTGGATACCTTAAAATTAATGTAATCTCATTTGTTAGCATTTGACCAATATCCCTCCAAACCCTTCCTATTCATATACCCATCTGGATGCCTTTTAAATGCTGTAATTGTTTCAGCTTCCACCACTTCCTCTGGCAGCTCATTCCATACATGCACCACCCTCTGCATTAAAAAGTTGACCCTTAGGTCTCTTTTATATCTTTCCTTTCTCACCTTAAACCTATGCCGTCTAGTTTTGGACTCCCCCACCCCAGGGAAAAAATCTTGACTTTTTAGGCTATTCATACCTCTCATGATTTTATAAACCTCAATAAGGTCACCCCTCAGCCTCTGATGCTCCAGGGAAAACAGCCCCAGCCTGTTCAGCTTCTCCCTTTATCCCAAACTCTCCAACCCTGGCAACATCCTTACAAATCTTTTCTGAACCCTTTCAAGTTTCACAGTATCCTTCCTATAGGAGGACAACCAAAATTTAACACAATATCCAAAAGTGGCCTAACCATGTCCTGTACAGCCATATCATGACCTTCCAATTCCTATACTCAATGCTCTGACCAATAAAGGAAAGCATACCAAGCACCTTCTTCATAATCCTATCTACCTGTTACTCCACTTTCAAGGAACTATGAACCGGCACTCCAAATTTCCTTATTCAGCAACACTTCCCAGAAACTTACCATTAAGCGTATAATTCCTGCTAAGATTTGCCTTTCCAAAATGCAACACCTCATAGTTATCTAAATTAAACTCCATCTGCCACTCCTTGGCCCATCGGCCCATCTGATCAAGATCCTATTGTACTCTGAGGTAATCTTCTTCACTGTCCACTAATTTGTAAGTTTTGGTGTCATCTGCAAATTTACTAACCATGCCTCCTATGTTCACATCTGAATCATTTATATAAATAACGAAAAGCACTGATCCTTTTTGCACTCCACTGGTCACAGGCCTCCAGTCTGAAAAGCAACCCTCCACCACCACCCTCTGTCTCCTACCTTCAAGCAAGTTCTGTATCCAAATGGCTAGTTCTCCCTGTATTCCAGGTGATCTAACCTTCATAACCAGTTTACCATGCTGAATCTTGTCGAACACCTTACTGAAGTCCATACAGATCGTCTCCACTGCTCTGCTTTCATCAGTCGTTTTTGTTACTTCTTCAAAAAGCTCAATCAAGTGAGTGAAACATGACCTCTCATGCACAAAACTATCCCTAATCAGTCCATGCATTTCCAAATACATGTAAGTCCTGTCCTTCAGGATCCATCCCAACAACATGCTTACCACTGACGTCAGGCTCACCGGTCTCTACTTCCCTGGCGTTTCCTTACCACTTTTCTTAAATAGTGGCACCACATTAGACAACCTCCAGTCTTCCAGCACCTCACCTGTGGCTATCGATGATGCAAATATCTCAGCACGAGGCCCAGCAATCACTTCCCTGGCTTCCCACAGAGTTCTAGGGTGCACCTGATCAGGTCCTGATCTTTATGCATTTTAAGACGTGCATTACCACCTCCTCTGTAATATGGACATTTTTCAAAATGTTGACATTTATTTCCCCAAGTTCTCTAGCTTCCATATCCTTCTCCACAATAAACACTGATGCAAAATGTTCGCTTATTATACAGCAGGGAAACAGATCCTTCGGTCTAACCAATCCATGCCGAACATAATTCCAAATTAAACTAGTCCCATCTGTTTGCAATTGCCCCATATCCCTCCAAATCTTCCCTATTCAGGTACTTATCCTAATGTCTTTTAAACATTGTATTTGTACTCACATCGACCACTTCCTCAGGAAGTTCATTCCCATGTGTGAACCACCTTCTGTGTAAACAATTTGCCTCTCATGTCCTTTTTAAATCTCTCCCCTTTCACCTTACAATGTGCCCCGTAGTCTTGAGATCCCTTATCTTTGGGAAAATACAACTGCTATTAACTCTATCTATACCTCCCATTATTTTATAAACTTCTGTCAGGTCATCTCTTCAACCTCCTATGCTCCATTGAAAGAAGTCCCAGCCTATCCAGCCTTTCTTTATAACTCAAACCCTCCATGGTAACATCCTGCCAAGTCTCCTCTGAACCCTCTACAACTTAATAATATCCTTCCTATAATTCGGCAACCAAAACTATACACAGTATTCTAGAAGGGGTATTATCTTACTCAACTCCTGTGGTTCCACACAGAGGCAGCCTTGCTGATCATTAAGGAGCCCTCTTCTTTGCAGAAACTGTTGGCAGTGGGCAACTAAATGCCAGGGCGAATTAAATAATGATGAGAGAAGTTTCCTTCCTGTCACTCCCTCTCTACTTGAAATGGCCTCAAACAAATGTCTGGAGTATTTTTCAGATAAGAGTCCATTCACTGGCGAAGAGGTGGCTGATTCTTCTGAAGAATAAAATCCAAAAATGGAAGTTTTGTTTTGAAATGGAAATGATAGTGAAAAGACTAATCTCCTTGTCCCCACTTCTCATGTTGTCCTCCTTCAGCAGCACAATTTTAATTTAAAAAAATTTGGAATTACTGTACTCAGCAGGCCAGACAGCACCTTTGCAGATAGAAGTGGAGTTAACAACTCAGCTCAGATTCAGACTGATAAAAGGTCATTGATTGTCACCATTAATTCAGTCCCTTTCTCCTCAGATGCTGTTGGTGATTCTGAGTATTTCCAGCATTTTCTGTTTTTCTTTCGGATTTCCAGCATCTGCAGGATTGGATTTTTGCAATACACATTGCTACCATTTCACTCTTTGGGAAAATTAGCTTAGCAGCATTATTTAATGTTGATCCAAGTTCACAAAGAAGACATTTTAACATCACAAATGTGAAAATGTGCTAACTTTTAGAAGCAGAGTTTGGCTGTGACTACCTCACTGTTACTGTTGACTCTTTGATACGTTAAACTTTACTTCCATCATTAGATGTTAAATTATTCAAGAACACTTTGCATGCATTGAGATGGAGTCATTGTGTTTTTAATTGTGGGAGAGCTGACTGAAGTAAGACAAAAATCTGTAACAAGCCACACTGCTAAAGCATTACTGCAAATCTGATGATATTGAATCTACTGTTCAGTTCCTTTTTATGTGCCATTAAGTAAACTGCATGCAGCTTTAATGGGGAGCAACGGATAACTGGAATTGACAACCAGAAGCGGCAGATTCAAACCACTACAAATTCCGGAGGAAAGATCACAGAAGCGCTTCACAGGAGGCTCCCAAGCACTGAGGATGTCGCCTAGACAGGGGACGAAACGTCTGCAACATAAATTAACCTATTTTTCTAATCAAGCTGTTCAGAGACGTTATTGTATACCTCTGGAGCAAGTTGGACTTGAACTTAAATTTTACACTAATGTTATAGAAGCCAATTTTCTTTGCACCTAATGTTAGTTATTGCTGATTTGAGAGTGACTTGTGGTGACTGTGTTCAAAATATGAAACAATCTTCCATTTTCTAGCTATCATTTGAACATAATGCATTGTGCAAAAAACATTGTTCATAAAAATCTTTACTAAGTAAGATTTACTAACTAAATCTTTACCTGTTGATGGAAAAAATAGACACAAATTTATAAGAACAATGCACATCCCAAAGTACCATCCACACAAGCATATCCTTTTTAAAGTGTTGTACAGTCTTAAACTAATTTACACTCAGAACACTTGCGCAAACAGCAATGTGCTAATGAGCAGATGACCTGTTTTCTTTTATGAAACTGCAGATGTTACAGATCTGAAATAACATAGAAAGTCCTGGAGAAACTCAGCTGCTGATACCTTTGGAGAGAGAAACTGAGTTAAAATTCTGACTGTTTCCATACTAAGATGGTGGAAAATGATGATTTTTATGCTGTTTACGAAGGGGGTGGAAGAGCACGTGGAACAGATATTGAGGTGTGATATTTGTTGAATGGTGGATTGGTCAGGGTACTGGAGATAACTCCCTTGCCATCCATCAAAATAGTGTCCTATAATGCTTTGAAGTAATCCGAGCTGGCAAGAGGAGCTCCAGCTTAGTGTTTAATCCAAATAAGGGACATCCAACAATGCAGTACACCCTTACTACTCCAATGCTTATGAACATTTGAAATTTGCTTCCTTTGAACTCAATGAAACTAGATTAAATGGCAATTATTATTCACTGTATTGTGCTTGTTATCTCTGTACAGTGTGCATTACTTTTCATGTTATTGTATCATAACTTGCAAAAACCAAAAATCTGAACATTGTCGGGCCTGACTGCTCTGTCTTTCTTCGCGTGCACATGAACACTAATCCTTTTCAAAGCAATTAGGGTTTAAAATATAAAATAATTGGCATCACATAACACTAAGTACTTGGGTGCATTTAATGATGAATATATTAAGCTGTGCAGCACTAGTTCAGTTGACAATCACTTTATTTGTTGTGACAACTGTTCATCTCCTATCATTCTAATGGCTCCTATTCCTTACATAAGTATTGGAAGATATGATTGGATGAGTCATGTGGAATATCTAGTTTTCACACTATTTCTAGACTGGTGGGTTATACTCTACCTCTACTCTAATTGCAGAACATTTGGCTTCAATGTCCCAAGGTATTTGAGAAATAAAAGGAAGCATATTTTATGTCACTGTTGGAGGAATGTCAGTTTGTAGAATAAAGCATAGAGTACAAAAACTTGACCCATCATGTCTCTTTCAGCCTTTTGAAAAGTTTACATTTTTCTGTTCTTCACCTGTATCCAGAAATGTTCTCTTTTCATGCATTCAATTCCCTTTTGGAGCTGATGAATTGAAACAGTGATTACTGCAGGGTCCTATGGTACTGTGAAAGCATTCTTAGTCCTGGACCCATCAGCTACAGGGATGTCTCATAACACATCCGAACACTTCAATTTTTTCAAAAAAGCTCTAATTCTCTTTTGAAAGTTACTGTTGAATCTGGACTATTACCCTTTCAGGTTATACATTCCAGATCACAACAATCAATTATAATCAAATCACCCACAAACATGTTGGTACTTCTATCTCAGCTGATATGTTTGATAATATCTTTAACCAGGGTGTAACCATGTCATTAAACTCTTTGCAAAATGAGTTATTTTATCCAAAGAAGTTGAGGAGCAATAGTGCACCACCTTTTGGCATACTGTTGAAATGGCAGCATAATTACACCTAAAGCTTTTGCTGCCATCTGCTGGCAATGTAAGTGCTTTATTACTTCAGAAGCACATGCATATTCAAATCACAAATAAACAATAAATTAGATTTAACAGTCAACTATCAGCATATGATCTTAGGTTTGTAGTGGTAAACAATGGATTTTGTTAAAGACATTTTAGAAGATGTAACTTTACTGAGATTCATTGTAGATTTCATTCAAGGATTATTAACAACTTGTATTGCCTGTTCCTGCAATATTTCCCTTGAGGTGCTGGTGAATTGGTTTCCATGTCCCTCTGGTAGATTCTGAGTCAAGGGGAGAAATCATGGGCTCTGGTGTTTCTTGTGCTTCTGGGCTCATTCACCACATTATGTACCAACTTTGAATTGTTGAATTTTAATCAGTTTGACTCTTCTGTTTGCTCTGGAATTGAATTTATTTGTACATAATACCAATGTTGTTACAGCTGAATATATATGCATATAGAAAAAAAGGAAATAATTGCACAATCAGCTCATCATATCAATTTTCATGCTTCAAAAAGTTCAAAAGCCTTTCCGAAAATCATTTGAGTAGCTAATTCTTTCATTTTATTCAACACCAGGTTAGAGTCCAACAGGTTTATTTGAAAGTACAAGCTTCATTTTATACCAGCGATGATTGGTGGCCCTGCCATATTTTAAGATTTAACTTTTGTAATATGTAGTCAAGAACTACCTTTCTACACAATGAGAGCCATGTACCATGACATCTAGAATATGGATAGAATGTAACAGCAGAAAGAGTGGCCATTTAACCCATTGAATCTGGGCAAGCCCTTACAAAAGCAATCCAGTTGATCCCACTCTTCCCTCACTCCCTGTCAAAATTGTTTCTCCTTCCAAATACTTATCATTTTGAAATCTGCATTTGAACCTGCTCATCAGCAAAGCACTTCAACCATTCATTGCAAGAAAAAGGTTTTCTTCCTATTCTTTCTTTTCATTTCTCAACTGTTTTCATTTTCAATTAGGCAGCACACCACCATCTTCCCAAGGGCTATTAGGGACGGGCAATAAATGCTGGCAGCTAGTGACGCGTATGTCCCAATATTGAATAAATAAAACATCAAATTAATTTGGGTCTTCTGGTTCTCAAAGCTTCAGTCATAGGAAACCCTTTCTCTTCTTCTATCAAAGTCCTCCATGATATCAAGTGACAATGATGTCTATTTAGGAGACAGTAATCATTTTATCTTAAGTTTCAGGATGATGGTGGAGAGAGGCAAACACCAATCCAGAGTTAGAAAACTTAATTGGAGGATAACTGACTTCAGTGGGGCAAGGAAGGAGCTGGGCAGGATTGACTGGAATGAGAGATTGGTGGGGAAAAGACTATAACTATGGCCACCTTCAAAGAGGAGATGGCTTGTGTACAGTCACAACCTATTGCCTTAACTTGGAAAGGTGGGACAAACAAATCAATAGCTCACTGCCCACAGCCCTTCCAAAATATTCCTCCTAAGTTGTGGCATCCAGAATGAGAGACAATGCTCCATGTTGAACTAGAGTCATTGAATTAGCTTTACTGACACATGTACTCACATGAGTACAGTGGAAAGTTTACAAGTTGCGACGTACTTTGTTTTAAATTCTCTTTTTTGATTTTTTCTATTTATTATATTTCATGGAGGACAGTTATTCTGAACTTCTTATTTCTTTAGTTCTCTAATTTATTGTTGTTTTTGTACTTTAGAAGGTCTATAATGCTGGACTTTTTATTTCCTTATTTTTCAAATCTTTTTTTCCAAGTAATTTGTACTCAAGAATTTGTACTCAAGAGTTTGTACCAAGGTTCCTTTATACCTAAGATGGCGGCTTTCAGTGTACTAGTGTTTAATTTACATGTGGAATAACTTGCTGACTTTTGCATTCTATTCACTCCATTCCTACTGAAATGCTGACCACTCAAATCTTTTCTTTGTCCTCATGCTAGCTGAAATGGTTTAAAAAGTTCACAATCGTACCTTCCATATTTAAAGGAGTCATGATTTGGAGATGCCGGTGTTGGACTTGGGTGTACAAAGTTAAAAATCACACAACACCAGGTTATAGTCCAACAGGTTTAATTGGAAGCACACTAGCTTTCGGAGCGACGCTCCTTCAAGTGATGAAGGAGTGTTTCTTCGAAAGCTAGTGTGCTTCCAATTAAACCTGTTGGACTATAACCTGGTGTTGTGTGATTTTTAACTCCATATTTAAAAGCCTCAATGTCTCTGTCCCAGCAACTTTCCTCTGAGCATGTTCTCGCTTCCTATCCTTAGCCTTCCTCCAATCCATTATCTCTACAATCAGAATTCCACGACTGTCACTGCACTTTAATAGCACCTGGCCAAGCATTCCGGATGAAGTGCTTATGCCCGAAATATCAATTCTCCTGCTTCTCGGATGCTGCCTGACCTGCTGTGCTTTTCCAGTACCACACATTTTGACCCTCGCCCAAGTCCCAAGGTAACTCTGACTGAAATGCATATCTAGCCTTAACCATCCTCCAACTTTTGACATGGATCCACTATTCTACCCCATATGCAATTTCCTTGCACTGCCATCTAGCTCAGTGAGATTTCCATTACTTGGTCCCAGTTATAAGCATTTGAGCAAAGTCTTCTCTTCCTAACTTGTAAAGAAAGATAAAGTCACTATAGGCTACTCTTTCACCAGCGACACACAACAACCTGAGGGTCACTACACCACAGGTGAGGGGAACAGGCTTGTGTAGCCTCAGTTGATGTGGTAATTGAAACCATGCATTTGACATTACTCTGCATCCTAGCCAGCCATCCAGCTGAGCTAAGCAACCCCGTCTGTATATACCAGCTCTTTTTTGTATATTTAAGCTCACTCAGCTCTATACTTCCAACGTGTTTGTGTTGCTTGCATCCTCATCCAGGATCCAGTTCTGAAATGAGCTGTAATATATCTTGAAAGAATAATATTTCAGCTTGGTCCCAAGTCACTGTTTAGAGCTTAACAAATTTGCAATCTCACCCAAAAAGGAAAAATATGCAAAACTAACGGATGAATGAGGTGTATTGGTCTGACCTGTTTTGTAGACTTCAAAATGCAGTACGATCCATACATTTATTTTCAAAAATTATTTTTTTTAAAAAAGGTTCTTTTTCCCCTGGACAGTGTCCTATTCAACTCTGAAATAAGCTTTCCATCGTAAAGTGTCTACTTGATATTACATCTGATCAATGATACACATTATCAATTTTCTGACTAACTGTGACTCAGCTTCAAATGGGAATGCGGTGACTTTTATCCGTTAAACGATGGACTGGGTTCCACTGCTTGAGCACACCCATAGACCAAATCTCCTCCAACCATGCAAGAGCAGCACTTTCCCAAAGACCAATTATTCACTAACCCTTTAAATATAGAGCTGTTTTTATTTAATTTTGGAAGCTGTCCCTGTCAGGGCCTTCAAAGTTACAGGTTTCAAACCAAATTCCAGCTGATCATAGTCAATGTTGCCGTAACAAGGGTTGACTATTCAGAAAATTTTAAATTATGTGCTGCCAATTGATAATAAAAAGATCCCACTGTATCAGGATATAATTCAAATTATTTGAAATTTTTGGGGCAATATGAATGGACCAGGAAGTGACATTTTACAGGACTAAATACGTGAGGAGTTTAAAAGGAAAATGAATGAGTATGATCCCTTTATAAATTCCAGAGTCGGAGATTCAAGATGGTGGCGACCCAGCAAGTCTGAGTCTGAAGTGCTCTGCCTAAGATTCGGGAAAAGAGGGGCACTCGCCTTCACCACACCTCTTAAATAATTTAAGATAGCTTTTGCCCAGCATAGATAGTCATGTTACATCAAACTTGGGCAGTTTGGTGCTGTAATTAAAATGACTAAGGGCAAAAATTCATGTAGTTCGCAACAGACAGGGACCCCTCCCCCACCCTCTCCCACAGCAGCAGAGACGTCCACAGCTGCTTCGGAGGACTTACCTGCAGAGGCAAGCCTGATCCCTGGGATCAATAAGCTCCAGAATGAGTGGGCGGCACGGTGGCTCAGTGGTTAGCACTGCTGTCTCACAGCGCCAGAGACCCCGGTTCAATTCCCGCCTCAGGCGACTGACTGCGTGGAGTTTGCACGTTCTCCCCGTGTCTGCGTGGGTTTCCTCCGGGTGCTCCGGTTTCCTCCCACAGTCCAAAGATGTGCAGGTCAGGTGAATTGGCCATGCTAAATTGCTTGTAGTGTTAGGTAAGGGGTAGATGTAGGGGTATGGGTGGGTTGTGCTTCGGCGGGGCGGTGTGGACTTGTTGGGCCGAAGGGCCTGTTTCCACACTGTAAGTAATCTAATCTAAAAAAAGAAGATCGACGCCTTCATTGAGGAATCCAGGACCAGATGGGACTCGTTCTCGGTCGTGCTGCAGAAGCATGACAGAGGAATCGAAAAACTTGAACAGTGTGGAGGGGTGGAGCAAACGGCCGCGGCCTCAGAGACTGCTGCTGAGTCATCCATGGGCCGGGTCCAGGCTCTTGAGCAGCGAGTCCGGACCTTGGAGGAGCACATCGATGACCTTGATAATCGGGGCCGTTGATAAAGTATTCAGTTGCCGGGCCTTCCCAAACGGGATGAGGAAAGCCAGCTTGTAGACTTTCTGGAGCAATGGCTCCCATAAATATTAAAGTTGGAGTCAGGACCAGACCAGGTGCAGGTGGAGTGGGCCTACCGGGTTGCTGTACGCAGGCCCGGGTCGCACCAGTGCCCCCTTCTGGTTCTGTTCCGGCTCCAATGTTATAGAGAGAAGCAGATGCTCCTGGAAGCCTGCAGAGTCTTAGGGAGGGATCCCCAGGTCATAATGCACAAGGCTTCCAGGATAATGTTGTAAGGTATAGGGTTAAAATTGCGCAGAATACGGGAACAGGTGTTGCTTCTGCAAAAGCTTACATTATGAAATTAGGCTGCGCATGCAAATACTAAACAGTGAGAAGCGAAAACAAGCAGAATTATCTATGACTAATAGGGCAGAGCGACCGTGCAGCAGGATGTACAGGCACAGGAAAACAGAAGTGAAAACAGGTAGAATTATCCATGACTAATAGGGCAGAGTGACCGTGTAGCGGGATGTACCAGTAACAGGAGAATAGTGTGCCAGGCGCAGGAGGGATGTGGCCAACGGATGGAAATTAGATTGGCAGGATGATCGCACGAAGACAGCAAACTATGCCAGGATAGTCACATATAAGGAATGAGATAAATAAGAGTAAGGGGCAACAGGCTTAGAGTCATGGGAGAAGCAAACAGAGACAGAGAGAAGCTAGACAAAGGTGGAATGAAGCTAGAGCTTGTGATAGGCTATGCGCTACAGCAAAAGTAACCAATGGGGTGAAAGGGGAGGACCGAGAGACGCAGCTGAAATGCATAAATCAGAATGTCACCCTCAGATGGGGGTGCTTACTTGTTAGGCACCCATTCTTACAAGTACGTATCAATAAAATTCGCTGCTTCAGAATTTGACTCAGACTGAAATTTATTAATATGTGAGTTTTGTTTCTCACAATGTTATCCCAGGACTTTTCTCCAGCCGTCGTCTGCAGTATGAGGACAATCGATGAAGTGAAGAAGCATCTAAGAGACCTAAATATCCAATACTCTATGCATTATCCGGCAACGCTGCACTTCAGCCAGAAGGATCTGTATATAACTCTGTATTACTGGAAAAGGCTGAAGAATTCTTAGACTCTCTTAAATAGACTATGGAACTTAAACCATATGGATAACAATTTTATTTTGCCCCCCTCCCCGGTTTACCCTTTTATTTTCCTTCTTCATCTTTTATTTGCCATTATCTTTCTTGGGGGTGTGGAGGGGGGCTTATTTGTTACTCTCTATTTGATTTTTTTTTAACAAGTCGTGCGGCTTATTCGATTTGTATGGGAGGGGGGTTTTGTTTTGTTCTACCTTTTCTTTAGAGCGGGGTTTTCTTCTTCTGACATTTTACTTAGGTATCTAATACTTGCTGGGTTTGTAACTTTGTAGTTTTATATATTTATATTTTGTATTATGCTTGCTAAACACACCTCAGTGTTGGTGTGGGTGGGTGACTCACTTTTCACTTTGGTTTCATAGAAAACTTGACTTTGTCTATTCCATTCTATAACGCCTGGGCCAAGGGTGGGACACTAGTTAGGAGAGGTTATTGATAGGTAGTTACACCCCCTGGGAAGAAGGGGGCAAGTCTCCTTTTAAATGTGCTTTGCATTTTTTTTAAACTCAGGAATAGTTTTTTAAAATTGTGATGGTGAAAGAATTTTTGCTTTTGTGAATTTTCAAGGTGTTTTTGGTGGGTTTCTTCCTCCTGGGGGGTCTCGGGCTTGCCTGGATGATCTTGACTAGCCATTCACTTAGGTGGTGCACCTGGAATGTCAAGGGGAGTAATTCACCAATCAAAAGGAAGAAGATATTATCAAATCTCAAAAAAGAAAGGGTTGACATATCTCTTTTACAGGAAACACATCTACTTGACAAAGAGCACTTAAAGCTGCAACAGGATTGATTCAATCAGGCTTTTTTCTCATCTTTCAGTTCCAAAAGTAGGGGCGTAGTCATTCTTATTCAGAAGAATCTTCCTTTCCAAATCTTAAACCAGATAAAAGATGAGTCTGCATGGTATATCCTGATCAAAGCCCTAATATATGGAGAGGAGTATGGAATTTTGAATCTTTCTTGCCCCCCCAGCACACCCCTTCAAATTTGTGATGGAACCATTCTCCAAGTTGATGGCTTTTGGGGCCTGCCATACAATTATAGGAGGAGATTTTAACTGTATTATGGACTTAGAGACAGATAGGATACCTAAGAGTACTAAGGGTATAACTCTAAGATCTAGATAATTGGCGGATCTGAACAAGGAGCTAGGGCTAGTAGATGTGTGGAGGTGCCTTCATCCCCAGGGTAGAGACTTTGCTTTCTACTCTAACCCACACAAGTGCCATACTAGAATTGATATATTCTTTGCTCCCTCAACCCTTCTGAATTCCATACTGTCTTGTAAAATAGGTAATATAGCTATTTCTGATCATGTTGCAGTATATATGGAAGTAAAGGCTTGGGATGATGGGACAGGCCCCCGATATTGGTGCGTGGATTCCTTCTTAATGAAGGATAGCAAATTTATAAAATATTTTTCTCAGGAATTCAAAACCTTTTTGGAAATTAATTCAGGTACAGCCAGTAACCCATCGATGATGTAGGAGACCATTAAGGATTATGCGGGAGGTTTGGCCATCTCATATTCTGCGACCCGGAAAAGACAAAAGGGAGAACAACAACACCTGCTCGAGGCTTGCTTGAAGGCAGCTGAGACAGCGTATGTTGATAGGCCCTCTATTACTAAGCTACAAAGGATCACAGCCCTTAGGGCAGCCTTGAATACCTCACTTACCCAAACAGCAAAGAGGGAGATATTATTTGCAAAGCAAAGATTATATGAATATGGTGACAAGCCTGGCAGATACCTAGCATATCTTGCTAGGAAACAAAAGTCCCCTCAAGTTCTTACGTCCATTAGAGGAAGTGCTGGTACTTTGACTTGTGATCATAAAAGGATCAATACGGCGTTTAGAAAGTTCTATTTTGAACTGTATAAATCGCAGGACTGTGAGAATAGAACTAAGAAGATGGAGTCCTTCTTTAATAACTTGGCCTTTCCGGACTTAACCTCGGAGCAGGTGTTGAATGCTCCCCTGACAATTCAGGAAGTACTTGATGCAATTAGACAGCTTCAGAGTGGCAAAGCACCTGGACCAGACAGATTCTAGGTTGAGTTTTATAAAGAATTTATAAGGGAACTGGCTGGACCACTTATAGACATGTATAATTACTCACATAGTCAGGGCTGCTTCCCGCCTTCGTTGAGAGAAGCAAATATCTCTCTCATTCTTAAAAAAGAAAAGGCCCCAGAAGATTCTTCATCATATAGACCAATATCCTTGCTAAATGTGGATTTTAAAATCCTTTCTAAAATGTTAGCATTAAGACTGGAGAGGGTCTTACCATATATCATAAAAGAGGACCAGACGGGGCTTATCAAGGGCTGTAGATCAACTCACAATATTAGAAGGGTCCTAAATATGATACAATCCTGTCAACAGGATAGAATACCGGGGCTAGTCATCTCCTTGGATGCAGAGAAGGCATTCGATTTAGTAGAATGGTCATATCATTTTTATACACTGGAAAGTTTCGGTGTCGGAGAGATATTTTCCAAATGGGTCTCAATATTATACAATGATCCCGAAGCAGCTGAGATCACCAATGGTTTAGGTTCGGATAGCTTCAGTGTTGGTAGGGGCTACCATCAGGGATGTCCTCTCTCACCATTACTATTCATGCTAGTAACCGAACCACTAGCGGAAACTATACGAACCGACTCTAACACAGTGGCTCCAAGGATTGGTTTGGGTAAACATAAAATCACTCTCTATCTAGATGATGTCCTCCTTTTCTAAAGTAATCCTTGGATATCCGTGCCCTGCCTAATTCAAGTGATCAATCTATTTAGTAGGTTCTCAGGCTATAACATCAATTTTATGAAATGGGAGGCCATGCCATTGGGTGGTCTCACCTGTATATCTAACTTACTGGACGGATTTTGTTTTCCCTTCTGGTGGTCACTGGAGGGTTTTCTATACTTAGGTATTTTTATCACCCCTGTATTTGGTCAGCTGTATAAAGTCAATTTTGTGCACCTACTAGAGAAAATAAGGCAGGACCTACAACACTGGGGGGATCTCCCAATATCCTGGCTAGGCAGAGTAGCTCAAGTTAAAATGAATATTCTACATCGTCTCCTATATCCTATGAGAATGCTCCCTCTGATGTTGCCGAGACTTGCGTTGTATAAGCTACACGGCTGGCTTGGTTCCTTTATTTGGAATCATAGACTGCCCCTTATCAAATTAGAAAAACTGCAGCTTCCACAGGCAAGGGGAAGACTGGATTTTCCAGACTTTAGGAAGTATCAGTTGAGCTTTTTATTATCTTATGTTGCTGATTGGGTCTCTTGTGACCCACAATCAATTTGGTTAGACATTGAGACCTCCCAAAATGTCCCCTCATCGATCTTTTATTTTTAGATAAGGTGAGAGCTATTATGGGCTATTGCAAAAACCCTATTGTATTAAATACAATTAAAGTCTGGAGGATAATGCGACAAGATGAGGGTAACCTACACAAAACCTCCCCTTATACTCCTATAGTGGGAGCATCGGGTTTTCAGCCAGGGCTGAGAGATGCTACATTTAAAACCTGGAGGTCCAGAGGTGTCTTTTGCTTAGGGGACCTGTTCAATGGGGAAGTTATGATGTCTTTTGAGCAGTTGCACCAGAAGTTTGGACTGCCTAACAGGGGCCTTTTTCGGTATTTCCAAAAACGAGATTATATAGAGAAGATGACCACATTAATAGACAGTCCTGACAAATCGGATAGGGAAAAAAGAGTGCTATGGCCAATTGGGCAACCCTCGGTTAGTACTCTTTATCACTCATGGTATCGAAAGACATGGAACCAATATTTAAAACATGGAACCAAGAATTGGGGTCAGAAATCTCTTCAGAAACATGGGAGGACATCTGGGAAAATGCTAGAAAGATCTCTATTTATAATAGAACTCAAACTATTCAATTAAATATACTCCACAGGGCTCATATAGCACCGGAACGACTCGCAAAATTTAAGGTAGGAGCATCACCAAACACCAATGCAAAATTGAAGTGGGCACTCTCACGCACTGTTTATGAACATGTTATAAGATCCGTAGGTACTGGGGCAGAGTAGCGAATGCCCTGACAGAGATCTTAGGTACGGAGATTAGATTGGATCCAGTGTCTCTTCTCCTGGGCTTTTCAGTCTTGC
This sequence comes from Chiloscyllium punctatum, assembly GCF_047496795.1. NCBI lineage: Eukaryota > Metazoa > Chordata > Chondrichthyes > Orectolobiformes > Hemiscylliidae > Chiloscyllium > Chiloscyllium punctatum. The sequence goes on along the minus strand of NC_092780.1, from coordinate 26,168,084 downwards.
CCTCCCTGGACGTGCACGGGAGGAAACTATTTAGGGTGTAGGTGTGCTCAATGAGCTGTTGGCTTGATATCCAGATGTTTCATTACCTGGCTAGGCCAGTGGCGACCTCCAAGTGAGGCGAAGCTGTTGTCTCCTGCTTTCTATTTATATCTTTCTCTTGGATGTGGTTCCTGGGGTTTGTGGTGATGTCATTTCCTGTTCGTTTTCTGAGGGGTTGATAGATGGCATCTAGATCTATGCATTTTTGCGTGCCAAAATTGGAAATTGCGTGCCAAAAACCGTTATTCAAACAAGCAACAAATCAAGAATGGACAGATGCGGTAGAACGAGCCATAAACACCAAACAATGACAAACACAGATAAAGAAAAGTCGGGACCTGAAGAAAAAACTTGACAAACTCACTAAAAAAGACAAAACCGATAACACAGGGGCATGGATAAAGAATTTATCAGACCTAGAAAAATCGGTACTAGTAAAAGGGTTAAATTTCAATTACTGAGACACTGACAAGAAGGATTTCCTAGCGGCATTAGAAACCACATTGAAGGACAACAATCTCACGGAAGAAACACAACAAACTATCAAACAGACAGTTGCACCTACTCTGAGCTGAAAGAGGGAAGGAAACAAACTGAACACACAAGAAAAGAAAGCTCTAGAAAACCTCAAAAAAGGCAAAACCATCGTTAAATTACCTGCAGACAAAGGTCGGCTCACAGTCATTCTGAACAGAAGGGACTACATAGAGAAAACCAATGCACTACTCGCAGACACCAACACCTACCAACAGGTGGCACTAGACCCAACCCCACAACTAGGAAACAAAATTACATATCTCCGAAGAAAATTACACAATTCTGGACCATTAAACAAGACGGAATTCCAGAAAATGAAACCCGACTGGACCAACACCCCACGATTCTATGGACTACCAAAAATCCATAAACCAGGAGCCCTCTCAGACCCATAGTCTCACTACCCGGAGCACCAACTTACAGACTGGCCAAAGAACTACAAAGAACTGGCCACTGAAATACCTAGTAGAAGAGTCATAGCACTCCATCCACTCCACTCAGGAATTCCTAAAAATCATCAAAAACACCAAAATAGAGGAAGACGAAGCAATGATCTCATTCGATGTAACAGCACTGTTCGCCTCCATCAACATCGACCTGGTAAAGGAACCACTTACCACACTTTTAGAAGAGACCATCACACACACCCCAACCACCATCAATCACATTACCAACGAAACATCATGAAACTAGTGGACCTGTGCCTCACCACCCACTTCACTTTCAACAACATAGTCTACAAACAAACCAATGGCACACCAATGGGATCTCCGCTATCAGAATTCACAGTAGAAGCGGTAATGCAAAGACTAGAACAAACAGCCCTACCAACCATCAAACCAAAAATCTGGGTCCGCTACATAGATGACACCTTTGTCATCACAAAACGAAACACGATAGAAGAGACATTTAACATTATCAACAACACCGTCACAGGCATAAAGTTCACCAAGGAGGAAGAAACTGACAACAAACTCGCATTCCTGGATGTTATAGTCGAAAGAAAGGACAACGGAGAACTACAAACCTGCGTATACAGAAAACCGACAAATACTGACCAAATACTTAACTACACCAGCAACCGTCCCAACACACACAAACAAAGCTGTATCAGAACACTATTCCAACGAGCCACCACGCACTGCAGCACAGACAAACTTCGGAAAACAGAGGAGAACCACCTATACAACGTATTCAAGAAGAACGGATACTCAAATAATAGTGTGCAGATTCTTCAAGAACAAACCACGACAAGCAGACCAAACACAGCCAGAAACCCTAAACACCTTACCATACATCAAAGAAATTTCAGAAATGACAGCCAGACTACTAAGACCCCTCAGAATCCTAGTAGCACACAAATCCACCAACACTCTCAAACAAAAACTAACAAACTTAAAAGACCCAGTACAACCCATGGACAAAACCAACGTCATCTACAAAATTCCATGCAAGGACTGCCACATACACTACGTAGGACAAACAGGAAGAAAGTTAGCCGCCAGGATACACAAACACCAGCTAGCCACAAAAAGACATGCCCCTCTCTCCCTCGTAGCCCTACACACGGCTGAAAAAAAACCCCACCATTTCGACTGGGACAACACATCTATCCTGGGACAGGCTAAGCAAAGACATGCCAGAGAATTCCTAGTGGCCTGGCACTCCAACCACAACCACCATAAACAAACACATAGATCTAGATGCCATCTATCAACCCCTCAGAAAACGAACAGTAAATGACATCACCACGAACCCCAGGAACCCCATCCAGGAGAAAGGTATAAATAGAAAGCAGGAGACAACAGCTTCACTTCACTTGGAGGTCGCCACTGATGATGTTACCTAGCCAGGTAATGAAACGTCTGGATATCAAACCTACAGGTCAGCGAGCAAACCTACACCCTAAACCTCAACCTAAGCTACAAACCTTCACAAACCTTGCAGGAAACTATTTTCCATTCTCTCCGTTTGTGCAAGGAAAAATACCTTAGTGAATTGGGCAGCTGAGGGTCCTCCAGGACTTTTGAATTGGCACAGGTTAATCATGGAATATATTCACCTTGATTTCCTCACAAATATGGTGCACCAAAAAAACAAATTATTCTATAAAATATGGCAGCCCCATTTGAACTGTATTGACACAGATATTTCGGCCATACTGTCCAGGGCTTTTGTCTGGCTGTGGTAATTGTTCTGGCTGGTCTGGGGGCCCCCGGGAGGAAGAATCCCGTATAAATATGGGTTTTATTATGAGTTGATGTAAATCCATTTTGAGCACGTACTTAGTTATTTAATTATTTCGTTATCTTTTGCTAATAATGTATGATTTCTATTTTATGTTTTGGTTGTTTGTAGGGTAGATTAATAGCTAGTTGGGTTTTCCCCTTTTTTGTGTGTTTTGGTTATTATTTATTTCTCCTTTATTTCTTATCTATTTAATGTTATATTGGCGTTTATACTTGTTTGTATTACTTTGTAATTTTGTAAAAAATGTTTAAAAATTTCATTTCTTTTCAATAAAAAAATTCCAGAATCTGCACATTTGAATTCTTGGCATCCGCAAAACAGTTCAAATCCAAAGAAATTAACTCTTGTCAACGTGTGCATATAACATTCCCTGTTTCTTTGTGTTCTTCAATGCTGGATTCTCACTCTGTCAACATAAACATAGTTTGTTTTCTCTTCTTATTGCTTTTGAACATGTCCTCAGGCTAAGCTTTCTCAAAGTATAGAACATTAACTAAAGAAAAACAGAATCAAGCGTGTAGAAAGTGAGGACTGCAGATGCTAGAGAGTCAGAGTTGAAAGGTTTGGTGCTAGAAAATCACAGCTGGTCAGGCAGCATTGGATGAGCAGGAGAGTCGATATTTTGAGCAGATGCCCTTCATCAGCAATGTGAAGGAGGAAGGGGGTTGATAAATAGGAAGGTGGGTATGGGCCTGGGGTAGGGTAGCTGGGAAGGTGATAGGTGTATGCAGATGTGGGGTAATTGTGATAGGTCAGTGGAGAGGATGGCGTGGGTAGGTCGAAAGGTAGATGGACAGGCGGGACCGGTCAAGAGGGCGGTGCTGGGTTGGAGAGTTGGATCTAGGATGAGTTGAGGGGAGGGGAGATTTGGAAACTGGTGAAGTCGATGTTGATGCTGTGTGGATGAAGGATCCCAAGGCAGAAGATGAGGCATTCTTCCTCCAGTTGTCGGGTGGCTTGGATTTGGAAGTGGAGGAGGTCCAGGTCTTGCATGTCCTTGGGAGAGTGGGAGAGGGGTTGAAGTGGTCAGCCACAGGGCAGTTAGGTTGTTAGTGTGTGTGAAATGCTCCGCGAGTTGGCGTCCTGTCTCCCCAATGTAGAGGAGACTGTATTGAGAGAAACAGACAGTCGATAAGGTGAGTAGGTGTGCAGGAAAATCTCTTCCAGATGTGGAAGGCTCTTTTGGGGCCTTGGATTGAGGTGAGGGGGGAGGTGTGGGGTGCAGATTTTACACCTTTTGTGGTGGCAAGGTTAGATGCTGGGAGTGGAGGATGGGTTGGTGGGGAGGGCACGGACTCTATTAGTGGGGTGGCAGATGAGGACCCGGGGGGTCTATCCTTTTTGCAGTTAGAGGGCTCAAGGGTTTATGTGCAGGTAGTGGAAGAAATGTACTGGTGGGCATTGTTGATCATGTAGGAGGGGAAATTGCAGTCCTTGAAATAGGAAGACATCTAGGATGTCCTGAAATGGACCTGCATCCACCTATCCACTTCCCAGCTGCCTTCCCCCCAAGCACCCCGCCCCCCACCACCTCACCCCCCCAACCCCCCCATTTATCTCTTAACCCCCCTCCCACTAAACCCCCCGCCCGCCCACCCCCCCCCCCCCCCCCCGGATGCTGCCTGACTTGCTGTACTTTTCCAGCGCCACACTTTTCGACCCAGAATTAAGTCTTCCCAAATTTCTATATATCTGTGATGCCCTACCCTGAAAGTAGGAAGAAGTGAGGACTGCAGATGCTGGAGATTAAAGTCAAGAATGTGATGCTGGGAAAGAACAGCAGGTCAGGTAGCATCTGAGGAGCAGGATAGTTGATGTTTCATGCAAAACCCCTTCATCAGGAATACAGATAACCCTCCCACTCCACCAAAGACATGCAGGTCCTGGGCCTCCTCCACCGCCACTCCCTGACCACTTGATGCCTGGACGAAGAATGCCTCATCTTCCACCTTGAGACCCTCCAACCCCATCCCATCAATGTGGATTTCATCACCTTCCTCATTTCCCCTCCCCCCACCTTATCCCAGTTCCAACCTTCTAAATCAGCACCGCCCTCATGACCTGTCCTACCTGTCCATCTTCCTTCCCACCTATACGCTCCACACTCACACCTCACCTACCATTACCCCCACATCCATCTACCTATCACATTGTCAGCTACCTTCCCACCAGCCCCACCACCTTCCCACTTATCTCATCATTCCCACAGCTCACAGTCTCATTCCTGATGAAGGGCTTTTGCCCAAAACGTCAATTCTCCTCCTCCTCTGATGCTGCTTGACTTGCTGTGCTTACCCTGAAAGTATTTAAAACATTGAAGCCACAATATGTTGGAGGTAAGTGAACTACACATGAATTTATTCAATCACTTGATAAAAGATGAAAACACTTGCACCTCCTTCAGTCCTATTAAAAATGTGGTGTTGCTGTAAAAATGCCCTACATAAAAAGGAAATTAGCTGGTTCAAATTCATAAATTTTTTAAAAAACATGTGTACCCCAAAATGTACCCATGGTGTGAGAGGCAACAGTTACAGTTCACCTCTCAAACAGTGAAAATATTGTTCTAGACTTGCAGGAAATGAATGATTGTCTGGATACCCTTTAAAGTGGTGGGCATTTGGCTCGGGGGGGCTGGGGCGTGCGCCAAGTCTTGGGAGGAGCGTATCAGGAAAGTTAGGCAGAAACTGGGCAGATGGAAGCTATGGTCACTCTCCATCGTGGGTAAAAACCTGGTCATCAGGTGTGAGATACTGTCAGTATCGTTATATGTGGCACAGGTCTGGCTTATTCCCAGTCACTCGGGCCATCTTCCACTTCATGAGGAGATCAAAGATGGACCGGGTCCGAAGGGACAGCATGTATAAAGATCAGGGCAATGGGGGAAAAAATACACCCAATGCCACCCTCAGTCTGATGGCCACCTTTGTGTGTGTCTGCATCAAGCTGTGCGTGGATCCCCGGTACGCAAACACCAAGTGTCATGACGTACTGAGGTTCTACCTGTCCCCGGTGTTGCGAAGGATGGGCCTGGCATCGCTGCCGTGGAACGCTCCGACTAGTTGGACCGTTCCGAATGACCTGTCCTTCGTTGAGAAATTTATGAAGAAAAACACCTTTGACCACAAGTCCATCAGGAAGTGGTCAGCACGGAGTGTCCTTTAGATCCTTCGGGAAAAGAAGAGGCCGGATCCTGTTGAGCAGTTCCTTGGGCAGACTGTAGAAGTCATTCGGCAGAATGCCTCATCGCCAGAACTTTCCAACAAGCACCAAGACATGGCTTGGCTGATGGTGAGAAGGGCTCTGCCTGTGAGATCTTTTATGCACGCCCGGACTCTCAGCCGCACCACACGCTGCCCTCGAAGCGGCTGTGGAGGGGACGAGACTGTCACACACCTCCTTCTGGAATGTGCCTACACAGAAGACGTCTGGAGATGAATGCAGTGGTGTTTGTCAAGGTTCATCCTGAGCAGTGCCATGATGCGGGACTCCGTGCTGTACGGTCTGTTCCTCGGGACGCACACGGAGACGAACATCAACTGTGCCTGGAGGATCATCAACTCAGTCTAAGATGCTCTTTGGTCTGTCCAAAACTTGTTGATCGTCCAGCTGAAGGAGTTAACCCCGACTGAATATTGCAGACTGGCACATTCCAAGGTCCAGGACTACATGCCGAGGGATGTGCTGAAGCTTAGGGCAGCTGCCGCCAAGATGCGGCGGGGAAAGACCACCGGCTAAGGTCTGCCTGCCTAAGAAGAACAGGGGGCCCACCTAGTAATTGGGCTCCGCTGACACCTCAGCAGAATATCTGGATGGTCAATGTCTGATTTCCCCTCACAATCAAAAGATGTGCAGGTTCGGTAAATTGGCGATGCAAATTGCCCATAGTGTTCAGGGATGTGTAGGTGAGGTCAGGGGTGAAAACATAGGGGAATGGGTTTGGATGGGCTACTCTTTGGAGTGTTGGTGTGGACTTGTTGGGCTGAAGGGCCTGTTTCCACACTGTAGGGATTCGATGAGCTGAAGTATGTGCTAGGATCAACCACTCAAGAATTATTACAGTACTGATCAACATTTAAGTGTTCTGCTAGATTGCCCATCATGGTTCCTGCACATGAGTTAATCAGTTGGAAAACATGAGTGATTTACTGGTGGTGGTTAATATATGAAAAATACCATGGGTAATTTGGTGATGTGAGAAAAACCATTCAGAAGTTTGTAAGAGTACATCTGGATATGAAAAAAAGGAGAATTTCTCATCATAGTATGAGCCATGCTCAATTTTCATGTTAACCTGCTGCTGGAGATTGTCTGTGATTGACAAGGAGTTTTGAAACAGAACAGGAGACTTTGCAGGACTCTTAATCCAGACCTCAACTAAGTCCATGCCAAGAAAAAAACAGGGAGAGACAATGAAACCGGAAATCATGGCACCAAACGATGAAGATGTGCGAGATGGTTTAGATGCAGCCGGCTCTGCTGCAAGGTGCCTATGAGCGGCCAAACCCCAGGATCAGGAGCGGAACACTGCTGACCCCACTGCCGCCATCCTGGAATGAGCAACACTTGAGAAAATCACAGATATTATAATTGTTTAAAGTTCAGTGCATGAAGCTATATTATGCCAATCGACATTCTTTTCCAGCACTTTTTAGATTTTAGAGCTCATGTTGTAGACTGTCTCTCTAATCTGGTTCTCTTCCTACTAAATCTTGGGTTCAAGAAAGAATGGCAATGTCAAATAAATATTTTTATTCTTCCAAGCTCCCACATAATTTCCTAATTTATGTCTGTTATTCTGCTCAGCTGTGTGTTCAGATTAATACCAATACCACCACGTCCTGTCACTAACTTATTTTTTTACATTTCTTTGCACCACTAGCTGGGGTGCTGTTGCAGATGCTGCCCCATTCCCTTGAGACTGTATTTGCATGCGTCAATTATCTGCACTGTAAATGTTGAACTACTTAGACTTGGTGGTGTTAGATTATTGTATAGAAAGGATTCATATGAGCTGATACATTAAGCTGACTTCCTTCACTTAAATCCTTACTTTACCTTTCTCAAGTTTCAGTTACCTCTCTAATTCTTCTGTACTTTTCAATGTCAGCAGGCTTGGGATTTAAGTCTAGACATTGGGCACATTCAGTTAAAATGACACGTCTAGTCCTTTTTCTTGTGATTTTGTTGACTTCTTTCTTGAAGCTATTGTTTTAATGTCATTCAGATGCCATGTGCATTGTGTTTCCTGAAGTAAATCTTATAACATATGAATAGATTTGAAATAGAAAACAAGAGTGAATAATACATGGACTGCTATGTGCAATTAGTTGGCCAGTAATGTGCTAATATCTGTGCAGCATATGTATTGTTATACATCCAGATTCATATTTAGTTGATGGGAATAATAGAGTTAAAAGAAATGTATTATTAGAAAGGTGCACTAAATACAACCCATGGTTCCACTCTGATTTAAGCTGATTCTTGCTTAATTCTACCAAACACTAGCTCATACTACAGAGTTAAACCAAGGGTGTGGAGCATTGCACTAAGCTGCTTTAAAAATGTCATGTGTCTCCTGTTAAATCAGGTTTAATTGCCAGCATCAAAAATGTTTCACATTCATCCCTTCCTGACCTCCGGAGTTTAAATCTGGGTCTCAAAGCTGCCCTTAATGTTCGGTAAAGCTAAGCGCAATAAACTTAAAGTATTTGTCATGAAATGTGTTGCTCAGTGAGCTTTCAATAAATTGTCACAACTGCTACAGAACATTTTTTAAAAATCCATAAAGAATGTTATTGCTCATAGAAAGGAACATTTCTTCTTTAAATTTGTTAACAGGAGGTGGACCAACACCTTAATCAATCTAAGAAGATGGTGATTGAACTTATCTTTTAGTCACAGCTGTCTTTGCACTGGCAGCTCTCTCACAATGGTGTCAGGCACAGAAGATTATAATTTTGACTCAATACGACTGAAGGGACAGTATATCCAAATCAGGATTGTGTGTGCCTTGGAACAGAACTTGAAATGAGCAATGTTCTGATGATGTTGCTGTACTGCTTTGCAGACACAGCGAGGGAGATTCTGTTTTGAGGAACCTTACTGAATTATTGTATGGGATCATGAGGATTACACTTTTTGCAGTCTCTATTTAAAGGATGTGAATGATACCTGTCAGTTGCCAACACCCTGTTGCAGACTGCCATAAGCTAGTTCAGTGTGTGTGTGCGCAGATATGCAAATAGCATTGTACATTGTCAAATTATCAGTGAAAGCTCTACTCATGAGTTGCTGACAGACAAATGATCATTGATGACATAAATGATGTTAAGTGGACCAAGAATACTTTCCTGAGGAACTCCAGCTGTGGTGTTCAAGGCCAGTGATCACTGACCTCCAGCACACAGAGCCATCAATTTTCCAAATCACATGGTTTTCATTTGGCATCACCTTTGTGAGGGATTTTGCTGTCCCAGATGCTTTTCAATGCTAGGTATAATGCACTAGGCTTCAATTTCTCATTCAGTTCTTTCAACAAAATCCGCCAGGGCCATGCCTCTCCTTATCTCATTAAAATCTCACTCTGATAATAAGTTAAACTCAAGAGGCAAGATGGAAGTGACTGTCTTTGACATTAAGATGCTCAGATTAACGTACAATAACGTACATTAGAATGCACAAAGATAAGTACATGGAATATCCAATGAGATTTGGGGGGTTAGGTGTCTAGTTCTTTTAAATGCTACAAACTGGACCAGAGAAAGTCAAGAAAGCTAATGGAATGCTACCTTCATATATTAACAATTGGAATACAAGGATACAGACATTTTGCTGCAATTACACAAAACCTAGTTAGACCTCATTTAAAGTACTGAGATGCCACACCTGGAAGGATGTTTTGGTCCTGGAGGGAGTTCAGTGCAAGTTTACAAGGATGATATCTGGACGTCAGGGTTTATGTTATGAGGAGAGATCAGACAAATTAGACCTTTATTCTCTAGAATTTAGAAGGTTAAGGGTGATCTGATTGAAGTCGTCAGGATATTAACAGGAAAAGACAGGATAGGTAAAGATAACCTATTGGTTGAAGATTCTAGAACCAGGGATTTAGTCTAAGAATTAGGGCCAGGCCATTGAGGAGAGATGTCAGAAAGCACTTCTGCCCACAAAGAGCAGTGGAGGTTTGGAACTCTCTTCCTCAAATGGAAATTGACACCAATTCAATTATTTAATTTAAATCTGACAATTTTTTTATTAAACAAAGGTGTCAAGAGATAAGCAGGCATATGGAGTTAGGCCACAGATTAGCCATGATCTTATTGAATAGCGGAGCAGGCTCGAGGACTGATTGGCCTACCCCTACTCCTACACTCCTAACTCATTCCAGGTATCAATCTAATAAACCTGTTCTGAATTATCTCCAATCATTTGCATCCTTAAATAATAAAACCAAATCTACAATGGACTAACCAATGCCCTATATAACTGAAACAGAACATTCTTACTTTTGTGTTAAATTTTCTCATAATGGAGGGTAACCTTAACCTTCTTGATTATGTGCTGTATCTGCTGTATTTTATGACTCACGCACCAGAAAACTCTACAACTTGGAATTCTGCAGTCATTCTCCATTTACGTAATGCAGTGTTCTTTTCATTCTTCCTTGCAAAGTGCATGATTTCACATCTTATCATCTGCCAGACTTTTGCCCACTGACTCAACCTATCAAGATGTGATTGCAAATTTCTTATGTCTTCTTCAAGACATACTTGCCTACCTACCTTGGTGTTGTGTAGTTAGCATACCTTTGTTCTCCTCATCTAAGTCATTGATGTAAATTGTGAAAAGTTGAGGCTCCAGTGCAGGCACTTGAGGAATTCCACTCTCACATCCAGCATTTTAAGCATTTACTTTCAGTTTGTTGCTAGACAGCCAATCTGCTGTCCATATCTGACCTCCTACATGGTTAGCTTTTATGTTTTGCAATAAGTTTTGATGTGGAACTTTCTTTAGTGTCATCTGGAAGCCCAATAATATACATAAATATAAAAGCTCCACTTTATCTACAAATATGCTACTCCTTCAAAAAACTCCACACGTTGGTTAAACATGATTTCCCTTTGCTGAAACCATGCTGAACTTTTCTGACTCTTTTTGTTACTTTTTCTAAACATGCGCCTATTATGTTCGTAATTAAGACACTTGAGTGAAATCCATTTGGAAATGGAGACTTGTTAGCCTGCAGCTCACTGCCCTTGTGATTATAACTTCACTATGTGACTTTGTCTCTCTCCTTCACCTTCTGATTAATAGATAATACTGGAATTTTTTTGCATTCTCTATAGATAAGACAAAAGCAAAATGTGTATTCAGTACATCCCTCATTTCTTTATTATTGTCATTAACTATCTCACTCCCTAATGGATCAATGCTTATACTTTCACTTTTATAATAACTATAACCACTCTTGTTATCCATTTTTACATTACTAACTGGATTCATCTCAGGCTGCAAGTTGCTCCTCCTAATTAATCTTTTAGTCATTCTCTTCCATTCTTTACGCTCTTACCAAACATGTGACCTGCCAATCACCTTTGTAGTTATATGCTTTTTTATTGATTATGATGCTTTTTCTAATTTCATAAGTTAACCATGGATGGTTTAGATCCTCTCTTTATAAACTTTCTTTTTAGTTTTCATAGAATCTCTACAGTGTGGAAATAAGCCATTTGGTCCAACAGACCCACACCGACCCTCTGAAGTATATCCGACCCAGACCTGTTCACTTAACTAATATACCTAACTGACACATCCCTGAACACTATGGGCAATTTAACACGGCCAATCCACCCTAACCTGCCCATCTTTGGACTGTGGGAGAAAAACGAAGCACCTGGAGGAAACCCACACAGACACAGGCAGAATGTGCAAACTCCACACAGACAGTCGTCTGAGGCTGGAATCAAACGTGGATCCCTGGCGCTGTGAGGCAGCAGTGCTAACCACTGACCCACCATGCCTCCCGTTGAGTTTGAATATACTTATTCAGAGAATTCTGAAATATTACCTTGAATGCCTACCACTGTGTCCTTATCGATCCATCCCTAGTCTAGTATGCCAGTTTACATCAACTGGCTCAAATTTCATGCCTGCACATTTGCCCATACTTAAGTTTAAAACACTAGTCTTAGATCTAGTTTTCTCTCTTTCAAACTACATGTAAAGTTCAATCATACTGCAATCACAGCTACTGAAGAGCACCTTAACTTTAAAGTCATTAATCTATCCTGTCACATTACACATTACTAAGTATAACATAGCCTGTTGTCTAGTTGGTTCCAAAATGAGTTGTTTTAAGAAACTATCTCAAAAATATTCTGTGAACTCTTCTTTCAGGCTATTACTATCAATTTGATCTTTTTAGTTTATGTTTACATTGAAGTTACCCATGATTAATGCTGTCCCTTTATTGCAAACACACAATACTTCTTGCTTCTAGTTTGTCCAACATTGTGGTTACTGTCAGGAGCCATGTAAATCTCTCTCATTAGTGAGTTCTATTCCTTACAATTTGCCATGTACACCTAAACTGATTCCACATCCTGGTCTCCTGAACAAAGGTCATTGCTCACTATTGTACAAATTCTATTCTTGGTAACTGTACCACTCCTCCACCTTTATCCAGCATTCTATTCTTCTTGAATGTCATACATCACTCAATATTCAGGACTCAATCTTTGGCATCCAGAGGCTTTGTCTGCATATTGCCTATCAGATTGTATTTGTTTAACTCAATGTACACTACTGATGAAGAAAAAACATGGATGCTAGACATCTAAAACAAGAACAGAAACTCCTAGAAAATCTAAGCAGGTCTGGCAGCATCTCTCCACAGATTCTGCCTGAACACTGAGATGTTTTTATTTTTGCGCACTATTAACTTGGTTACTTTGCTATGAATGTCATGCACATTCACATACAAAACCTATACCTTTTGTCCATTTTTGATCTTGTAACTTCTAGCCTTGATTGTTGGTCTATTCCTACGTTTTATCTGTCTGCCCTTTCTTGCTATTCTCACAACCTCATTTCCTGTATTACTATTTTCCTCTCTTGTCTCTCGTCTTCAATATAACATTTATTTCAATTCGTGTTCCTTTCCCCCCAAAACTTAGTACAAAACCCACTCTATGTATCTAGATACGTAGCTGACAAGTTCACTAGCCCCAGCACTGTTTATGTATAGACTATCTCAACCGCATAACCTTAGCTTTGTCAGCAGCTCACAAATCAGAATCCTCTTTTCCATACCAGTCTTTGTCAAATTGCATGCATGTAGGTAGTAATTCAGAGAGTGTAACCTATGAGGTCCTGCTCTTCAATTTAGTGCCATGTTCCTCGTACTCTCAGTGCAGAAACTCTTTCATAATTCTGTCTCTAGGATTGCTCCTTACGTGGACCATGACCACTGAATCTTCCACCTCCCACTCCAACTTCTTTTCCATCTGTGAGCAGATATCCCAACCCTGAAACTCAGTACACAACATCTGGGTTCTTGCTTTTTGCTGCTGTACTATCTTCAGGAACTATGAAAGTAAAAGATGGTGCAGTGGAAATGTCACTGGGCTAGTAATCCAGTAGGCACAAAGTAATGTTCTAGAGACATAAGTTCAAATCCCACCATAGCAGCTGCTGGAATTCAAGTTCAATTAATTTTTGGGCAGCACAGTGGCTCAGTGGTTAGCACTGCTGCCTCATAGTACTGGGGGCCAGGGTTCAAAACCTGTTTGGGCGGCATGGTGGCACAGTGGTTAGCACTGCTGCCTCACAGCGCCAGGGACCCGGGTTCAATTCCCGACTCAGGTGACTGACTGTGTGGAGTTTACACGTTCTCCCCGTGTCTGCGTGGGTTTCCTCTGGGTGCTCCGGTTTTCTCCCACAGTCCAAAGATGTGCAGGTCAGGTGAATTGGCAATGCTAAATTGCCCCTAGTGTTAGGTAAAAGGGGTAAATGTAGGGGAATGGGTGGGTTGTGCTTCGGTGGGTCGGTGTGGACTTGTTGGGCCGAAGGGCCTGTTTCCACACTGTAAGTAATATAATATAATCTAATCTAATGTAGTACATTCCTTGTTGCTCCCTCCTCCTGAATGACGTTCTCTACCATGGTGCCAAGGTCTGTTTGTGCATCCATTCTGTAACCCCCACTCTCATTCAAACAGGCAGAAAGAGCCTTAAACCAGTTTAGATCTGTCCCTTTCTCATGTACAGATCATAGCCAAGCAATTTTCTGCCTTGTCTGGTAAATACCAATTAGAAAGCTGATCTTGAATAGGGGAGCAGTTATTTTTGGTGAGAAGGCTCTTAGTTCAACAAAAGATGCAAAAACAGCAATTTCATGGAAATCAAAGAGGTTAAGGGAAAGCTGCTATTTTCATGAAGTGAATGACGAGGCAAATCAGCCAGTAGCATGTGATGATCTGCAATTTACGACACATCTCTATCTCAGTGCAAGTTACTGACTGATTTATGTCTTAATAACAAGGTGCATTGTTTTCACAGAGGTTAGAAGACAGCAGTAAGAGTGAGCAAGTCAATAAACTCTCTCCCCACAAAAAAGAAATGTGTCTTGGTTTATATTCCACCAATTAGCTTGAAATCTATTAACAGGAGGCTTGAAAGAAACATTGCGAGGAACACGGGAATGGATAGTTGCTTGTCACCCAGTTGATTTATTAGATTCCCAATTATATAAAACAAATAACTATTCATACACATGTAAAAAGCTTTTTGTGCACATGTTTATGGTGGACGATAAATAATCAATAATAAACATCTGCTTCTATGTCCTCAGAATCTTGGATGGGAGCTGGGTGAAAGAAGATAAGAGTATTAAAGTTGGTAGGAATTTAGGAACTGGAAGAGACCATTAAGCTCCTCAGTCTAAGTTCAAAGTTCACCATTCACCATGGTCTTTGTTGATCTTCAACCAAACTCGATATACCCAGCTTTGCTCCATATCCATTAATACCTTGGGGTTACAAATATCTATCAATCTCTCTTTTAAATTTGATAATTGATCCAGCTGCAACTGCATTACCGATGGTTATCTTTGACATTTCTCTGCATTATTGGTTATATAAAAGATAATATTACTTCAGCCATTTAGCCTCAACCAGGATGTTGGAAATCAAAACACCTTTGCTTTCTTTCTTGGTCTCAAAAAGGCATTTCGATTCTGTGAATGATTGGTTCCTTCTCTATTTTGCTTAGCTTTTGCGGAAAAGACACTCAGAGATATTTGATCGAGTGGCCAGTATCTGCCACTTAATAAAACAGCACAAAAAACTTTGTATAAATTCTCTAACCAGGAATCAGGTTTTGAGCTAGCCTTTGAGAAGGTAAAGAGAAATGAACAAGGTTTTAAAGATGAGATTTTCACATTGATAAGGAATGGAAATTGCTAATAGCTCTGCACCCAGTAGTAGGGCTAGAGTGGAAAAGAGTGATTCAGGAAAAACAGATCAGTGTTGGAGAAAGTTGCAAAAGAAGTGTGAATTAAGATTATAAAAGGTTCTGAAAATGGTTACTGGGATATTAAAACAGATATGCTGTGAAATACCAAGGATGCCAGTGAGAGAGTCCTGACCAGATATGATACAAGCTGAACAATTATGTGCAAAGTGATTTGCTGCAAGGCAGCAATGAGATACATTTGCTACCAGAAATTGGCTAAGTGTCACCATCAAGCGTCTTTCTCCATGAGGCATAATGGGTTTTCTCATGCAATTTTCTCATACCCACCTCGACCACATCCTCTGGTAGTTCACTCCATACATGCATCACTCTCTGCATGAAAAAGTTGCCCTTTAGATCCCGCTTAAATCTTTCCCCTCTCACCTTAACCAATGCCCTTTAGTTTTGGACTTGCCTACCTTGGGAAAAAGACCTTGACTATTCACCCTCTGCGTGCCCTTCATGATTTTATCAACCTCTATAAGGTCACCCCTCAACCTCTGACGCTCTAGGGAAAACAACCCACACCTATTCAGCCTCACCTGGTAGTTCAAACCCTCCAACCCTGGCAACATCCTTGAAAATGTTTTTTGAACACTTTCATCCGATATGAGGCCAATGTTCTCACTCACCGTTGGCGAAGTACTCACTATTGTTGGATACCTGGTACTGGCAGCTTATTTAAAGGGCACTGTGCCTCTAGACAAACACTGGCAGTCAAAAATTAATTTACCTAGTTTGTGATATTTGCCCTGAGTATGGCAGATAAGATTTTAGAAACAGAATGGCAAAATAATGTGTGGCGATAAATTGAGGTAATTAATTAAATCCTTTCAATGCTCAAATTGCAGTAAGAACAATTTATTCAATAGTTCCGATGTGAAGCATGCAGATCTCCGAACCTGGTATTTTGGTGTTCAAGTCTAAACTCCATTCATCTGAAATTGAATACTGAGTTAACTTGTGAATTTGTTGACTGACTACTTTTAATGCTTTTCAGACCCAGGCGCAGTCTCATATTTCTGTGCTGGAACCAAGTCAATGCCGTGGCGTGCAAATGATTTACAATTGAGAAAGGAGGGAATTAAAAGGTGCTCCTTGGCCAGATTATTTTTTGTTTGCTTTCTCAGCAAACATCTGTGTTTCACACAGGCAAACTGAATTGGCAGTGTACCAATAGACTAAGCTTGATCTCGTCAGCAGCGCCACAAGCCCAAAGGGAGAAGCCAGGAGCAAAATAACTGAACCATTGAATGTTTCGGTGCATCCCTATTCACGCAATGGACAGGACAATTCATAATATTTTAAATTGTGCTAAATATAATGTGTTTCTCTGCTTTACTTAACTTTCAGACATTTTGCTCATGTCAGAAAATAGAGCATTATCAAAAGGCTAAAAATTCATCTACCAGATAGACATATTTATTTCAATAGCTTCAGTGCTTAATGTACAACCGCATGTAATGAATACAATGGAGAAGTCTCCTGAGTGGTAGGATGATGCATACTGATGATGTGAAGAAATCTCAATAGAAATATGGATATTAGCAGTGTTGTAGAAGGATGCAAGACTCCTAAGAATGATTAAAGCATCTTTGGAGATGTTAAATATGGTGATGCTACTTAGACTCAAGCGAGGAAATAGGTTTGGAAATCAAGGGAGTGGACATAACATGGAGATCTTGCTCATACTTTTAGCAACATTCAGGTGGATCCTGTCCAGTGCCTGAACAATGTGTGTGGTGGTGAAAAGATTGGGAAAGTTGGATGAGGTATCAAACAACTTCTTCTTCAAACTCATAACTATAAAGTCATATTTTCCAACTAATTCCTGGATGGAGATATGAGATTTGCATTATGAGAGGCCTATCAGCATGGATTGTTGCTCATTAACACCCTAATTATTACACCCTCATCTCATTTCATTAATATTCAGTTTTCAATATTCCCAGCTGGCAGATAGGAAATAGTCACCAAGAATTGAAGACGTGGAAGTCTGAGCAGGTGCAAGGCAACTCCAGTTCACTGCTTGTACGTCTGGACCTCTACCTTGGACACTTGATACCAACATCTCAGAGCTTACTTCATGGGCAATAGCTGCAGGGACCCCACACCCACAAATGATGGCATCCAACATGGACCAGCCTTTTCATGGCTCACCGCTGATCCATTAGAGTCATTGATGTACTACAATGCTGCATTTTGGAGTGCACCTGAATCTTTCATCGAAAAACTGCTGCTTGGACACTTTGCATGTTGGGAGCAGGAACCCAGCTCACAGAATGGACCAGGATGCATCTCAGGTCTGCACACCTGATCTAAGATGCACTCACTTTGCACCTACCTTCATGCTCACTGCATCCCTAGCCTGCTTTGACTTGCCTTGTCCAGAATTTGTATAATTTACCCCCTCATTTAGGCCATAAACATTCACAGTACTTTTGGCTTCCCTTGTCTTTTAGCAAACACAAAGCCAGTTTGTCAGCAGCAATCAGTGAAGGGGTTAGACTGTTTGTTGTATGGCACTGTCTTATCTCAATTTCAAACCTACAGAATGTGTCAGCAGCCTATATTGCAAATACATTGAATACACATCAATCAAAATGCCATGTCTTAAAGTTATAGTGGAGTCACCCTCAGTCAAGTCCAGAGGCCCTGCCATCAGTGAAGGGATCCTGGTGTAATCAGTCAAGAGTTTTATCCAATATCAGTGTAAGAGTGTGAATTTCCTGATAAAGGACTTATGCCAGAAACGTTCATTCTCCTGCTCCTCTGATGTTGCCTGACGGACTGTGCTTTTCTAGCACCATACCTCGACTCTGATCTCCAGCATCTGCACTCCTCACTTCCTCCCTGTGGGCATGATGAGTTAGCCATTCAGGGAGGAGCCTCTCCTTGTAGACGGCGAAGAGCTGAATGTCAGCTACCCATAACATCATAAGATACATGAGCAGAATTAGGCCGTTTGTTCCATTGAGTCTTCTCCACTGTTCCATCATGGCTGATATTGTTTCTCAACCCCATCCTCCCTTGCTCTCGTTAATAATCTGGACCTATCTACCGCTGATACACACTCAATGACTCGGCCTCCACAGTCCTTTGCAGTAATGAGTTCTACAAAATGACCATCCTTTGGATAAAAGAAATTGCTCTTCATCGCAGTTCTAAAGGGTTGTCCTTTCACTCTAAGACTGTGCCCTTGGGTCCTAGTATCTCCTACTAGTGGAAAGATCTCCACATCTGTACCATCCAGGCCTCTAAGTGTTCTGTAAGTTTCAATGTGATCACCTCTTCTAAACTTCATTAAGTACAGACCTAGAGTTCTCAACCAGTCCTTATATGACAAGCTCTTCATTTCTGGGATCAATCTTGTAAAGCTCCTCTGGACCCGCTCCAAAGGCAGTGTGTCCTAGATACGGAATCCAAAACTGCTCGTATTATTCCAAATGTGGCGCCTTATACAGACTCAGCAGTACATCTATAATGTTGTATTCTAACTTTCCAGAAATGAATGCTAAATTTGCATTTTCCTTGCTAATTTTTAACTGAGCCTGCATGTTAACCTTAAGAGAATCCTGAACTAGGAATTGTAAGTCCCGTTGTGCTTCAGAGTTCCGAAGCCTTTCTCTATTCAAAAGATGGTCTACATCTCTATTCCTATGACCAAAGTGCATAACTTTACTATTTCCCACATTGTACTCCATCTGCCACTTCTTTGCCCATTCTCCTAGCCTGTCCAAGTCCTTCTGCAGCCTCCCCACTTCCTTAACATTACCTTTCCCTCCTCATATCTTTGTGTCATGTGTAGACTTAGCAACAATGCCTCAGTTCCTTCTTCCAGATTGTTAATGTATAACATGAATATTTTTAGTCCCAACACTGCACCCTCCTGATGTCCACCAGATATTGGCTGCCATCCTGGTAAAACCCCTTTATTTCCACTGTCTGCTTTCTGTCAGTCAGTCAATCCTCTATCCATGCCAGTACCTTATCCCTAATATCATGGGCTCTTACCTGATTTGGCATCTTCCTTGCAGCACTTTGTCAAAGGCCTTCTGGAAATCCAAATAGATCACATCCTCTAGCTCTTATTTGTACAACTTTTCTGGTTCTACTTTTATCATTGGTACATACGTGGGCCATGACAGCTGGAACATTTTCCTCTCACTCCAGATTTCTCTCCAGGCCAAATGAAATATTCCTGAGCCCAGGCATGAAGCAAGCAACATAGCCTTCAGGACACTTGACCCTGGCCACACAGATCAGTGTTTATTTCCTTGACCATACTATTCCCAATTACAACTACATTTCTCCTTCCTCTTGAATGGCTCGCTGAATCACGGTGCTACAGTCGGTTGCTCATCCTCCCTACAGCCCCCAATCTCATATACAGCAAGACAAGCTCAAGGGCTGAGGCTCCTTCAGCACTGCCTCCTGGATCCCTCTACCTGCCTTGCTTATAGTCACACCCTCCTGTCCTTGACCATTGACTGAATTCAAGATGATTAATGTAAGGGGTGTGACTGCCTCCTGAAACACAGCATCCAAGCAACTCTCCCCCTCCCTGATGTGTCACAGTTTTCAAAACTCAGAATCCAGCTCATCAACTCTGAGCTAGAATTCCTCAAGCAACTAACACTTGCTATGACGTAGTCACTAGGAACCACAATGGAATCCACCAGCTCCCTCATCATGCAGGTACAATGCTTTGCCTAACTCTGAATCTCTATTTTATTCACTTAGTTCTATCGGTATTTTAGTTTTTAACTTGTAAACATTTCCCATATTTACCTTTGTAAAGTACCTTGTAATAAGATAGTCAAATTAATAGCTATCGCCAACCAATGAACTTACAGTTTATTTATGATTTCACTCTTTTGTGTTGGGCCACTGATCCTGGGTTTCAGGTTATCCTGTTAAAAAAACTTTGCAAGCTATGAGCCAATAAAAACAAGCAAAAAGCATCTCTTCCCTATTGTATCAAATTCTCAAGTTGCCTCCAAATTCCCTGAACTACAGACTCACTTGGGCTGTGAGTCTCTCTGGATGTGATTTCTCCTTCCTGACTTTGTGAAGCTTACTGATCACCACCCTTCTTGACTCTTTTGGCCTTACTGTGGGCCATTTTCCCCTGCAAAGAGACAAAGAGAGGGATGGAGTGAAATGAAAGTGGCTAGCAAAGCTCTTCAGTGTGTGAAAGGTCCTGAGTTATCATCAGCGAATGAGTTGCAGAGGCCATGCAGGTTTGGTAGTCTGGTGGGATTGGTTGGGTGAAATTGAGAGAAGACATTACAGATAACGGTGAGAGTGGTAGAGCATGAGCTTTGGTGGGTGTACTAGCCATATCCTATGTGGTCTGGTTAAAAGGCACATAATCCTGGCTCTGCTTCATCTCATTTATCTCATACTCTTTTCAGCTTTAATGTTCTTCTATACTCTTGCACTCCAATCGTGCATTTCTTTAAAAATGGTGTAAAAATTAATTATCTGCAAAGGGACTGTTTTCTCTCCTTGAATGCTGGCTTTTTATGACTAACAACTGCTAGCCAGATTGGACATGACATTCTCCAATGGAAATAGTTATGTTTGCGCAGCTCCATTCCTGGTCTGACTGGAATGAAAAAGGACTTATTGTGCATACGGATCAAGAGATTTCTTTTGCCTGAAATTATCCAAATATAAATAAAAGATCAAGGAATTTTAAGGGAAAATTATGTCAAGTATAAATTGAGCTTTCATGATTTTTAATAATGGATGAAAATTATATCAGACTGATATCAGCCTTCTCTTCAAAATCAGCCACGTGCCAAGAACAAAATAATGAACATATTTCGGTGATTATACCCGACTACAATCATTCAAGACTGTTTTTTAAAATTGAGCTTTTTAGGCACATATGCAGATTATAAAAGATTTGAAATGTTGAAACTGTTTAACTTACTAAGAAACTGCAATAACTAAACTAGCAAATGATTCAGCATTGATAATTGTGAATTATTTCTTGCTTACTTGCACCTTTGCTTTCTTATTAAAATGCTTATAATTTATAAATAAAGCCATATTGTGTTTATGCTGCTATACAGCTTATTATTCTTTAATATCTCAAGAAAGAGATATTCCTGCAAGGATAAAATTAAGTTGCTGATTATGCAAATAGGTTTGAATGGAAATCTGAATGATAACTTGACTGTAGAAAAACCGCCCAATTTCATGCTCGGCTTGTTCCCAAACTGCCAATTTCATCTAAAGTGGAAACGATACGTAAAATATTTAACCTCAATCTAATGATCCTGTCTTGTACGATTAATTTGATGTTGTTCAGGCAGTTTTTGTGTGCCTGCAATATTATTTTCACTGCTTCCTCCACTGTTACATGAAACTGCCTGTTTACAATCTCATTCAGAGCATTACTCATGTTGATTCAAACTGCTGCAGGGAACTAATGTGAAATGTTGTATTGCCAGTTTGACCAGCCATATACTCTCACCTCTGAATCACTCTGAGATCTAGGATTGACAGTTTGGAATTTCAGAATGGAACCCAGGCCACTTTGATGTATTACTCAGTGAGAATGTGATACCATCTCCAATTTTCAGTCCAGCTGGCAGCATGTTGCCCTAAAGGAAGGGCAAGGTTATTTCAATGTTATGGACAGTTTTCATCCTTGGGTTCTCTGATCACTTATTACATTCCTAATTGTCAAAATTTGATTCCTGGGTGCAGATTGGCCATCAGATTTATCTATAGATACAACAAGTACCTGCATTTCCAAAAGTGATTACACTTGGAAAATGATTCGTTGAGTTCAAAAATATTGTACTAGTTCTTTGTGACTGTCATTATGCTAGTTTTTTCTGAACCGGCTCTAAAGCAACTCTACCCTCCATTATGCAGGGGTCAAAGCTAGACATATGTTTGCGTTCATTGAATCATACTCTGATTCAGGAACACAACCTGAAACCTTTGGCTGAATTTTATCAAAAATTCACTCAGTGTCAATTTCAGAGGATTTCTTGCAGTATTTCTCTCCCTCAGCTCCAGAAAGTTATCTCATGCCATATTCCGTGGACAGGTTGGTGGCAGCTTGGAGACCTAGGTCCAGCACTCTTAGGCTCCAGTGGATATATGCATAGGCTTGCAATCCATTGCTCCAACCACTGGTTATCAGCAACCAATAGCAAGATGACAATGGAACAAAAGACCTTGACCTCATCCCAGGTGCCCAAACCTCTGAAGAAGTAAGGTTGATGCCATTAGGGACTCAGCCAGTGGAGGAATAACACAAGTGCCCAAGGTGTTTTGTCCGATCCTTCCCTCTCTGCCCTGCCCACATTCCTCAACTCTGTGTGAGATCAAGCCAAGGAAGGTGAGTTTGCACCTGGGAGGACATTCTCAACATGTCCGAACCTTTTAGCCATAAACAATCTTGGGGTCACACACCCAGGACTCAATTGGCAACAGACTCCACTCTAGGGCAAGGTCTCTTTGGCCCAGCTGCAGACCTCTTGACTGCATGTAGTGAGAGGGAAAGGAAAAAGAAAATCTTCTGAAGTTAAAGAATTGTAAATGAAACCTCATTTTTATGCTACACTGACGTATGAGCGATAGTTCTCCTTTCCATAGTGTCTATACGCTCGTTAAACCTTGACATGATTGAATAAGGCAGCATTAGATATTGTGAAGTCTTCTATCAGTTTTATTCAACAACATGGAGCATATAGAAAGATCAAACCTTTAAGCTGCACTTGCAGTTGTGATTATACAGGGGATATTGCTTCATCAGCATCAAAATATTGAGAGTCAGTGAAAGTTGATCTCACACAAATCCAATCCATTGTGAGGTTCACAAAGAAGCCCTTTTGCTTTGCTTTGGCCAATGTTGTTGTGGTATAGGATGCTGAAGGTACTGTTCCATTGGGTGAATATCTTCAGACTTTTACTCAATTCAATGTTGCAGGTCATAGTATCCATCACATAATGTCAGTGTGTCCTTCACCTGATGAAGGAGCAGCGCTCCGAAAGCTAGTGCTTCCAAATAAACTTGTTGGACTATAACCTGGTGTTGTGTGATTTTTAACCTCTAAGTAGAGTATGGTGCCACTGGTCCTCTCTCATCCATACAACATACTGTGTACGATGAGTAAATGTGACTCTCCTGCATCTTTTCCAAACCATGGTGTAAACTATAGCTGGAAATTCTACATTAGAAGGCAACAATATGGAGGTTGTTGCAAGTCCTGGGTTTCTAGAAACATACATCAGTGCAATAGTCACAAAGATGACCACAGCCTTTGTGCTTGGATCCATTGGAGAGCCAATAGGCAATATCAGAAACAAAGCAGCTCCTCAGTAATGTGAGCATTCAGCAGTCACGGCACACAAGTAACATTTAAATCACACCCTCAGAATGAGATCTCTGACAAGCAGATGCCTCCACATTGGCTTTTCACATCATTCACCTGATTCAGATGTATACTGCTTAAATCTTTTGATACACATACCACAAGGTGACAAGTGAACAGCTCCTGCATCTTGGAAGGTGATTGCAACTTTGGCAGGTAAGATGAATTTTTACAGCTTTCATGACATTGCCTGTGCTTAATAGCCTTGAGTAGGATTAATTTGTAATGTTGAAGGACATGTTCAAGATTGCTTATGGCCAGGACTTTAAACTGATATAGTAAAACCATGCATGAGATCCACGTACAAAATTATGCGACAACAGATGTCTTTAACCTGTACTGCGTGAGTATCTGGTGCTATTTCTACTTGAATGGCCAACCATTGCGCAAAATTGGAGCTCAGTCCCTCACAGAAGAAAAACATTATCCCCGCCCATTCCATGTTTGGTTGTAGCCATTTTCCATTTGATTGCTCATGTGCAGTTTAGCTGAGGGTGGAAGGTAAAAACAGGTAGCACTTCATGGGATGAGATGCAGGCTTGGCCTCCCAAACTAGGTGACTCCCCAAACTCCCCACATCTTTCATGCTGTTTTCCGCTTTGCCTCCCTGTCAACCTATAGGTTTTGACCTTGCCCATGTTCCATGTCATTTATCAGCTCAGCTGTGCACTTTACCACCCGAGCCCCAGGCATGCAGCTTAATTATGTTAAATATCGTTATATATGGTCGCCTCATCAAAGTTGATGATACCCCTCCTGCAGTATTCTTTACCATCTTATGCTTTATTATTTCCCATCCTAAGATGTTGAGTTGCCCTCCTTTCACCATTATTATTGTCTCTGTATTTCAGCATGCTGCCTTAATCTCCACGATTAACTTCCCTGGTCTCCGATCTCAGCACTGGCCCCTGATAACTCTTATACTTTGAGTGAAAAGACCATTTGGACTTACTGTGGCCCTCTTCCGATAAAGACTAACTCAAACTACCCTCATGTCTGAGTGCATGTGAAATAAAGGCTATTCTATTCTATTCTCCACCCCTGAATCAACTTGAAAAGTAGGTCTCCACTGACAGTGAGCAGAACCTTCACACCCCAAGTGCCAAACTGACTGCATCCAAGCCGTTGGACTTATCAGACACTTACTGTGCTAGTTCACTCTGAACTGGTGACTGTCCCCCTTAACTTGACTAAGGATTACTCCCTTTAGGCTCTAAGAGAAGGCTATTGGATTGAAGCACATTCAGTGTGTTTGCTGCATAAGCTACAGGCACGTATTGTAGGTTTAACATTGATGCATTGCAATGCTGAACAGTAACATAGAAACATAGGAACAGCATGAGGCCTTTTGGCCCATTAAACCTGCTCCACCATTCATTGTAATTATGGCTTATCAATGTCTCTTACCTGCAATATACCCATCATCGTTTCTGCCATTGACGATCAAAACATTAATCAGAGTCTGGTTTGAATGCACTCAAAGACTGGATCTTCCACAAACCTCTTGGGTATAGAGTTTCAAATTTACACAACCCTCTGAGAAGAATACAAATCTTCCCATCAAGCTCTTATTTTGAAATTGTGTTTCCTGATTCTAGATTCACCAACCAGGGGAAATATCTTACCTGCATCTACCCTGCCTATCCCTTTAAGTATTTTGTTTGTTTCAATGAAATCACCTCTCATTTTTTGGAAATCTAGAGAATACAGGCCTAGTTTTTCTAATCTCTCTTCATTGGTCAGCCCTACCATCCTGGGGACAAATCTGACTAACCTTTCTTGCACTTTGTTGATGGCAATAATATCCTTCCTGGAGGAAACCAAAAGTGCACATAATCTCCCAGGTGCTGTCTAATCAATCTCTTACAAAATTGAAGCAAGACCTCATTACTTCTACACTCAAGTCCTCTTGCAATGAAGACTAACATTCCATTGCCCTTTCTATTAGCTTGCTGTACCTGCATGTTAGCTTTCAGTCACTCATTGAGAAGGACAGACAAGTCTCTTTGCACTCTACCATTTCCAAACTCTCAACATTTAAGAAACACTCAGTACATCTGTTCTTCCTATTAAAGTGGATAACCTCACACTTCTCGATATTATGTTCCATCTGCTACATTCATGCCCAATCACTCAACCTGACCACATCCTCCTACAGGCATTTTACATCTCCTCACAACACACATTCCCACATGGCTTTGTTACATCTGCGATTTTGGAGATATTACATTTCGCCCCCACATCTAAATCATTGATATAATCTGTGAACAGGAGGGACCCAAGTACTGATCCTCGCAGTAGTCCAATAGTTACAGCCTACCAATGCAGGAATTCCTACTCTCTGTTTTCTGCCTTTTCACAAATCCTTAGTTCATGCCAGTACATTATGTCCTCTACCATATGCTTTAATTTTACCTTCTATACTACATCCATTAGCTCCCCTTTAACAATTTAGTTAGTAACATCCTCAATACCCTCCAACAGGTTTGTCAAACACAACTTTCTGTTCCCAAATCCATGCTGACTATGCCCATTTAGATAATTTTATCCATGTCCATTTATCTTATCCTTTATGATAAGTTCTAGTATGCTTCTTATTACTGATGTGAGGCTAATTGATCAGTAATTTCCTGTGTTTTTCCCTTGCTTCTTTGTTAAATTGTGGGGTGATATTCACAAGCTTCCATTTTGCAGGAATCATTCCAGAATCTTTGGAATTTTGGAACATGATTGCCAATGCATTAACTATCTCTTCAGCCACCTTCTTCAACACTGTGGGATATAAACTATCAGGCCTGCAGTTTTATCAATTTTCATTAATTTCTCCAGTACAACCTTCTCATTTGTACTAATTTCCTTCAACTTTCCATTCTCCCGAGTCACTTAGGCCTCCAAGTCTGGGAATATCCACCCTCTTTACTGATCACCACTGACAACCAAGACAAGGTGCCTGAATCTGTGTCTGCACTGAAGGCAAGACATGACAGAAGTAACATGACCCTGTAAATTCTGTTTGAGGTGACAAAGCACAAAAAAGACAACTCCTCTCACTTCCTTCAGGTCAAAGGTGTGGCCATAAGGATCTACATGGGCCCCAGTAATTCTTGTATTTTAATGAGGTGCATGGAACATTCCTTGTTCCAATCCTAGTTGGACCATTCCCCACAACTATTTTTCTAGTACATTGATGACAGTACCAATGCTACTCCCCCCTATCATTCTGAACTGGAGACATTCATCAATATCGCTTCCAATTTCCATCCTGCCCTCACCTTCACCTGATCGATGTCTCTGAATTCTCCATTCCCTTCCTCGACATCTCTGCTTCCATTTTTGAGAATAGGCTGGCTACTGATAACCTTGACTATCCATCCTCACACCCTGTTTCCTGGAAAAACTCCATCCCATTCATCCAATTTCTCTGCCTCTGTCACAGTCTTCCACAGGGGAGCCTCAGAAATGTCCACCTTTTTCGTCAACTGAGGATTCGCAAACCTTAGCTGTGTTCAACGCATTTCCCGCACTCTGCCCTCACTCTTTTCCTTCCCTCCCACAACAAAGACAAGGGCCCCCGGTCCTCACTTACCATCCCAATAGCCTCAGCATCCAAAGGATTGTAAGCCGCCATTTCTGTCACCACTGAAGGCCATTTACTTATTCCCTCCCATCCCTTGTCGACATTCCACAGGGACTGTTCCTTTGAGGCACTCTGGTCACTCCTCCTCAACTCCCAACACCTCCCCACATCCTACGGTACCTTCCCATGCAATTGTAGAAGGTGTAACTCCTGCTTGTTTACCTCTACCCTCCTCACCATTCCAGGCCCAGACTTACATTCCAGGTAAGCAGCGATTTACCTGTACTTCACTCAATCTACTTGTGGGCTTTGCTGCCCACAATGTGGTCTCCTCTACAATGGTATGACGAAGCGCAGATTGGGTGACTGCTTTGCAGGGCACCTACATTCTGTCCGCAAAAATGACTCAAAGCTTCCAGTTGCCTGCCACTTCAATACACCATTGTGTTCCTGCACAACATTTCTGCCATGCTGCAATGAGCCTCTGTGCAAGCCCGAAGAACAACATCGCATTTTCTGCTTGGGGACACTGCAGTCTCTAGGATTCTACATTGAATTTGATAACTTTAAAGCTTGATTCCATCGTTCTATGTTTTTTATTCAGCCCACACCCAGTCCTGTTATGATGTATTGCTTTTAGCACAGTCACCCATTCCCACCTACTCCTGGACCTATTATCACATTATATGGGTTGCTTTCTGTACAACTCACCCATTCTTTCCTACTCTTGGCTCTTATTATCCCTTATTTAGCTTTTCTTCTGTACTAATGTGCTATCCATAAACCCTTTGTTTATTTACTCCTTTCACACCTGTTTCTCTCTGGACTGCACTTCTACCAATCTGCGCATCTCTCTCCTTCATCCCACCCCAATGTCAACATAAATGCTACTTTTTCCAAGCTGCTAACAGTTCTGATGAAGCAGCTCTGGACTTGAAACATTAAATTTGCTTTCTTCCCACAGATGCTGCCAGACCCGCTGAGTTTCACCAACAATTTCTGTTTCTGTTCCAGATCTATAATATCCAGAGTTCTTTATTTTATTCTATTACAAAACAAGTAAGGTCAGGCATAACAGAGATGCTGAGTGTATCCAAGTAGGTTTAAAGTGAGTGAATATTAGAACTTTATGCGAAGATTCCTGAGATGCACCCTGGTCCAATCCATAAAACAGGTACCTGTCCCTGCATGCAACGTGTACAGTGGCAGTATTACAAAGTAAGATGTTGCTGCATTCTAAAGCATCATGCTAAAATATATAACCATATTCGAAGTGTGTCATAAATGTGCCATGATGATGTGGCAAGGCTGATGCATGTCTTACACCACCTCCACGGATGAAGGATACAGACAGTTGTTGCTCATGAACTATACTTGAAGTTGCTGGGGCTGCTGGCCCGGCTGGAGGCCCAGAGGAACAAATGGTAAGCTGGACCTGCCAGGTTCCTGCTCTGACATCAATGTCAGAAATTGTCACTGTTTCTGGACAGTTTCATTGGAGAACAGCAAACTTCATGCAAATGAGGTGAGACTAGGTGCGAATGAAATGTAAATACATGCAAATAAACCTCTCGAAATTCACTAGTTTGATTATTGGATCACAATTCAAACCTGGGCTGTAAAACTGGATGCATCTTTCTCCTGAGAAGGGCTTACGCCTGAAACATTGATTCTCCTGCTCTTCAGATGCTGCCTGACCTGCTGTGCTTTTCCAGCACCCCACTGTCGACTCTGATCTCCAGCACCTGCAGTCCACACTCCCTCCTTATCTTGCTCCGTGTTGAGAATCACATTTTTTTCACCACATTTTTCCAACTGATTCACCATTGCCCTCAAAGTCCAGGAACTGAGAAAATTCAGCTTCATATTTACCTTCTTCATAACTACCTTGCTCTGCTCATGATATGCAACTGCATTAATGACTATTACAATTCTCTCTCACTCTTCATCTATGTCCTTTAATAGGCAATCTTGGATATATCAACGATACCTGGTATAGCCCAGACCAAATACCTAATCCTGCCTATCCATCAGATATAGGCCAATTATTCTGGTGCATTCAAATTAATCTGTAATTGATTGGCTTGGTCTGAATCTGTTGTCTTCTCTCATGTTTCTATGGAAGGAGGTTTTGTATTTTTATCTTTCCTTTGAATGATCTTTTTAAAACAAAGTTTATGATATGTGAACTCTTCATAAAGAAAATTATTCCCCATGGGTCTGGAAAGAAAAGAAATGATTGTAATCTATTTTTAGCAAAATAACATGAACATTCTTGAAGGTTTTTTTTTAGACTGTTGGAATAATTGTAGTTGTTTGTCATAATGTTCTTCTGTCTGTTATCTCCATCCTGAACCTCAGGCAACATACGAGACAAAAGAAATTTGTACGACTGCATCTAATTTTAAGTGTCAGCTATGATTCACATGGAAGCATGCTTACCTTGCATTTAACTTGCATTCAGTTCTGGTCTCCTTGCTATAGGAAAGATGTTGTCAGACTTGAAGAGGTGCAGAAAAGATTGACAAGATTGTTGCCAGAGTTGGAGAGTTGGAGCTATAGGGATAAGCTGAATAGACTGGGGCTATTTTCCCTGGAGCGTCAGAGGCAGAGGGATGATCTGATAGAGGTTTATAAAATCACGGGGAGCATGATATGGTGAATTGCCAAGATCTTTTCCCCGGGGTGGGGGAGTCCAAAATTAGAGGGCATAGTTTTAAGATGAGAGGGGAAAGATGTAAAAGGGACCTAAGGGGCAATGTTTTCACATAGAGGGTGGTATGTGCATGGAATAAGCTACCAGAGGAAGTGGTGGAGGCTGGTACAATTACAGCATTTAAAAGGCTTCTGGATGGGTATATGGATAAGAAAGGTTTAGAGGGATAAGGGCCAAATGCTGGCAAATGGAATTAGACTAATTAAGGATGTCTGGTTGATGTGGATGAGTTGGACTGGAGGGTCTGTTTCTATGCTGTGCAACTCTATGACTCCATGAAAGGTTATTGGTTCAAGACCCATTACAGAGACTTTAGAGCAACAATCTAGTACTGGAATGAGGGAGATCTGCATTGATGGATGAGGCATTAAACAGTGGGCATGGCTGACTCTGTTTTCAGGAGGGGCCACCTAAAAAGGTGGGTTTTCTGCTCAATCCCATCACATGCTAACAGTTTTCATGCTGAAGTCAGCGAACTACCTGCCATATTTAAATATATGAGGTACAATTGATCTTGCTTGCTAATATTCTGCCTTTATAATAGTAGTACAGAGGGGAGTGGTTAGCCAATTTCTTCATAAAACATGTTAAATGGACAGTAAGGAAGAGGGAACACCACACTAGGGTGATGATGTCCTTTGCTCATCAAGGGTACACCCCCACCCTACAAAGGTAGCACATCTCCCTTTGTTTCTCTAAGACTCATTCCAATTCCCTCTCTCCTCCTAGTCCCCTTGGACAGGCCAAACCCTCTCTATCCAATAGTGTTAACTTATCTCACTCTGGGGAACAATTAGCCTTCATTTTCCTTTGTAAAGTCCCAGCAATGCCGACACTGTGCCTGGCATTGCTGGGACTGCCTGCTAATCTTACTGGCGGCCAGTTCCAGACAGAGAAACACCTCCCACAGAGAAATGGCAGTCTCATTGTGCCCCAGTTCAGTCTGCTGCACTGCATGCTGGGCAGGATAGGCTACTTTGCAGTCTGTCAGCTGCTGCTTAGCTATCTTGCAGAGTAGGGCAAACATTCTTCATTCCTGAAAAAATGGGTTTGCTCCACTTTCGCTCTTTCAGATGGATGTAAACAATCCTATGATGCTATGCAGAAGAAGAACAGAGCAGATATCCCCAGTATCCTACAGACAGCATCTTTAAAATGGTGTTTCTGGTAATTATTACACTTGCGTTAGTGGGAATGCATTGTTCGCAAATTGACCCTTGCATGTCTCACATTACATCATTCAAAATTAGACTACAAAACACCATGGCCACATTGAGATAAATTAATTGTATTTCTCTATCAGACCACAACATTAATGAAGGAAATTACTGTTAGGTCTGTAACTAGTATCATCATTGTTTTTTGGAGGTACGTTTACTGTGGGACTATGTGGATGGATGACAGAAAGTATAGTTGAGTTGGAAGATCACTCATGAACTTAGTGAAATGTAAAGCAAGCTCCAAGGCACACCTATTACCATTCTTATGTATTGTTATTTATCTCTTAGTAGGTCACAAAAGATTAATCCTGGAAAATTTGATCAACAGGATGAGCTTAAAATTGTGTTTTGTTCCTTTACAGTGTGGAAAGTCTAAGTGGTGAAATATGGCTGCACATTGCAGAATTCGTAGCCAATGGTTCAACTATAGTTTATTTACTAACCTATTGTCACGAGGTTCAACACAAGATATGCCTGCACATGTTTATAGTTTCAGAAGAGAGAAAGCATGCAGATCTCTCTTTACTTTGGGGTGAGGCACAAAGAGGAGGAGAAGCTGTGATTCATATCCAGACAATGTGTTTAAAAATAGTAATGCAGAGGTGTGCTATTTAATCCATTCCAGACCAGACCAGAGAGATCAAAACTGTTTTCAAAGTGCGAAAGCATGGAGATTAAAAGATTTCGTATATTGTTGATTTGAAAAGTTTGAAGCATAATCTTTTGGGTGTTGAAAAGCCTTTGTAGCATTCCAAAATTTAGATCAACGGGCAGAAAATCTTATCTAGAATTGTGAACACCATTTGATTTTGTAGATATAAGCAGCCTTTCATTTGGAAGCTTTGTGCTCACATGCTCAAAAAATCAGAACTAAACTGACTGGAATAATAGCTTAACTGAAAAAAATGCATCGCTTGATTTAGAAGCAAACATTAAGGTCCAAAATAGTGCTGGCTATAATCTCTGAAATATAATGGGGGCGGGGGGGGGGGGGGGGGGGGGGGGGGGGGGAGCGGGGGAGGTGGGGGAGAGGGAGAATTGGTTTATCTCTGGAAATGGGCATGAGCATTGAAATCAACCAACTCCCACATTGTAGACAACACATTAATTTGCTGCAGATTTACATGTGTGCACCAAATGATACATTGACTGTCCATTGTTTATATTATGTACAAATATATCAATTAGGAGCAGGAGGAGGCCACTCAGCCCTTTGACACCACCCCACCATTCAATGCAATCTTCGCTGATCTGTGTGTGTCATTACATAGGCAAAAGTGAGGACTGCAGATGCTGGAAACTAGAATTTAGATCAGAGTGGTGCTGGAAAAGCACAGTAGGTCAGGCAGCATCTGAGGAGCAGGAAAATCAACATTTCGGGCAAAAGCCCTTCATCAGGAATAGAGGCGTCATTAGATATGCAATTTACAAGACGAAGGAACTGCAATTTGAGCAAATCCTTGTGAAGGATGAAAGGAAATAAACTGAAGCTGTTTCTCTTTGTATAGAGAGTTCAATGACCAACTTGGTACACTCAGTGTACTTCATCTTGAATATGTTGCATAAATCTCCAGCAGCAGCCTGGAAGGAGTCATGTGCAAAATGTTAAGTGCCACAGTCATTTTGATAGCTGCTGGCAATGCAGTTCTTGCCTAGCTTTGAAATTGCAGTTGTTGTTGATCGTCTGATCACAGCTCCTTGCACAGTGCTTGATTGCTTTAGCTGGCATGTGGTGCCAATGAGTGAAATGACTGATTCCTGACTCTCAGACAATTCTCGGAAAACTCTAGAAATGCTGCTCCTAGCTAGGGCTACACATGCATTTCTTAAGATGATTTACATCAAATAAACAAACAATTTGAATTTACAATTATGTCTGCTTGGAAATAAATAAAATATGCATATACGATATGTGACAATAAGGATGATGCAGAATCATTTAAATTAATAGGCTTGAGCATTATTCCTTTCTTCATCAGGAAAGCTTCCTAGGTCTTGAGGGACAATGGATTTTAAATTTAACAAATGCAGTACTTGGCAGATCATGATCTCTTTACTGAAACAAGGATATCTTGAGCATCGGCTTCTCCTTAAATAAGGTAAGATAATTGTTGACTAATGACCCTTGTGAGATATGAACTCCTCCTGAAAGCTCTTTTCACTCTCTCCCTTCTCCCTGTCTCACTTCTTCTAACCATTTAACTTGCTTGAAGTGCCTCTTTAATTCTTAAAGTCATGGTCTTTATTCCAAAATAAAAACAATTACAAGGTCACCTACACTGTACACAGCTTGTTTTGACATAATCCTGTTTTCACTGAATCACCCACAATCAACATCCTGGAAGCTTACATTGATTATAACCTTAATAAACTAACCACATAAATACCATGGCTCAAGGAACAGATCAGAGGGTAGGAAGTCTATGGCAGATATCTCATATTCTGACTCCCCAATGCCTGTTCACAATCTACAAAGATGTGATGCAATATTTTGGTCTTAGATTTATGCTCATCTAGAAATCACAAAGAAACTTGACATCATTCATACAAAATAGCTCACTTGATCAGCATCACATCAACCACTATTAACCTTCAAACTCTCCAACAATGGCTGCAGCGTGTACCATCGACAAGATTCACTGCAGCAGCTTATCAGCCTCTTGTGATAGCTCCTTCTAAATGCACAATCTCCGTCATGTTGAACAACAAGGCCAGTTGGTGATTGGTAACACTATCATCTGTCTGCTCTTTTACAGGTTACACAACATTCTGACTTCAAAGTATATTCCTTCACTTTTCACCTCACAGGTAACAATTGTAAAATTCCTTCCTTGACAGCACCGAGGCTGTACTACAGCATGAGGATTGAAAGAGTTTGAGACGATATTTCACCTCCATGTTCTTGAAAGCAATTAGTGATGAGCCACTAAATGCTGATGTTGTGAGTGAATAAAATTTTAAATAAAGAAAAGATACTCCAGCACCAGCTAAACCACTCACTGTGAACTATTTCAACTCCAGGTCTGTTTAGGAAAGTTCCAAAATTGAACAGAATTACACAATATGAAATTACTCCACAGAGGCCAGTATCCCATTACCAAGTCATCCGTTATTCACACATGAATGATCATTGATGGTAATACTGCCTCATACTGAGCTAGGTACCACAGTATCAGTATCTCTGACACACAACCATTTTATGTCACCCAGGGCTGCCTCATTGGACCAGATTCACAGCCCCAGTCAGGGAACACATATTCTATGAAATCCAACTGGCTGAACTCATTACAATTATTGCATCCTATCCCCTCTGAGTGTGCGGACATTGGTCAGTCCTTTAGCACCGGGTCAGATTCCTCCGACTCAGCGCCTGATATAGAGAGCATGTAATGAACAGGAGCTTGCTTCTTGTGCCAAAAATGCCTCAGTTGAACTTCAGCCTTTTCTTCCAGTGACAAAGGGGTCAAGGCAGCTACATCAGTCATGTCTATCTGGAAACCCGTCAATGTTTGACAGAGAGGGTGAACCCACGGGGTCTGTTAGCCTTTCTGACTGTTCCAAGGGCCTGGACAAGTTTTGCTCCTGCACAGTCTGTGAATTCAGGGCTCTCATATGATCCACACACTTGTTCAGGATAGTTGCACCTTCCCGAACTTTATACCTCACCAACCCAGACCTCACATCAACCATTCCTCTTACCCTTTTAGGTTATTCCTGTGATTCTTTCAATAAACATTGTCCCCATATTAACCTGTCTCTCTTGCTCAGTGGTGCCTTGTTTCTGGCATTTGCATTCCTGATGTAGTTTCATC